>NC_139231.1:17611164-18031164 GCF_977018435.1 Lepisma saccharinum | reverse complement strand
GACGGGAAATGATCGAAATTTCCCGAAGCTCTGAAAATCTCGAATTCTACACGTCATTTTCACTTTAGATTATAGTTTTTGCATTTCTGCAATAAAAACTAACAATTTGCGATAAGTTCCAGAAATCTGCAATGCAGAAAACGTTGAAAATTAACGACTTTTTAAAATGGCCATTCGGTATTTCCCTACTGCTCGTGATCCCGAAAAGTCGGGAAGTCATTTCCGGAAGTCGGGATCGGGACGGGAAATTTTTTCCCGATCCCCGTCCCGACTTTTCTGGATCCCGCACGCCTCTAATAAAAGTAATGAAAATAACGATGGACAATTTGCCTACCATTATCTTTGCCGTTGACTGTACGATGGGATCCGTGAGTTTTACCGTGCAAATTATCCATCATCATGTTCGTTAACTTTATTTGACCCAATTAGAGCTTCAAGAATTAAAAGAAAACTCAAAACAAGCTGTTGACAACTTCTGCACCAGCATACATAAAAATCCATCGATTAAAAACACATAGGATGTAAGTGAAAAGTGAAAAATTAATGAAAATAGTCATGGACAATTTGCACGGTAATACTCATAGATCCCACTGTACGAGCAAAAATTCTGTTCGTAAGACAGAAAAGCCGTGTCCGAAAGGTGCAAGAAGTGATCTTGTAGTTCAGTGCCCTTCCCAAAAGGGATAACGAAGTTTTATAAAAAGTATAGATAGCATCATATTTCAATGATGAAAAGTGTTCGACTAGATTCTGTGGAACAGCCAATCAGAGCAAAGTTTGGCCATGTGAAGATAATCTGTGAGTTTGTAAAGTAGCCTTTTTTTTGTCTGTGGCTTCCGAGTGCATACAACACGAAAGGCATGTTTACAATTGAAAAAGCTAAAATATTCTTCCATACGTGTATAGTAAACGTTGTAAAGTATGTATTTTATCAGCGCCGTTCTTCTTTACCTGAAACCATTTAATGCGATGCGATATTTTTCTCGGTTGGATAGTTATCGTATTTTAAAAGTGTGAAGTGATACCTTGTTTACATCTCGCGCGGCCGCCATTATGGGAACGAAAGACTATCGACAAGTACGGTGTAACAAGTACCGTGTGAGGCAAAAACTAGCAAATGGGTAGCCAGTCCAGCGTCAACTAGAACATTCCAAATAGAAATCCAGTTCCGTGTGATAGGGGCTTTAGCCGCCTTTCGACCTTTTCGGAGGCAGCCAAAGAAAGGTCCCGAGAGGAACATGGGATTATTGATAGACTTGGCAACAGAGCTTGGCAATGAAGTTTGTAGTATAGGGTCTCATAAATTGTCCTTCTCCAAGCGCAAGGAACAAATAGCTAAATTATTTCATTTTTACTAGAATTATTTTGTGAAAATTGAACCAATTTCTCAACTTGAGTGGCGACCACACGCAGATCAAGAGATAATACGCTGAAAATTTTCCTGTTATCCCGCAGCGAAATATTTCTACATCGCTGGTTGATTTGCCCTTAAATATGAATGCTTGCAAAAAGTGGCTTCTCCGAAATTCTCGGACATTTTTACGAAAAAATCAACACAACTTTATAACTTATAAAGTTTATATTTATATTATTTATTTATAACTTGCGTTAATATTCATGTGAGAAAATGAATAGTGTTAGTTTTCTTTTGGAAAATGATTTCTGTGATCTTTCAGCAGAAGAGAAGTGCGTAATAAAAAGTCTCGGGCGACCTGTTCCTCATTTGAATTTGTCTCAAGACAGTGTTGCCAGGTCTACTGATTTCGCAGGAGATTTCCTGATTTTCAGCACGATCTACTGATCTCCTGACAAGTTTCAGGAAAATGGGGAAATCTCCTGATTTCTTGCTTCCTTAAATATTTATAATGAACAAATATTTAAAAAAAATCGAAAGTTGATTTAAAATTTACATATTCGGCTGATGGAATGCAAAGACCCATGAATATTCCACACACACACACAGAGAGAGAGAGAGAGAGAGAGAGAGAGAGAGAGAGAGAGTGAGAGTGAGAGTGGTGGGGGAGGAGGGTCATACCAGGCTTTATGACACTGGGAAAGACCCGCGGCTTCTTGAGCCCTTTGTGCATTGGGAACTCCAAGGCGGGTGTCCTAACTTTCCCCATTGAGTTTTTTTTTGTCAAAGGGGAGGAAACTGGTTACAACTAAATACCAATGTTGCCACCCACACATACGAACAAGTATTAAAAAAAGGGTGGTCTTTCTTACATCCTGTAACTTTAGCTAGTTTTAAAGAAAAGCAATCTAAGGTGTTATCAGGTAGAATATTTAAAAAAATATATCCTCGAATGCGTAGTGGCTGAAGCTCTAGTCTTAGTTAACACAAAAATCACGAAATGTTCCCATACACTTTTAAACGCCAACTACATAAATCCACGCAGTCACAACTTATTTTAGAATATTTGTGAGAGATGAACAGAAAATCGAGGTCGGATTTTTTCCAGTAATGTCACTGCTTTTTGCAATGTGTAGGGGCAGTGCCGGCGATTAGGAAAGAGGGGGGGCATTCCTTGCACCCCCTCAGTTTTCGCACCAGATCATCGCCACTGGTTGGGGGAAACTGTACCTTTACCTTAGGTGAATTTAGGGGGTGGGGTTATCGTACCCCTTTAAGTGCAAATTCATAATAAAATTTATATTAACATAACAACAATAAATTTATCTTTTGACTTATAAAATTAATAATTAACGTTCAATAATGATAGTGGAATGCTTTTCCCACTCTCCCCCCCCCAGAACGTTGATAATCTGCTATTTTGTTCTTCTGATTTTTTAAGCAAATCTCCTGATTTTTCAGGGGACTATCTCCCGATTTTTAAAAATCTGACCTGGCAACGCTGCTCAAGAAGCGAACAAAGATAGTCGACCTTATCTTCGAACGTTCAGGGTTTGCATATATGACAAAAACAATTGGATTTGTGGTTGTGATTCTACAAATAGATTGTACTGTTTCCCCTGCTTGCTCTTTGCAAAACACGGAAACAACGTTTGGACAAACAAGGGAGTAACAGATTTATCTAATTTGTCATCAAATATGACAAAACATGAGAAATCGAAGATACACATAAATGCTTGTTTAAATTTCGCAGTGTTGGGCAAGGCAGGATTTTCAGTGCAACTTGATAGTGTTTTGAGGAGAGACATTGAAAGTCATAATGATACTGTGAGAAGAAATCGAGCAGTACTTGCTAAAATCATTGACTGTATTAAGTGTACGGAATTTAAATTGTTATGTATCCCAGATGCAACAATACATTCAAAATCATTGAAAGGATTAAGGAACTTAACATCATCTTTAGAAAATATTATTAGAAAACATATGAACACGGAAGCTATGTTAAAGAGTACATCTAAGGACATTCTGAATGATTTGTTGGACTGCATGCTTCAAGTGTGCCAAGAACATGTACTAGTTGAAATGAAGGATTCTGACTTTGTTTCAATTATAGTTGATGAAACCTCAGATATTTCTTCTCAGTATCAATTTGCTGTCATATTTCGCTATGTTATATCAACTGGGAAATCTGTTGAAAGATTTTGGAGTTTCATTAATCCAAGTGCAGATGATCCCTTTATTTTAGCTGAATGCATCAAAGATGTTCTGACTACAGTAGTAAAGGGTATCAAAGAGAAATTGATATCTCAAAGTTACGATGGTGCTAGCATCATGAGTAACGGACATTCTTGTGTATCCAGTATTGTAAGACAGGAATATCCTTATGGATATTTTACCCATTACTATGCTCATCAATTAAATTTCATTTTGGTCCAAGCTGCAAGCCAAAATAAAGAAGTACATCTCTTCTGTGCTAACTTAAAGGAAATAACAAATTATTTTGCACATTCCACTCGAAGAATTCCTATCGATGAAATACTTGGAAAGAAAGTTTTCTTTGGTTGTATTACTAAGTGGAACTTCTCTTCTGGATCTGTTGCCACAATTTATGAACATAAAGATACCATTATTAAATGTTTGGAACGAATTGAAGAAACAAGTAAACAAACTGCCACTATCAATGAGGTGTATGGGTTGAGATTAAAGATTGAGCACCCTTCTTTCAATTTCTGGTTGACAGTTTTTCATAGACTAATGCCTCATATTGACAAGTTGTGTAGTAATTTGCAGAAAAATCATGATCCAGAGTCAATTAAAAATGCTATAAAATCATTTGAAGAAGAAGTTGTAAAAATAAGAGATGGCATGGATAACCCTAGTATAATTATGGAAGAAAATGTAAATGGTGAAAATGGAGCAAAGCGAAAGCACAAAGATTCTAATTTGTCCAGGAATGTTGATGCAAAAGAAGTATGTAATGTCATCATGAATCAAACTAAGAGATTCAAGTTCCTTACCCACTTGCATGCTAGCAGTTTGCTTGATCACAGACTCTTCTCTGCATTCGTAATTAATTTTCCTGACAAAATCCTTGACGATGTCCATAAAGCTTACCCATTTTTTGACAAATGCAAGGCAAGAACAGAGCTAGAAATTATGTATGAAAAATCTCATATTTTGGAGGTGGCAAGTGTAAATGATCTTCTTTATTTCTTAATCCAAAACAATTTAAAGCACTTGTTTACTGAAGTTGTAAAGTTGTTGAAATTAGTTGCTACATTTCCTATTGCAACTTCAGCAAGAGCAATGCGTTACTCAGTTTCGAAAGACATAAGAACGTTTCTTAAAAACATCACGGATGAAGAACATCTGAGTGTGCTTGCCATGCTGTCCATTGAACAGGAAATGATCAACTCTCTTGAAGGTTTCAATGAAATGGTGATAGAGAAGTTTGCCAACAAAAAAGAAAGAACAAGGGATTTTACTTACAAGCACTTCACTTAGAAACATTTTTAAACAGTGTGCTTGCTGATGATCATCAGGTATGTATAATATCATTATTATCACCTCTTCAGTTTAAAAATAAATACCCAGATGAAATAAAAGATTTGAAATTTATCACATAAATATCCCCTCACACTGCCATCCTCATAGAACTAGCCATGCAAACATGTTCTTAAACTGTTGACAAACAAATCTAGTATTAACAAATATTCCTTTCTCAAAAAATTAACTGACAGCCAGCAAAACAGAAACTAAAATATTTTTTAAGAAGCATGTTATGCTTGTGTCACTTCCAATTTTGGTATAGGCCTATATGTTGCCAACCTGGGCAATCAGGTTGAAATGTTGCTAAGGATACATTCTAAGAGATTTGAGAGGATCAACCTATTTCTATATGATAGGCTATATTAGTTTGTTTTATGTTTGTTACTCTTGTGACTAAGGTAGATATTTTTGTGGGTGGTATTTTTAATTATGTTTTAAAACATAGGTAACATTAAAGAGCCATAATTTCTGGGTATACTAAGGTATACATTTTAAGTGAATATGTGCAGAAGATATAGAAAACATATTCAAGCTTCAGGTCATTTTGCACAAAAAATATAAACAAGGGGCCATTGTAAGCATTATTTCCTTAACACGTTGACTGACACAATAGAAGAAAGAAACATTCCCTGGGGCCAAGATGTTTTATTACGAGAATGAAATAGAAATGTTGAAAGCAATTTGTTTCTTGATTAGATGAAAAATTGTTATTTTTAATTATTTTATGTGCAAGAGTCACAGGCAAAAATAAATATAAATACAGTTAATGTACATCTGTTCATTTGATCCACGCTTTTTAAATTGTGTGTATTAATTTTAACAATAACATCATCATTAAATAAGCTTTTCACGATCCATGTGCAAAATTTTGTCCACGGGCCCACTCTCCACTCTTGCCAGTGCTCCCATTGTAAAGAGATGTGCAAGTTAAATACTTTTCATGAGGCCCAGGGCATAAAACTAGCATGTGTTAAATACAACTCATGTCGAAGTTCATAGTTCTCACTTTTCAGTTATGTACCCTATATATATATACCTCGTTCCTGATGGAGATGCAATATCTGATGTTCACATGTTCACATTGTCCATTTTTTCTGGTCAGTTCCATTGTCCTTTCCAGTTTTGCCAACAGTGAGACACTTTCTCACTTGCAAACAGCAAAGCTTCATGGAAAATTGTGTTATTTTGAATCCCGAAGAAACGCTGATTTGATTATTATTTTTCTCTTTCAGCTAACAGGAATTGCAATACTAGGCATAGGGATATGGATGGAAGTAGAACTGTACAAGTACATGGAACTCTCCACAGAGTTCTCAACGACGGCTCCGTATGTGTTGATTGGAACAGGAGCAGCCATCATTTTAGTTGGATCATTGGCATGTTGTTGCACTGCAAAAGGCCAACCCTTTCTCTTGTATGTTGTAAGTAATCTCCTTTTACTAATAGTTTTTAAACATGGATATTTGTGGTAACAAGATTATTTCCAAATGCTTCCAGTTTGATTGATTATCTATGTAAGGGCATTCCACAAAAGCGGTCCTACTCCATGTAAGTTAGAAAATTGCTTTTAATTTCATGAAGGTTTAAATGTTTGTGAATGCATGTAATTTGCATATTTCTCCAACAAGGATTATTAGCATCTGAATCCTTCATGCATCACAGACAAATTTAGTTAAATTTTGCTACATTTTCAAAACATCACACACGTAACACATTTTTGTTAATGTTTTCCGTACATTCCAACTATGCCATCACACTTATTTTTGATTTAATTTATTAGGAGACACTTCATAATTCTATAAAATCAGTTTATTCTGATTCACACACGTAATGCTGGAATGCTCCTGTAGTCTGTTGTTTACATCTAAACAGAAGTGGCAACAGGTAGTCTGGGTCTATGGTGTGCACCTTTGCATGCAGAAGTGCTGTCACCCCTCCTGTACCCATTTTTGCATAGCCATCTAATGATGCTAATCGTATTGGCAATGCAAGTTATGATGCTCCTTTTACTTTTAAATAAGAATATGATAGTTGCATTTCATGAAGAATAGAACATTGTATTCCAAATAATTTTTCTCCATTATCATGAGAGGACTGATGTTATTGGTACTTTCGTGATAAGTAGATAATTCAGTACTTGATGACCTGAGAAAATCACTCTCAATATAGAAATTTCGCAAGTGATCACATTCATAAAATGCCAACACGTGTACCACAAAAATTCAATAAAATGGGACTACATGTGAAATCAAATTTTCATGTACTAGCCATGCCAATAAACTTCAGTTCTTTTTACAGGACAATAATTTGTGTAATTATAATAGCCCCTGGTATAACATCGTGTGAAGGCCAGTGCCTACGTACCAACTGTCACCAGAAGTGAGAGATCATTCAACCAGTTACGGGGTGATGTGTGGTCAGCACGAAGAACCTTCAGTCGTTGTTGTTTGTTTTCTATGACCAGGTTAATACTACTTATTTCTAGCTTCTCAATTTCCTCACAATGGTGGATGGCCACCGGTCCCATGCAGAGGGCAAAATCTCAAGAAAAGTTGTTACGCTTCCCCCAGAAGACTTAAACGTGCATAGCCACAGCTTAAAACTTACACCGTAGATCACAGGGCCACATTGCAGGACAATATGTGTAATTGCCAAGTTTTAATAATATATCCTATTTTTCTCCAATCTAAACTTGCCTCTTCAGTGTACATCTTAATTATTTCAGATTACTCATTATTGTGAGGGTCCTCGAAACCCTAATCAAATGCAACTAGTTCTGCCCAGCAACTTTACAAAAAATTAACTCAAATCAGTGACACGTGTAAGTTACAGAATAATGAATTGGAAATGACTGTTTTCAGACAAACATACAGAATGAAACTCTGTTTGTTTATTCATTGCACCTATAAAGAGGACAAAAACTGCCACATTTCAGATTTTTTGCGCTCATAGTTTTTGAGTTCAAAAAAGCAAAAATCCCAAAATTTGACGACATTTTGAAATCTTTAAACAGCTGTAGATCAAACACTATTTGACCTAGAGAGCTCAAATTGGTGTCATTCTCTTCTTCTTTTAATGTGCTTTAATTTGAAATTCAACATGGCTGTGCTATTTCAATTTTCTAATATTTATAAAACTCGAAAAAAGTTTTTTCAAAAACTCAAAAACACCGCTTTTCATTATTATTATTATTATTATTATTATTGTTATTATTATTATTTTTTTTTTTTTGGAAAAAATATTTGTTTTGAAGACATCAATTGACTATTTGTGTGCAAATTTTCATAATGGGATGGCAATCTGTTCCTATGGAAATGAATTATTTTGTATTGTAATGTGTATCAAATTTGCTAAATTTGTTGACTTCCATGTTAAAACCATAAGTATAAGCTGAGTGGTTGTTGTTGAAGTCTTCATATAAGTTTATTTTATAATTTTTTGTTCTGCAAATAACATGGAAATACCTAAAATTTATCACTTTTTTATCAGGTAATCAAATGGAAAATTGTATATTTGTGTTCACATTTTAGAGTAGGATACAAATACAAGGTCTTAATATGTGTAAAGTATTCATAATAAACTAAACAATCATTTTTATCCACACATCAATTTAATAAAATTAATTTCAATTAATTCATGAAAGTAAGTTTCACTGGGCATTTCTCAAAAGACAACTGACTGAAGATTGCAGTAAACTATTGGTGATGCTCATTCAGGTATACAGAGTCTAGCAATGCTCTCACATCTCTAATTGCATGATTTATTATCTTGTCGAAGGCACATTTCATAAGTGACAATATTTTTCACGTGCTTCTCGCCCTCCTCTACGATAAGCTAGCAGACTGGAAGGAGCTCCTCAGCAGCCTTTTCGACAACCTCAAGAGTTTCAAGTTGAGACTGCCACCAAAGGAAAACTGAAATTTTTATTTCTACCTCCCTACTCCCGTACCTTCAACCTGCCAGCCCCTGCAATCGTTGAAAGCTTGCAACAAATTGTAATATTCATGTCACAAATTTTATTGAAACAACAATACAAGCATTTTGTGTGTGTGTGTGGGGTGGGGTGGGGGAGGGGGCGGAGAATGGAGGATGCATTAAAGATTACCACTATCAGTTGCTACCGAAGTTCCAAGGTCACCACATGTCACTAAACAATCAAGAAATACAGCTAGTTATTCCTCACAAGACTTGTTCCTTTTCTGTTATGATTTGTAAAACTGACTGCAATATTTCACATATCTCTCTCTCATCAATCATTATGTTGTGTTAAGAGGCATGATTTAAATACTTTTTATTCTTCAAACACCTGTAACGGGGACAGACCAAAACAACATGTGACAACTGACAGTAAGAATTCACACCAAATTGACAACAAACAAGCAACATGGGTCCCTTCAGTCTATAAGCAAGCATTCGCAGCACATGCGTGAACAACAGGCAGACTTGACATGGTGCATTTTATTGAGAAAACTACCCAGTCTGAGCAACTTGCAAGACAAGAAACAAGCAACATGCGTCACTTGTTGCATGTCACTTTGGTCTGAAAGCTCCTCAAATTTTAATAACATACATTTGTATATTAAGGTTGTATTACACCATAAGATTTTTTTACAGAACAAAACCAATACATTATTATTAAAAGTGATAAATATAAATTTCCATATTATTTGCAGTTCAAGAATTATAAAATAGACTAATATGAAGACTTCAACATCAACCACTCAGCCTATACTTACAATTTTAACAAGGAAATCAACAAATTTAGCAAATTTCACACACATTACAATACAAAATAATTAATTTCCATAGGAACCCATTGCCATCCCATTATGAAATTTTGCACACAAATAGTCAATTGATGTCTTCAAAACAATATTTTTTCCAAAGAAAAAAATGAAAAAGGGTGTTTTTGATATCTTTAAAGAACTTTGTTCGAGTTTTATAAAAATTAGAAAATTGAAATAGCACAGCCATGTTGCATTTCAAATTAAAGCCCATTAAAAGCAGAAGAGAACGACGCCAATTTGAGCTCTCTAGGTCAAATAGTGTTTGATCTACTGCTGTTTAAATATTTCAAAATGTCGTCAAATTTTGGGATTTTTGCTTTTTTGAAAGTCAATAACTCGAGCCAAAAAAATCTGAAATGTGGCAGTTTTTGCCAACTTTACTGGTACTACCACTGTACCAAAAAGGATGAATTTCTGAGATGTCAAGGTTCAGACCATTGTTTATTTGACATGGAATGACCTGCTGATATTTTTTCAAGTAACTTTGATGGATGGTATATTTCAATCAGCTTTATCAATGTATTCTTCACCGATGCAGCTGGGAGTGCATCATCGTGTTTTCAGTATTGAAAGTTGAGACCTTAACCTCCATAAGATTCATATGCGGGATTTTCTCTCTCATCCAAGAAGCACAAGATATCACATCACTCTTTTCCATTTTACTCCTTACACTCTATGAATATAAACAATGATATCTCTACCATGCTAATCCTAGGTCATCTTTGTTTAAGTTGGTGTTTTAAGTCCATTTGATACACAGTATGACTAATCTGGACTGGACTTACAGTTTAAAGTGGGATCCAAACCACCAGGTATTGAACCTGGAACCCCTTGATTACAAGGCAATGATGCTGCCACTATGTCATTGGGCTGGCCTATCATCTTGGTGGAAATTGAAATACAAAGCCACCACAACTCATGTTCATCATGCAGTCATACTCCACACTGCACCAAGAATTGTGAAATACTTTCAGCTTTGCAGCTTTCAATATACCAACTCGAATGACATTTAAATGTACAATCACATTTATGAAGTGCAGCGTCACATTGCCACAAATGAGCACATGTCAAAGCCCTATTCTGTTGCAACCTGTTATCCTGCTCTCAAAAACCGTACTGAAAAATAATTTCTCTTTGCTCTATTTTCAATATTCACTACAAATCATCAAACTTCTGTCCCATCTGTGCACAGATGCTCATGGAGGGGATAGTGTTACCCACTGTCATGTTTTTATCATTTGTTGAATCCTAATCAATAAAAATAGAAGTTTATATCCCTTGAAATTGCAATGGTTTCCATTCCCTCCAATTTCCTGATGTGGAGTGAACAGTGTTGCACTTTGTGAATTTTTATAGTGTCCCTGGAATTCTGTATATAATGTTTATCACTCAAATCATAATTCTTGTAGATTTGAATACATTTATTTATTTTCTTGTTCACCAAGTCAATTTTCTGTCATGAGTGAGGTAGTAGTGTCATTTCCTGCCATGCCGATTCTACACTAGACTTTACAGCATGCTCTTTTCCATTTTACTCCTTACACTCTATGAATATGAACAGTTATTCCTCTAAGAAAGAAATACAGGGTGTCGCAAAACTCTTTCAACAACGCTTGGGTGCTGGTAGATATCACAAAAACAAAAAACAAAAACAAGTAACTGTTCCCTATAAAGTTTACCTCGAAAGCGCTTAGTTTCTGCGCTATAAGAGCTTAAAATATATCCTGTACGTATGCAACCTGACACAGCAAACACTTGCTCTGACATAACTAC
The DNA here is from genome assembly GCF_977018435.1 of Lepisma saccharinum. Lineage (NCBI taxonomy): Eukaryota > Metazoa > Arthropoda > Insecta > Zygentoma > Lepismatidae > Lepisma > Lepisma saccharinum. The sequence continues at coordinate 18,019,701 of NC_139231.1, read as the reverse complement.
CAGGGGCGCATGGCAGGGTTGCCACTAGCATTCCTCGTTAAGAGACAAAACTTGTAAACAACAACCTGGGAGTCTTGCCTGAGCAAAATCCAAATCGTTAATGATACTTGCGATGTTGTAAGAAGCATTGACAGTACTTTTAAACTGACAAGACAAATAATGGGCAGACTGAAATTCAAGATTACTCATTCTAAAATATCTCAATAATTGATTGATTGATTTGGTTTATTTTAATTCGCTTTTCTGCCACTTTTGGCTAATCGCGAAGATCAGGATGATATGATGAACTAACAAATGACACCAATGTCTAGGCCAGGATTTAAAGCTGAGACACCTGGCGCCGTAGCGAGCTGTGCTAACCACATCACCACGGAGTGTTTCGTGTATCATGCGATATCAACAATTGCAAGGGAGACGTGAGATATGGGAAATCCACGAACGAACAAATGTAAACATGATGTGTTTGCTGCCTCGTTTCGAACATGCAGAGCCGCCCCCCATGCCGGAGTGGTTAGCACATCGCGCTACGACACCAAGTGTTCCGGGTTCGAATCCTGGCCTGGGCATGGATGTTTTTGAGTGTCCATCCATCAATTTCATCATAACATCAGCTTTGCAAATTAGTCAAAAGTGGCACAAAAAGCGAAGTATAATAAAGCAAATCAATGAATGAGTGAATCAATCAATCATTAAATTAAAAGAGCATTGCAATTATTTCCTTATGAGACGAACACGATTAGCAATAACGCTAGAACAGATAGGAATAATTTTCTAATAAATAAATTGTATTAACATTACAGTCTGCGTGTTCGAGACGAGGCAGCAAACACATCATGTTTACATTTGTTCGTTCGTGGATTTCCCATATCTCACGTCTCCCTTGCAATTGTTGATATCGCATGACACACGAATCACTCCGTGGTGATGTGGTTAGCACAGCTCGCTACGGCACCAGGTGTCTCGGCTTTAAATCCTGGCCTAGACGTTGGTGTCATTTGTTAGTTCATCATATCATCCTGATCTTCGCGATTAGCCAAAAGTGGCAGAAAAGCGAATTAAAATAAACCAAATCAATCAATCAATTATGGAGATATTTTAGAATGAGTGAGTGATCTTGAATTTCAGTCTGCCCATTATTTATCTTGGTCAGTTTATAAATACTGTCAATGCTTCTTACAACATCGCAAGTATCATTAATGTTTTGGATTTTGCTCAGGCAAGACTCCCAAGTTGTTGTTTTCAAGTTGTCTCTTAACGAGGAACGCTAGTGGCAACCCTACCACGCGCCCCTGATAGTTATGTCAGAGCAAGTGTTTGCTGTGTTGGGTTGCATACGTACAGGATATATTTTAAGCGCTTATAGCGCAGAAACTAAGCGCTTTCGAGGTAAACTTTATAGGGAACAGTTACTTGTTTTTATGATATCTACCAGCACCCAAGCGTTGTTGAAAGAGTTTTGCAACACCCTGTATAAACATCTTGAATGCTAACAATTGAGTCAAGTGGAGGGATTCTGAGTAGGAAACTGAAAAAAATTGAAAGGTGAGAGGAAAAACCAACCCCGTGGACAAGTTTCTCAAGGATAAGAACTTTTGCAAATCATTAACTCACTTTGAAAGGATAACTGGGTATAAAATTACAAATATTTTTTTTTTTTTTGAGTCAATTTCCTTTATTCCTTTTTTACATTTTTTCCCTTGCAGAACAAGTAAGACATTAATTCGCATGTTACTTGAAACTGAGATTTTTGGAATTAAGTTCTGATATCCAAACTTATAGGAGGCCTCCCCGATGGTGCAGTAGTAGTGCCGTCACCTTGTAATCAAGGTGTCCTGGGTTCGGTACCTGGTATAGGCTCATAGTGGTTCGGATCCCACTTTAAGCTGTAGCTCCAGTCCCGATTAGCCTTACTGTGCATAAAGTAGACTTAAAACACCAATCATTCATTCATTGATATCCGAACTTTGTCTGGGTCATTATATTTTGATATTTTACTCAACTAAGATTTTCATAAAATTATTTTTTAATGTTCATAGGAGGTTCTAAGATGATTTATTAGTTAATTGCAATATATTAAAGCTTAACTTGTCCAATGTAAAATCTATTAAAATCATCTACATCCATAAACATTGATTGCGGACAGTACAAGGAGTGGAAAATCTACATATTCTGTTTAAAATTCTGGAAGATATAAAGCTAATGAATCTTGCAACTAATGACTAACTTAACTCCTACCAAAAAAGAAAGTGCCAGTTTTTTAAAAAACATTTTTTACGACTACTGGAATTTTTTTGAGAATGAACTTTAAGTTTTACACATAAACTTTTTAAATTTTTATGCCTCTAGAATAGTGAGCTTATATCTGTGATTGGATTCTGAAATAAAATACATTCATTATAGTTTTGAGTTTCAGGAAGCATAGTGAACTGTTCTTGAGTGTATAAAATGCACGTTTTCTATGTATATGCTTTCCGTACCACCATCCATCTGGAAAATTGACGTTTTTTTATTATTATTTAGTGACACCATGTGGGTGGTTACAAGAAGTATAAGCAGAGGAAAAATGACAGGCAGGTCTCCTGGACCAAATTTAATTTATAAATATGTAAAGTGAAACCCTGATGTTACATTTTCCAACATTATACATTGAATCGTCATGATCCCAACAAAGCAAAATACTACAAAATTTTAGTGAATTTAGACTTTGCCCCGCATTAAGCTCTTTCACCTCGGTCCGCTGAAAAATGTAAAATTGAGGTTCCACTGTATAATTTTATAGTACTGCATATAAATGAGGTGTGCTTCTGTAACCTGTAAACAATTACTAAGACCTTCAAGAGTATATGCAATGTGAGTTTAGTTTCATCAGAAAAAAATTTCAAACCACGTTGGTATTGAATAAGCTAACACATTGGTCACGGAAATGTTCTAAGTCATTTTTTCCTGAAATGGATGTTAAATATTAATAGTATGTTTTTTTTATTTATTTATTTTATTTATTGAGAAAATTTCAGATACAGCACGTACTGAAATCAGTAACAATGAAAATAACAAAAAAGAACAAAAATAAAAATAGCAAAATAAGACAAAATATTAATATAAATAAGTCAAGATAGCACAATTAAATATTATTTAGCAACATATCTTCTGATGGTTGACCGAAAGGCATATTCTGTGGAAAATACAGCAGCAATACATAACATATTTTGTTAGGTGTTCTAAATTTGAATCCTAAGCTCCATAAATTCACACAAGGCCTGATAGACTCCATCCATCATTTAGGTATAGTCATTACAGCACAAATGAATGCAGTCAGAACAAAATACCCTGTGGCTCCATGCATATCATTATACTAGCTAGTTTGAAAGTGTTGGTACCTAAAGAATTGATGTTAGTGTTGTTATTCCAGTATGCTGCCTTCCTGTTCCTCATCTTCCTGGTTGAACTGGGATCTGGGATATCTGCGTATGCCTACAGGAACAAACTGAAAGATGGATTCGAGAAAGGTTTGAATCAAAGCATCATGGAGTATGCAACCGAGGATGATGAAAAGAAAAGTGCCATTGACCTGGTGCAGTCAACCGTGAGTGATTAATAATAATCTTAAGTCTTATTTTATGCTGTGTTCATAATTATAGTGCAATAACTATTACACAAGTCAAATGATAACCTTAAAAGTTCGACAAAAATTGTAGGGCAGACTGCATACAGTTCAAATTTACATGAGGTATCAACTGTTGTTTATAAAACTTCAAGGCTGCAACACTAATCAAGCGAGCTTCAAAACACAGTTTTTGTCATCTCTCTGTGCATTCTTACCATACCAGCAAGTTTACTAATGGAGAAGAAAGTTCAACAATGGCCTCAGTTCGCAGACAAATGGGTGGAAAGTCCTTCGCAGTGGATCATAAGTTACTGCACCTGGACCACAAAGACTTATTCTTCTTAAGGTATACAGGCACTGACCCAAAGTTGAAAATATATGTGGATCAGCAATAGGTCTGTGCTAAAATGCAGCAAACTTGTGCAACCCTACGTACAGAAATCTACCAGATAACAAGCAAAAACAAATTAAGGTTTTCATTTGACTCTTCCTTGTACTTTGTTGCAAATATTTTAACTTGGAATCATCTCCGTACCTTTTTGTAACTGTTAAGAGTGGATATAAGTTAAAATGAATCTAAGTAGTGTTAGGCTTTATCTGTCTACTAAGAGCTGGTTTGAAACTAGAATTTGATGTATAGGTCTTTATACCGGCTGTTTCATAAATATCTGAGGGGTTACAAAAATGTATTGCAAGTAAGGTATTGAACTTAATGAAACCAGTCCAGAACGAAAGAGGAACTCGAACAGTTGATTTGTACAAATTTTCAATGTGTGCACCTCTGGTGACATGACACACATCAACACAATAGTCTACTTCTTGCCACACTCGCATCAACATGGGCCTGTTGATAGTATCAATCGCTACAAAGATACGCTTCCTTAAGGCTGCGATATCACACAGCATCAGTGAAACAAACAGTCTCTCATAAAACCCCACAAAAAGAAGTCGCATGGTGTAAGGTGATGTGGGTGATTTGAGTGTCGCCTTGCGGCAGGGATGTGAACTCTCAGCTTAACAAAACATACACGCACAAACTGTTTGCGTTCTTAGATTGTTCTGGACTGATTTCATTAATGTAAGTTCAATAGTTTTCTTCCAATAAATTTTTGTAACCCATCAAGTATTTATGAAATAACCAGTGTATATCAATTGCTTTTCAGTAATATTTATTTAATTTGTTGTGTGAGGTGCTTCCTTGGTTGCATGGTGCCTCCCCCCCCCCCCCCCCCCCCGAGGCACATCTAAATGAACTAACACAAACTAAACAGTTTGGACCCCACTTTAAACTGTAGGTCCAGTCCTGATTAGCCTATCTGTGCATGAAGTGGAATTCACAAAAACTCTAAAAATTTGTTGTTCTAGGTGCATTCAAATCAGTTGAGATTTAACTCTAGCTTCCCCGAGTGGGTGGCTTTAACTCTAGCTTCCCCGAGTGGGTGGCTGTAAGGCCCACCAACTGTAGATTTTCCATTTGTCCAATGTGAACATTTTTATAAAAAAAATTAAATAAGTTACATTGTTCCCTAGAGTCTGAATATTTCTTTGTTACTTTTGTTCATAAAAATATATATGCAATGTACATGGGGGCAAAACTCACTTGGTGGGCCTATCAGACCCAGTGCCAGTTTTCAGTTAGTTGGTAATAACTGTAATTGTTATAATTAATATACAACTGCACCTACATAAACAAAAAAAAAACATTGAAAAGAAAATGTTTTTTGCAAGTTCTATTGTTTGTTAAAATGTGAAATGTGTGTGTGACACCCATGTAATAAGTGGTTATTAATATTTATTAATTATGGTATTTTTGAAATTTTTATGATTAATAAGTAACTAAACTTATATAAACAAGAAAGGAAGCAGTGATTCGATAACAAAATGGTTTCTTTAATTTTAGTGATGAAGAAAAGGGTGGGCCTGTGAGCCTCCCCTCCCCCCCTCATGTAAGTAATTTCTCCTATGACATGGGTAAGCTAGGGCTTATCTCTAGTGTTAAGTTTTGATTACATATGAATCTTAATCATTGATTGCCGAAATGAAATTGTTTTTATAAATATTTATGTGTGAATAGACTTTTTTTTTTCATTCAGTGATTGGTATGTCGTGTTAGAGAAATGGTGCAACTGAGAACAAAATATTTGAACTTTTTGTTATGAGATTTTAGAAGTGATAAATAACGAAATTGTATGTTCTAATTGCTGTGACCACTTTCAGCTTCATTGCTGTGGAAGCAAATCGTACAGAGACTGGGACCATGTGGAGGGGCTTCTCCACCCTCCACCTCCTTCCTGCTGCAAGAGGAAAGTATGCACTGGCAATGTGGAGGACATTTACCAGAAGGTACGTCTTCTATGCCTTAACTTCGTAATTTCCACAAAATGATCCTACTTTATTTATTTATTTAATTATAACAGAGCTCTGGCTCCAATTACAACAGGTGTGCATAGAATTATTCTCCATGTCAGTCAATGTACTTGTCCTAATGATTTTTCCACTGCGTATAACAGCTCTGTAACTCTTGACAGGGAATACTATTCAGAGCCATCGGTGTTTTACTTCATCAGAATTGCTTCCCTTTGAGTTTTCTTCATCCATGGGAGTAAAAAAGAAAGTTAAACAGAGCTAGATCAGGCAAGTAGGGTGGGTTGGACATGTTGCTCTTCACCAAGAGCTGTTCAAACAGAGCCATGTCATGATGAAGCAACCAATGTCCATTGTCTTCACATTTGATCGAACTTGACATGCTTTCTTTAGCTTTTGTTTCTGGGTCGTATGCCTAGACAGACTCATCCCAAGTCACAATCTTTTAAAGAAAATGTTGATCTTATCCAGTTTCTCCTGTGAGCAGACAAGGCACATATTTTGCAGATACCAACGCCATTTGCAAATGTTGTGTTCAAATTCTCTAGCAGGTACTTCATGACAAATTTGGTTCCTCACAAACTTGCTCAGTGGTCTTTCGGAATCTTTATTAATGACCTGTTCAACCTTCTTGATGTTTTCATCATTGAATAATGGCTGGGTTGTGGTAAGTCTTCAGGTGACTTCACCATATGAGGGTGGAAAACCACTTCTATACCTGTGATTTATCCAACATGTCGTCCTTAAAGGTTTGCTGAAGCATAACTGTGGTTTCAGCTACAGTTTTCCCCAATAAGAGACAAAATTTCACTCGCGCTTTGTTCCTTATGGTCACTCATCACAATATTCACTGGATGTTGTGAGTAGGAACACACACATAGTAGCACCACACCATGCAGAATGACTCCAGTCTGCAGACTTGCATGGGAATCTCCAAGCTTATAACTTTAACAACACGATCTGTAACTACAAAGTGCATGCAAGCTATTTTGCAATTCTGGTTATATTTGAGTACCACTATGTATATGTATTTTATGCCACTTAGGCTAGCTGCACACAGGATCAATCATGACACGATGCTACAAGTCATTCTTGCATCAAACCATCTCGGGGAAGGTTTTATCATAGTTCCTTGTAGGAGGCTGCACATCGAATGAACCTTTAGACTTGCATCACCTTGCGATGATTTGCGACAAATAATGAAGGCCTGTGGAATTTGGTCTTGCGTGGAGCAGCTTATGACAAAACGATCTGTGCATGTGCCAAGCCATTCACTTCAGGCAATTCACAGACCAGAAAAGGAGGCAACTTGAAGCCAGCAATTTAATGTAGCCATTGAATCTTACATTAAGATTAAATGGTTAATTTTTCTAACCAATTATTTGCTAGAATTATATTCAATTAACAACATATAAACTGATACATCAATTCTATACACTCATAGATTCTAGTAAATTGTTATAATGCATTGTTACCCTCTTCCCAAATTAAAAAAGACAGACCTAGACCTACTGCATATGTGGACAAACCAACAAATTGACTTGTCTGGCTGCTCCATCGTGTCATATCACGTCGTGTGTGATCCGGTGTGCATCTGGTATTAATGGTCAGTTATGTTTATTGAAGAATTGTTGTTGGTTTAGACATCTCAAAGACCAGACATTGGTTAATCTGTGAGAATAAACTCTTCATAAATTGTCAATTAACAAGTAGGTAATTGACAATTTATTTTAGGTTTAGATATCATGGGAAAGTGCAATTGCTTTCTTAATCAACTCATTCTTTAGAAAAAAAAACAACTTTTGTTGTCATGTAGTTCCTGCTAAAACTTATAATTGTTCTTAATGTGCTCCATATTTTCAAGAAGGGTTATTCCAGGTGAAATCACCTAGGGGGAATTTATTTTTTTGACAGCATAACTGAGAGTCGCATGCACATTCATTGAAATGTGAGACACACATGTCAAATTCTTGACTCACATCACGGACTTACGTGATGGAGTGGTAAGCAGAACACACCACGTTGCCAATGACCTGGGTTTCATTCCCGGCCACCTGGGAATGGGTGTTCTTTACGGGTGCCCCTTCATCAATTTCACCATATCTTCATCCTCATCTTTGTGATTAGCCAATAGTGGCAGAAAAGTGAAGAAAACAAACAAAAGCAAGCAATCAATCAGTCTTAATCCCCACCGACCCTTTTCTCATAAGTAGCACCAAAAAAGTCTCGACATGAATCCCTCTCGCTTATTCTTAAATATAACTCGGGTCTTCTAATGCCTGTTAATATATTTTTAAAAACAGTAAAAGATAGCACGAATGATTTCCCAATTACATGACAAAAAATTTGTAAACAGTTTATCAAGCAATTAACATGCAGGCCTCCCTGATGTTCTAGTGGTAATATCATCCCTTGTAAACTAGGAGTTCGGTTTCGATACCCAGTGGAAGCACATAGTGATTCGGGTCTCACGTTAACCTGTAGGTCCAGCACCGATTAGTCTGTCAGCATAAGATGTACACTTAACAACATCCAAACAAACTTAATTTAGCTGCTGTAATTATTAAAATTAATATTCGCTAAATTTGCAATTATTAAGAACATTTTAGAAATTAATATAAATAAAGTAACGCTAATAATGGAATATAATGCAACCCAACATAAATAACTAATTTTGATTTAATTTCTTTATTTAGTGTAAAATAAACTAAATCAACCAGTCAATACCTTCTAATATTTCTAAAAAAAAAAAGCCTAAAATTTCCAACAGTCTTCTGTGGCTGTGCTGTCTAAGGTGCAGTGCTTGACTCACTGTGGGACGGCATGAGTTCGAGTCTGCCTGGGTTTCCGGCCTGTGTATAGAACCAGTGGCGTAACACCATAGTGAGGAAATTTGGGAGCTATGAGTGAGTAGCATAACCCGGTCTTGGAAATCTCTTATAACGGCTGAGGGTTTGACGTGCTGACTCCACATCATCCCATTACCGGTTGAAGATCTCCACACCTTTAGGTAGGATTGTGGGAGAGAGACTGCCAGTCGGGAGGTAGGCCAAGGCCCTTCCAGGGCTGTAGAGCTAAGGATTATGTTAAAATTTCCAAAATTTTTTGAATTTGTTTTGAAGATACATTAATGTCTGTCCAAGGTTCTAACCTGGTATCTGTGGCCTCGTAACTCATTCGCACACATTATTAGCATTTTACCAACTAGGACGACGTTTACGAACAATGAAGTCAGTGGCGGTTTGTAATCACACATTCGTGATTATCTCAAACTGCTCTTTTGCGGACCCATTTTTACTGAGACTTTTTTGCTTCTATAATCGTGTACTTTCACCTGTGTCAATTTGCGCTATTACTTATGAGACACCCTGTATAGTTATGAGAGTATTATATTTTTTCCTGTGTAAATTAGTCCATTTTCGCTTCTCAAATATTTACAGCAGAATTAATAAATTATCCGTAATTTGTATAACTCGCAGGATAATTCAGAGCTCCGAACATATCGTTTTGGTAAATAAACCTTAAATTTCGTGTTTTAAGAGTTTATTTCTCATATTGGAGTTCATTTTGCATTTCATTACAAAACATGCTAGCAAAATGCACCTCACACCTTTCAAAACAAAAATTAAAAAATAACGTTACAATGTGTTATTTCACATTTTCTGTTTTCATCAAGTTATTAGTTTCATTTTATAATAAAACAATGTTGTGTGCATAATTTCCGTCTGAGAGGACAAACACAATTGTTGTTTCTCCTTCTTCATGATCCTCACTGCCGTGTATGTGGCAGTCTTGATCACGGATCTAAGGTGTGTAGCACACTGGGGTAGTATAAAGAATCGAAGTCGTCGTAGTCTTTAATATGTCGCAATATTACACTTCACTTCACTGTACTGTAACACTGATCACAAACTTTCATATAAAGACAAATTTCAAAATTGAATACTACTATGGTGGGCAAAACTATAATATCCACATCGTACAAGGAGAAAGAGACAATAATAGGGAGGGTATGGATACAGGAAATGGTATCTTGACTCTGTGTAATCTGTTAAAAAAAAAGTGTCTGTGTTTGCTCCTTAACGGGCAATGGAAGAAGAGATGATTTGGCATTTCTTTACTCTGCAATCACAGGCAGGGGAGGGATTTTGATGCAGTCTTGCTAGGTGTTTGTTTGTACGAACGTGTCCCGTTCGTAGGCGAAGTGTGAAAGTTATCACTTCACGAGGAAGTTTCAGTTTATGAAACCAAGGTCGACGGACTACTTTTTCTGCGTGCCATTTATAAGTGGTCATATTTGCAATTTGCTTAAGTGCCTGAGCTTCCCATTGGGAGTTCAGTTTCATTTTAACTCTGGGTAGAAGGTCAGTATAGGATAAACGAATGGGAGGAGGAAAAAGAATGCTCTTCGCTTTTTTTTTTTTGCATATTGATCCACTAAGTCCTGATATAGATTAAGATTGCTATGAGCTTTTACGTACGTGAATTGCACTCGTTGATCATTTTTGAGGAGATTTAATGTAGTTTGCAAGATCAAGGATGGGAGAATGAGCATGCGATATGCATCCCATTGTTGTTTCAATATTTTTTCCATTTGGGAAAACTCACTCATTTTAAATTTGAAAACTTCAGTCAGTCAATAAAGTGCAAGAAAAATTCTGTAGGTTACGTAGCTGAAACGCATGGTCCCACTGTAACATATTATTGTGCAATCACAAAATAAATGCAATAAACAAAAATGAACAATAGCTCCAAATCCAAGTATGAGGAAGTTGTATCTCTTTTTGCACTAGAAGAAAATGTAGTTTCAAAAATATTTCTATTTATGTTAGCATATTTTCTCTTCTTTGCATTCCTCATTATTGACAAATCATCCACGTGGCACTTGCACCAACAATGAATGGGCATATAGCAGGGCTGTATCAAATTGCTGTACAGCGTAAGTTAGCAAATGATTTTTTTTATATAAACGTTGTGAACATTCCATAGTCAGTAACAATTTCTTACACTTTTCCCCCCCATTTCCTGCTTTCTCAAATAATTTAGCGATGTTTTGAATACCGTAATGCTCAGCATCTTATACAGAGAGTTCCAAAAGTCGCACAATCCAAACTTTGGAAATGTATATCATGAAAACGTAAGGGATATTTACACTGGGTTTTCTGCATTATAAAGCCTCATCCATTGAGATATTTTTCAATGCTTAAAATTATCAGTTCACTCCATACAGAAAATTACATAAATTAATAACTGACTGAAAGCAGCATTCAAATTTTTCCAGAAATGAACTTCTGAGTAAGACAAATATGTAAGAAATTATCGAAGGGTCATAATTAGACATTTCATGACTGATGCCATGTCAGTCTGCCATTTGCGACCAATATTGGTCATGTTCAACATTTGATGAATTTTTGACTGGCGATTTTATGGGTTGAGTGAAAAGTGCCATTTTTGGGACATATATCCGTATATGTCAACACTAGCAGGTTGAAATATTGCGAACAGTTGCATGCAACATGTGTCTAAGTATTGGCTATACATTTACGTGAAAAATCGTAAATCAAGATTTTGTGCCGAAATTGGACTCTTGAGAGAATCCTAGGCTGCCCTTGGCTTCTTTTCACCTTTACTGTGCCTGTTTTTTTTTAATTCATTCAGCATGGCATATTCATTGGAGCAGTGTGTGTGCATTGCTGAAGAGTATTTTACTACTCATTCTTACTCATGTGCAAGAGGTTTTCCAATAAAAATGCCCTGCTTGTGCTGTACTTCACAAAGCAACTGTTTTACAACCAGTCAAACACCAACAAATGATCCCACAAATAGTTTGAGTTGGTATTTATTGTTGAAAATCAGTGCTCAGATGTTTTCAGCAAATTAACAATGATTTTTAAAATAATGTAATTGCTTTTATTTAGATAAATACTAACATATTTTTTTTTTTTTATATTATCTCAATAGGGTTACAATTAAGCCATACAACATTTCATTTAGAACAATATTAATACAAATAATGATAGCCTACAGGATTAGTTTAGTGCAAAAAACCCGGTGTAAACATCTCTTACGATTTTCATAATATATATTTTCAAAGTTTGGATTGTGCAACTTTTGAAACATACTGTAAGTAGTATGCACAATTGCTAGCAGGAGGTTTCCTGGCACCTGATTTTCAGAGCTGGCACCTAGCTTTGAAGAAAATGTTTCGAGCACTGGCGTATAGTATCTAATTTACAGGATTTTTACATAATTTGCAGTATTTACGAATTTTTACCATGTCCAGCACTTCCAATGTATTCTTTATTCAAATATTAAATATACAAATTTTCCGAAAACAATTTTGAAACATTTGCTGTTCATTGTTGGACAGTTAAGAATGCGAACAGGTAAATGTATTAGTAAATCAACATTTGGCTCGTTTAAAGATTGTGTGCCATCAACTTCCTGCCAATGTGGAGAAGCTAATCAAACACTTAATCATTTATTTTTTGAATGTCCCTTAAGACAACAATACAGATACTCTCTATATAAAAACTTACAACATGCACCGGTACCATTTCTGATATCTTTATCTACACTAATATCTTAACCTCGCACTGCAGTTATTTGGATTCTTTATAGTTTCGCTAGAAAACGTAGGTTTACTATTTAAACAATCACAATGATTCACACTACAATTTAAATTAATAACCTCACAAATCTGTTATACCATAAGAACAGGAAGACATTAGTGTCTTGAATAAAGTGAATGATATTCAAAAACAGTTTGGAACATAGATATTAACAATAGAACCTGAACTCAGCAACTTTGGCTAGAAACTTCAAACGTGGCGTGAGCCATAAAATAAAGAAGTTGGACAGTTTGTAACATCACAGGCATACTGGCGATATGTTTAGATTTATTGATGTTTACAATCATTTTGCCATGTTGCCAATATATATATATATATATATATATATATATATATATATTAACTTAAGATCAGGATTTGATCTAAGATCAATGAATCTACAGCTTTATACAACATGATAGAGGTGTGGACTTAGTTCATTCCCGGATTGTAGATCAAATTGGATCTCCAGTTAGTGATGTTTATGCAACCAGCCCCTAGTATTATTGTACTTGTTGCATATTACGTGAACTGGAATCATTAAACTCCATGAAACCTAATAAAAATTATAAACAGAACATGAAGGTAATAAACTTTGTAGTAAATAATAAAATATTTTCTTGAAATGTATGACAATCTGAAAAAAATCAAATATCTGATGTACAGAGTTGGACATGAAAAACCGGCTTATGTCATCTTGTCAGACATTCTCAAACTATTATTTCTTCTACATTTGCCCATCCCACTAATCTCCCCATCTGGCCACATTACATCACTCCTCCCACCATATCTGTGCCTGTTCTTGTTTTTGGATCACATAAATTTAGGGGAAAGTTTTGTTTCAGACCAAGTGATATGAGGTGGACCAGATTTTCTTGCCCAACTCTGTATTTAGTAGATGGATATTTTCTTTGTTTTTCTGTGCACAATCCAAAATGCGAAGAAAGATTTAATTTTTACTGTGTTTTCATTAGTTATAATTATTAACATTTGAATAAAAAAGTAAATTTTCACTTTTCAGTATTGAAGTAAATTTGGGTAACATTTTTCACTTGTCGAGTTAGTTGTCTTCCCCACCCTAGATGGTTCTGTATGATCTGAAATACCAAGTGTTTCAGAAATAATTGAGGGGTTACAAAAATTTATTGCAAGTAAATTATTGGACTTAACGTTAATGAAACCAGTCCAGGATGAATGAGGGAAGCAAACAGTTTGTGCGTGTGTGTTTGTTTAGCTGACAGTTCACATCCCTGCTGCTAGAAGACACTCATTACATGTTTTGGTCCCCAAGATCAATGGACTTCTTTTTGTGGGGCTTCATCAAAGATAGGGTGCCCTAACGGAGTGTATCATCACAGTGATAGACCTTATCGACAGGCCCATGTTGATGCGAGTGTGGCATAAAGTAAATTATCGTGTGAATGTGTTTCGTGTCACCTGTGGCATATGCCAAAGAAAAACTGTTTCCATTCCTCAAAAGTTCTGAACTGATTTCATTAACGTAACTTCAATACTTTATTTGCAAAAAAATTTTGTAGCTCCTCAATTAATTCTGAAACACCCAGAATAGTAGTCTGTGGATCTCTGAGGAAAAGAAAGAGTTTCCACAAATATATGGGGAAAATTTGTCTTGATTTCAGCTTTACGTATGTATTCCTTCCCAAGTTGTAGAATTGAACCTGAATGTTGTGTTCTGTGATATCCTTCCAGGGTTGCTACAGCCTGGTGATAGAATTCCTGAACTCCAACATCGGCCTGGTAGCAGGAACAGCCCTGGGCATTGCTTTCTTCCAGTTGTTGGGCGTCCTCCTCTCATGCTGCCTTGCCAAAAACATCAACAAGGCCAAGTACGAGCAGATGGCCTGAGCTGGATCTGACTTTGGTTAACGATTCTTCCTTCCTGTTATTCTCAAGGATTCTTCACATCCCCAGGGTGTTCCACATAAAACTGGTATGCCTGTAACAAACGATACATATGATGCACACTAGTTTTATATGGGACAACTTGTATCATACTGAATCAAATAGATAAGCATACACAAAAATGTTGAACATCTTTCTTTTTAAAATTTTTATAGTTTTGTTTTGTTTCATGAAACTAAATTTGTGAATTGAAATTAAATGAAGACTTACTAAAATCAATATGTTTAATGAAAAAAGAAACAAGTAGTTACACAATTGTAAATATTTACATGCATTACTCTATAGCTTATCTTTTCTTTTGTTGAATCTCTTGCTTATTGCTATTTCATGATTGTAAAGACATAAATGATTAATTCACTGTTATTCATATAATTTTATATATAATTTACCATTTAATTGTTTTTGCATATTTTAGCGATCTGCATTTTTACTACATTCTCAATGAATTTGATATACTATCTTGTGCAAAATAAAATTTGCAGTTTGAAATTTATTTTTCTTAACAGCTACAATGAATCATAATATTTCTGAAGCAGAAACTTTCATTCAGGGTGTTAACAAAGTATTTTTAAGCAAGTTTGCCAATTGTGATACAAGATTCATGAAGCTAAATATATTTATGCCTTTTTAGGAATAAGTAAGGTTACACTTTTTTTATTTTTAGATAATTATTTGAGTAAAATTTAAGGCAGAACACATTGATTAAATTATGTTACTTGATAAGTAATTAAAAATTCAATAAACGATGTCTGGTTGGTGGTATTTTAACATAGTTACTCTAATGTAGACATGGTAAGAGTAGATGGGAGTTGTTACTTTATATTCATTTTTATACTGTAATTCTCATATTTACACCAGTCTGAAATGTGAAATGTTCTTGTGTTATTACTTACTACCAAAAACTGCTTCCCTTGGATCTTCACATATGCCTAATATGCTGACATGTTCAGTTGGGTAAATTAAAAAATAATACGAACATTAGAAATCAGACTTGAAGTGCATTTCATTTCCTCTTGTACATAGTGTACATGGTTGTTAAAAAGAATGGGGGAAAAAATATTTCCTGGTTTCATCATTGTAGGTAGCTAAAGTGTCTAGATATTGAATTTTTGCACTAAAGCTATCAATAAAAAATAAATCATTGTTATCTTTCTATCAATTAATCAATGGACAGTAAATTTTCACAGGTATTTGTAAAGATAAACTTTGTTCATCAAAGTAATTTGTGATATTCAATTAATGTAGGGTTTGTTTGCAGTTTTAGAAGGTAAGAATATGTTTAACTAAAGAATACAGAAATTGTTCATTTTTTTTCTTTTTTGAATTTACAGTTTGCAAACCATGAGATCAAAATACATTATATATTTTTATCATTATAGGGAAAAAAGTTGTGTTAAAATAATATATTATTATTTTTTATTTTATTTCACAAGTTACATTGTATTAGAAGTTATTTCATAGCCTTTAGAAATCTGTATAATCAGTGCTGTGTGTATCTTAATTTTATCTCTTGCAGAATATTTAAATTATAATGTTTATATGTGTCCACTTTAGAATACTAGTTGAAAATTGTCTGCTTCGATTGTTAAGACGATTTGATAATGCATAATTTCTCCACAAAGACGGTTCTGTCCTTTGAACTCTTGATGTTCACTTTCGTACTTCCATTGTTCCTTCTTAATCCAGTCATTGTATGTGAAAAGTTGTTAATCTGAAATGGAAGGTGACGCTGACTACTTTGCACTGACTGTTGTTTTTCCCCACATTAAAACTTACCCTTGTTGGGAGGCATGATGCATTAAAAGTATGGAGGGCGTGAAGTTAGTGCCATTATTTTTTCATAGCAATCAGTTCAGTTGATCAGAGAGAAAAATTTGTTGTTGTTCAACAGTATATTAAAAGAAAGTCACCTTTCTGTAAAAGTAAGAAATACAAGGGATAGTCTGAAAAAGTTTCCCTAGTCTGCCATGTGCAGAGAATTATATTTTGGAGGAAAAACATTATGAGCAGAAAGAGGCATCATTACACATAGTCTGCAGCGACATTCAACAAGCACTTCTCGTACCGCTTCACAAGTTTCAAAAAACTCTGTAAGGCTGCGTGTCCTGCTTACGGTTCAAGTTGCTTATGGCAGCTTTCACTTCTCCTGTTGGGGTGAAACGCTTCCCTCCCAGTGCCTTCTTCAGCTCAACAACTCATCTCATGTTGTCCTCTAGTGGCTATGGACGGCTGTCCGGGTCTCGCATCATCATCACACTTTCCCGGCCATCTTGAAATTTCTGACATCATTGCTGCACCATTTGCTTGACTCTCTCTACATGAGACCCATACACTTCCACCAGCCGGTTATGAATTTCCATACCGAAAGTCCCATGAGCTCATTGCAGCAAGCAACATCTCACACTTCATCCTTTCTTCACGTCCATGATTGCAACACACCCCCATTCTGGCAGGGCACACGCTTCACAACTATTCCGGTCTTCAACACAGCAGTGCGCCAGCACCCTCCGCAAGAAAAAGTTGTGTCTCAGACAACAAAAGAAGGATGATCCTCGTAAAACCGCAAAATCTCCACGCTATCTGAAAATACACATATGGGAAACTTTTTCCCTCGTATATATACACAAAAATGTTCCAACAAAATTGGTTGTAAATTACCAGTTTGATATGAAGCTCTGAAAGCAGTAATATGGTTCTTATAATGATAAGAAGATTTACTTCCTTGGAATTCACTCCTTTTCAAAAGAGTGGCAAGTGGCATCCAAGAGGTACGTTGCAAATCTTGAGAGAACACAAACTTTCACACTGGAATGGTACTATAGTCTGTATGCTGGACATCATGTTGTGTCACCATGGCTGGGCACTTGCTGCTTGGAGCATCACTTGTCACTTTTGTGTGAAGACTTCCTAAGTCAACAGCCTCATCAATTGTCCTCTTAACCTGTCCCAAATCTCACCTTGAAATTGTTTTCACATAATGGAAACTGACCTTGTTTACTTTTAAAATGAATTTCTCAACTCTGCATCCTACTTTCTGTACTAGCTTGAAGTGCATGTGATATTTAGTACCATAGTTCGTTCCCAGAAGGCCTGCAGGGTAGGAATAACATCCACTATCTTTGTCACATGATCCCTCATTGTGAAAAAATTCATATTAATTGGCAATTTGTTGGATCCTGCGAGCTGTCCTGCACTTAATGTAACAGCACCAGTACTTTTATTTTGCGAACTCTGGTAGAAATTGTGGGACATTTCGAAAGTAACTACAAAATATAGCCCCTTCCCCCTGAGATGACATTTCTGAATTGATGTGAAGGTTTTTTTTTTCTTCCACTGCACATGTTTACTAATGTGGAAGTCTTTAACTTTATTTGTGTTAAACAAGGTTTTAACATGTTAGGTAGAATCTCATTCAACAGGGCCGTTGGACTAATAGGTCACATAGTAATTTAGTAATATGGAAGAATGTTTATATTTTAAACACAGTTGTAATTCAATAGGACAAGTAAAGTTTTTAAAACATGAGTTCCTCAAAGCAAGAAAATTGCCTCAACTGATTGGCATTTGTTTTCCCACGTGATTCAGACTTGGCATTAGTTTTCCCACGTGATTCAGACATGGTGGTTTTATTGTAAGAAGAAAACTTGTATGAAGCAGCATTAATATTTATGCTTTTCAGAGCCTATTTAAGAATATGAGTGAAATAATTATGGAATGAGAGATGGTGGAACTTAATTATTTCATACAAGAGAATTGTTGAACAATTACATGCTGTTTAAAACATTTTCTCATGTCTTAAGACA
Organism: Lepisma saccharinum; assembly: GCF_977018435.1. Classification (NCBI taxonomy): domain Eukaryota; kingdom Metazoa; phylum Arthropoda; class Insecta; order Zygentoma; family Lepismatidae; genus Lepisma; species Lepisma saccharinum. The sequence continues at coordinate 18,001,396 of NC_139231.1, read as the reverse complement.
GTGTTTAAAGTTTGTTCCTGAATCTCCACTTGCACAAATTCATGACTTTCATTGATGTGCCTATTTCTTCTCTGTCTTAACTTGATCTGATATGTTGATGTTGTTGTAACTAACTGTGATATCAGCACTCCAACAATGGATGTTAGAAATTAATAGCACCATCAGTGTTAAATTTCAATTGTAATTTGAATCCTAGTGCCATGTAACTCAGACTTTCCAGAATGATTTCTATGTCTCTTTGATCTGTGTAGAATTTTCTCAAAGACTGTGAAAGTTCCTGAATCAATTTTGTGACTAATTTGGAACTGTAAAAATTACTTCCAAATGTCAATACTTCTGTTTTATTTCAATATTGTAAGTTATGTTAAAATAAATATTTAGTTCAATCAACAAATGTTTGCTATAAGTTAACTCTTCCTTCCAAATAAATGCAATTAAAGAGTTTTGTTTTTATATGTCAATGAAATTGCACACATCAGTTAGCTTATTTCAATTTTTTTAGACATGTTTGGGAAAAGAGTGGGAGTGGACAACTCTGGTTCTAACCTGAGGCTACTCATAATTTCCCCCACCCCAATTGGATAGAAATTAACTTTTAATAAGTTTATTCTTGAGTTTGAGAAACTTTCTCCCATTTTCTGGGCATGTTGAATTGTTCATAGGCCATGCAACGACCCAAAGGATTCTCATTCTGATGCACACAACTTATGTACATCTGTAAGGGAAGGTGAAACATTCTGCCTTGTACATTACACTCAGGTGCCAAAGGTCATGGGATAGCAGTGTGCAAATATTCACGTGGTGCTGGCATCGCGTAACAGATGTTATCAGTGTTTGCAGTTGCACTCTTGCGAGTCTTGTGATACGTCTCCTAATGTGATTATGGCTATACAGCGAGAATTATCAGTTTAAACGTGGAATGATAGTTAGATCTAGCTACATGGAACATTTCATTTCTGAAGTTGTTTGGGCATTCAACATTCCTCAATCCAGTGTCCAGGGGTGTACCGAGAATACTTCATTGCAGACATTACCTCCCACCGTGGACAGTGCAGTGGCCGACCACGTCTGCTTAATAATGGTCACCAGCGACGTCTGAGCAGAATCACCAGTGCTAACAGACAAGTGACACTGCATGAAATCACATCAACAGTCATTGAAGGATGTACAAGAGACTCATCTGTGAGGTTCATTCAGCGAAATTTGGCATTGATGGGATATGGCAGCAGAAGACAGACTACAGTGCCTTTACTAGTGTTGCCCGATATATCTTCCAGGCGATATATCACAATATTGAGAAAATATCATCCAGGCGATATCAACTAGATGATATATCATCATATTTTGGTGATATATATAATGTCAGCGATATATTGTCACAATATTTTCACAACATATATCATGTTGGTGATATATCATCATGATATTTGGTGATATATATTGTGTTGGCAATATATCATCATGATATTTTAGTGATATATATACATGGACGTCTGCAGGATTTTTTCCAGGTAAGGGCAAGGAAGGTATTTTTTCCAGGGGGCGGGGGGCCAACGAAGACAAATTTTCCCCAAAAATAGTGTTCTTCCCTTAAAACATTGTTTAAATTTGAATTTATGGTGTTCATGCAATAATTAACACACATTATTGTGGCTAAAATGACATATGTGTGAAATGCATATTTTTTGGTTGACTTTCATTTTCCAGGGGGGGGGGCACAACCCCTTGCCCCCCTTCCGGACGCCCATGGATATATTTCATGTCAGTGATATATCACACTATTTGGTGATATATATCGTGGAGACGATATATTGCCTTTATCACGATACGGAAAAAATACCATATCGTGATGATATTTTCTTGACGATATCAAATTTCCAATATCGTACTAACAACATGCCATCAGAAGCAAAGCCAGACTTGAGCTCGTGCACACATTGATTTTACTGTACACTACATGACTGGAAAAATGTAGCTTGGTCAGATGAGTCATGATTCCAGTTGGTATGAGCTGATGGTATGGTTCGGGTATGGTGCAGAACCCATGAGGTCATGGACCCACATTGTCAACAAGTCACTGCCAGATAGTGGTGGCTCATTAATGGTGTGGGGTGAGTTTACATGGCATGGTTTTGGTCTTCTGTTCAAATGGAACCAGACAACGACTGTCTGGGAATCACTATGTTCAGTTGCTTGGTAACCATTTGCAGCCCTTCATGGACTCCACGTCCCCTAACATCTATGGGATTTTCCAGGATGATAATGCACAATGCCTGCTTAATTCAAAGAAAGGATATGTTAATATTACGTTATCGGATATGGTATAGTGTTTAAAAATAATATCATACGCTTACTCACTAAATACATTTTCCTTTGTAATTTGTTGCGTTTCTCCAATTCCTAATCCTGCCGTTGAATTACACATCCTTGCAAGTCTCAACAAGAGGAAAAATAAAAGCGTAGTGTAAATATCTAAATTTTTGTATTATAGAATCATGCCAGGTAGGGACGACCAAAATTACGTCAAGTTTAGTGCTCTTTGTGCATAAACATACTATATTTAGCCAGTCTGAGCTACCCTGCCATTGCACTTTAATATATTAATTCTTAGGTTCGGGAGAATGCAATTTTCAGAAACTTATGACTTGCTACATAGCCTAATGTTAAAGGTTTGCTAAACACATTTTTATTATCGATTTAGATGAGAAATTCTTACCTTCGTTGAAAATAACGTTTGAATAGCCATCCTATCGCACTCCAATGTAAAGCTTAGGGTAACCAAATGACGAACGAAATTCTTTAGGGACACAACAGTTCTAGCGGAAAAGTTTGGCAATGAACAGCCCCATTCTGCATTTCTGAGGGACCCATATGACAAGTTACCTGAGCCCCTCTGGTTGAGAAAATATGCCACTCCTTATTAGCGCAGAAGTAGTCATATGTTAACTGGCGACCAGATTTCTGTTTCATAAATTCATTTTTTAAATAAGTGACACTATCTGTTGAATTTCTGCGAATATATAAAATTTCAGGAGTGGATTTCTGGGGCCCTTGCACCTTGCCCCCCTCCCCTGCATTGCGGGGGCGGCCACTGGTTTGAAGACTTAGGTTTCCTTTCGGATGTTGTCATATTAAATGCAGATTCATGGCCTTCAAATGAGTGTCAACATGTGTTTTATGGTGACATTTCAATCACTCGTTTGTGTGAATAGGTGAACTTTAATGTAAGCGAAAGCATGTGTGGTATCATTCGGTGAAGATTTTCACATTTACAAAGAAAATCCAAAACACATTGCCACTTCATTCAAAGATCATGTGTATCCAATCGAAATTGCACGTTCAGTGCCTTGAATCTAACCTGACTACATCACTTAAAAGTTGAAAAACTTTTAAACCTGCTTTTTTCTGTTAATAAATGGACATCCAGTGCATGCTTCAATGCAGAAAATTTTGCAATAAAATGTATCAAATCTGAGCATGAAAGGCTGTGTCCAAAAGGTGGAAGATCTTACTTGAAGCATGCATCCTCAGAGTATAATCCTGCAGTGCGGTCTTGAAGTCGTGGACTAGAAGTGAAAGTCTTTCGAATCACACTTAGACTGCAGCGCCAATAACAATCAGTAGATACAACTGAAGACACGTTGTATTCCCAGCTTTTTACACACTTGTTTTTCACCATAGAAATTGCATAGCATTTCAAATGTTCTTGCACATACATTTCCACACATAAAAGAACTTTAACCAACAACTTGCTGGCCATGGGCGTCCACAGGATTTTTTCCAGGGGAGTCAAAGGAGGCATTTTTTCCCCATAAAAGTGATGCCCACTCAAAAAACACTGCTTCAGTCTGAAATTATCATGTTTCTTCAACACCCTTATAATAATTAACAGAAATTACTATGACTGAAATTAAATTAGGTGTGAAATATGTACTTTTTAGGTGGACATCTTCCTTCCAGACGTCAATGTTGCTGGCCCATAATGCAAGCTTATTAGAAGTATAAAGGTTGGGTCAATTCCTTGTTTACTCGTGATGACGAAACGACTGTAAGAGGTGAATTTATCCATGAAACTAATTTAAAATTTGTGTTAGTGTTGCACTATGCAGATAGAAAATCATGCCAAAAACTGAACTCATGAAATCGAGTACACAAATGAACAATTTCTGATGTAAGATGTTTTCTTCTTTATAAAAGCAATAAATCTTCGCGATACTACAGGCCTGAATCTGCGATGCTAAAAAAGGATGGCGAGGTCAAAAGACTGATCCTAAGGTTTGGAGAAATAAATCTATTTGAATGAAAAAGTAGTTCGAAAAACAGGTCGTGTAAATTTGTTTCAGAGTAAGACTAATAATTATAATCGCAAATTAAAAATGATTATATTCTGATCAATTACAAGTAAATCTGTGCCTTGTATGCAGGCCCATACCCAGGATTTTTTTGAGGGTTGGGACAAGCCCGAAATCTTGGTTATATATGTAAAATTGTCATGAAATATATGTTAATTATTAAATAATAAATATCATTCATTAATTAAATAATTTGCTACATTTATAAACTCAAATTAATTCCTTTTAATGACTGGTTCAAAATGTCAAGAAATTAGAAGATAGGTGAAATGTTTTTAATAAGTGTTAGATATAGGTACGTCATTAGGGGAGGGGCCTGGGTGGGCACTGGCCCCCCAAAACGTTCACGTGGCCCCAGCAAACTGTTCTACATTTGCTGAAAATTTTACTTTTATGACAAATATTGCAAAATAGTTTTTGAGTAAATTTTTCTTTCAGTTAGAAACACTGTTCTTGAATTTGAGTGGCACGAACCCAAAACAACACATTTCTTTCTTGTTTTTCTGGTTCTAGCTATAGTGGATGTCAGTGTAGGAACCTAGCACTTCGTCGTCTCTCAGAATTTTGAGGGAGCGGTCTTTCCACCCCTCGCAATCGCAGGTCAACAACAGGCAAGGTTGGGTGTTGCCGTTGTGTCCAAACAATGTTTCGGGGTGTAAGGGGTGACCTTCCACGTAGTACACCCAAATGTCAACCTCACTTCCACGTCAGTACACCCTGGACTGCAGACTAACGAGGCTCTGGCGACTGGCCCCATGGCCAGTATAATTTTGTTTGTGTTGTCCTGTTCTTTTGTCCTTATGTGTGCTGAGTGCCCCTTTACAGCCTCAGCTTTTAACAGAAGTCAGAACATTTTAAATTTTTTAGTTATGCAACGTTAGAGTTGTTATTTGTAATGATAAGGGGCTGGCCCCCATATTATATGACGGGAGCAAAATAGCCTAAGTGCTGACGCTCCCAAAATTTTAAATTCAAAATCAAATCAAACAATGTTTCGAACTTGAGTAGTTTGTGACCAGATTGAAGAACGACAGCTTGTACAGCGGTAAACCACATATATGCAAACAGTTACAACTGGTCCCAAATCAGAGTGCAATACACGCTAAATAAGTATAATGGTGGCAGGATGCCTATGTAGATTATCATATATCCGGGTATTCGCACCAAATAACTATTCTACTATTGAGACAGCCTAAAACACGCAACATGTTAAAATTAATTATCTTCACAAACTGTACGATTTCTTGGGTCACATATTTTTCTCGATATTGTGAAGACCGATTTTGAGAATCCTCCTTAACAAACGATGCCTCCCCGATGGCGCAGTGATAGCGTTCTTGCCTTGTAATCGAGGGGTCCCAGGCTCGATACATGGGTGGAGGTACACAGTGGTCCGGATCTTACTTTAAACTGTAGGTCCAGTCACGATTAGCTTTACTGTGCATAAAGTGGATAAAAGATAAAAGATAAAGACGGTGATTTTCTAGCTGACCCAAGCGATATTCTAAATAGATGGAAGAACTACTTTAATGACCTTTTAAATGTCCATGTAGGAGATAAATCAGAAGTAAATGAAGTCCACACAGCAGAACCTTTAGTTCCAGAACCTAACTTGACTGAAGTTAAAGATGCTATTAAAAGGCTAAAGAATAACAAGGCACCTGGCATTGATTTAATACCAGCTGAGTTAATTAAATATGGTGGAAATTCATTAATATGTCAAATTCATAAATTAATTTGTTTAATATGGAATAAAGAAGAAATCCCTCAACAGTGGAAAGAATCCATAATTGTTCCTGTGTTTAAGAAAGGTGATAAAATGAACTGCAATAATTACCATGGAATTTCTCTACTCTCAACAACATACAAAATATTGTCTAACATTCCTTTAACAAGACTAACCCCATATGCTAATGAAATTATAGGTGATTATCAATGTGGATTTAAACGTAACAGATCAACTACAGATCAATTTTTTCACATCAGAAAGACACTTGAAAAAAAGTGGGAATATAATCAAAATGTCCATCAGCTATTCATTGATTTCAAAAAAGCATATGATTCGGTCAAAAGAGATAAATTATATAATATATTAGTAGAGTTTGGAATACCTAATAGAATATGCTGTTAGGAAGGTAAAAGAAACTAAAGAAGGACTAAAATTAAATGGTGTGACTCAGTTGTTAGCATATGCAGATGATGTAGACTTACTAGGGGATGATGTGATTACAATTAAGAATAATGCTAAAATATTTTTCAAAACTGCTAAAGAGATAGGTTTGGAAGTTAACAAAGAGAAAACTAAATATATGCTTACAGGCCGAAACCAAGTGTTAGGTAATAATCAAAATCTAATTATTGATAACAACTCGTTTGAACCAGTTTCCAAATTCAAATACTTAGGAGTAATATTAACAAATGAAAATTATATTAAAGAGGAAATAAAAAGTAGGCTTAATTCAGGAAATGCATCTTACTTCTCTCTTCATAATTCTTCTCATTTAATATCTAAGAAACTAAAAGTTAAAATATACAAAACAGTAATTTTGCCTTTTGTATTATATGGATGTAAAACTTGGTCCCTTACATTGAAAGAGGAACATAAATTGAGAGTATTTGAAAATAAGATCCTTAGAAAAATCTTTGGACCTAAAAGGGATGAGGAAACAGGTGAGTGGAGAAGGTTACATAATTTAGAACTACATAATTTGTATTCATGTCCAGATATTATTAGAATAATTAAATCAAGAAGACTTAGGTGGGCAGGCCATGTGGCACGAATGGGAGAGGAAAGAGGAGTTTACAGGATTCTTGTTGGGGAAACCTGATGGTAAGAGACCTGTAGGAAGGCCAAGACGAAGATGGAGGGACAACGTTGAGATGGACCTAAGGGAAATCAGTAGAGATGGAAAAGAGTATATAGAACTTGCTCAAGATAGGGAAAGATGGAAGGCCTGTGTTGCTGCAGCCATGAACCTTCGGGTTTAAGAAGGCTAGGGAGTTAGTTAGTTAGTTAGTTAGTGCATAAAGTGGACTTAAAACACCAACTCACCTCAACTCCTTAACAAACGTTTCGAAGAATCAAAAATTTAAACAAGAACAAGTAAATAAATTTTTGTAATTTTGAAGTAAATTATTATTATTGTTATTATTATTTTGGTTATTTTTGGTTCGTATGAATCTGCCTCACACAGTAAGTTTATTTTATTGAATCAAGTAAAATAACTAACCCTTGCAATAATTCACTGGAAAGACATATTTAAGTATGTAATAACCAGTGGTTTGACAGCCCTGGAAGGGCCTTGGTCTATCTTTAACCAGTAATGGGGTGACATGGAGTCAGCACGTTGAACCCACAACCGTTATAAGGGATATCCATCCATAAATAATAATTATATTCTTGTGTTAAGGAGTCGTTGTCATTTGTCATTATTCCATCAGCATTATTTAAAATGTAGTGCCATACTGAAATTGCCAACTTAACAAAGGCACATTGAATGCTTAATGAGGCATTTTCCTTGTGTTGCAGAGCAGGTTCAGTTTTTGGAGTATTGCAATGTTTTACACAGTCCGTTCGAAGAATTTTGAGAATATTGATGTTTTGTCAAAGGGACAACCCCCGAATAAATATCTGTGGAAGTTTTACAGGTTTCATTGTATTTAAGAAGGTGTGCAACTTCTCTCCCTACAACATGTCTTTTGCCACTCAGGCTGAAGAGCCGAGTCATAGATGGAACGACCTTGGCAGAATCAGAGAGGAACTCTTATTGGCACCATGTTGGCAACAGACTCAAGAAGTCCCGCAACCGACAGAACTCGAAGCGCTCGGATAACGGTGACATACATTTTTGTTGAACACAAAGAGATGAATTGGTAGGAAATACAGTGATTTTATGGCCCCTCCCTTTCTGGGTAGTCGAGGACCTTTTAAAAACACACTTTCCCTTCATGCAGACCAGGGGCCTAAGCAAGGTCACCCGATTCCACAAAATCTTCTCTTCATCTGGCTCTGGTTGTCGGTCACGCCGAAATCACAAAGAAGATTTAGCTGCAGGTTGCTAGGACTTTCTGGGTACTTTATGGTTCAGGATGGACATACGCTTTTCAAATTGCAAGAGACAAAATTCTACTGTTTGTCCCTTTTCTGGCGGGGGATGAATGACAAAGATATCGCGGTTCCTTTAGGTACCCACACTTAACCCTTGTGCTCATAACCTGCAATGAAAGGAAAGGCCATAATAAGCCTTTGTAATGTAACGACTTTACATCTTTCCTTGATAACTCTGCACTCATTTTCAAGAAACATCTGCTTCTTTTTGCCCTACTCTGTTGATTTAGTGGAAAATTGAAGACTGTCAGCTAGTTGGAAGTAGTTTGATCCGAGAAGTGGTTTCATAGTTAGCTTCTGTAAACGCGAGATTACGGTAGGACCACGGAGTGCTTGAGATCTCGTTTTCATGCATTGCGAGTGAAATTTAGATTGATTTGGTTCATTTTACTACGCTTTTCTGCCCCATTTGGCTAATTGCGAAGATGGGGATGAGTGATGGTATGATTAAATTGATCAATGGACACTCTCAAATACCCATGCTCAGTCCGGGATTCGAACCCGGCACACCTGGCATCGTAGCACGATGTGCTAACCACTCCGTCACGGGGGTCGGCGAAGTGAAACTTCGAGTGTGAAGCTGCCAGCTCGTCTTCCTCTCGAAAAAATTGAAGTAGGATCGACTGATCGGGCAAATGTCCAACACATTGACGTTCTAAATTGGTGTCCGACCACCACACAGGAGACGGGTTTGACTCCCAGGGCGGTTGATCTCACATGTTTCATTTACGAAGGAAACGAGGTATGTAATAAACTTTATAAAGCTCTAGAAATATTACGTTTCAAAATTCTGCATATTTTGTGATTTTTCTTCATTTAGCCTCCACCAGGGTTGTCAAAGGTCCATCTACCCATAAGTTCTATGGGTTTTATTGGGTTCCGTTGCAGGACCGGAACCTTTCTTCTCGCACAATTTAAATTCGGTCATAGTAGTGTATTGTTCCATTAAATAAAGGTTACTGGATCGTATTTAAATTGATCCGGAAAAGATTCCTGCACCGAATTTTAATTGATCCGAAAGAAGCTTCTTGGACAGTTCTTAAATTCAGGCGCGAAACAAGGTTCCTGGACCGTATTTACATTTTACCGGAAATTGAGTTCCTGCACTGTATTTAAATTCATACGGAAAAAAGGTTGCTGGACCGAATTGAACCCATTTACATTTACACTTGCTGATTTTCTCTCCCGGATGTGAAATGAATTTATTTACAATACCTGGACCATTAACAACCCTAGGATTGTTAAAGATTAGGGAACGCATACATTCTAATCCTATTATAGGACCAGAACCTTTTCTCCCGCACAATCTAAATTCGTACCAAGTTGCGAATTGTTTCATTTCAATACGGAACTTTGACCCTATTTAAACTGATCCGGAAAAAATGTTCGTTGACCGTATTTAAATTCTTCAGGAAATAAGGTTCCTGAACCGAAATTAAATTCATCTGGGAAAATATTCCTGGGTCTAATTGAAAACTTTACAAATGAAAAGGTTCATTACGGTCCAGAACCCATTTACGCTTGCTAACTTTCTCTCCTGGATGGGAATTGAATTTATTTAAAATTCCTGGACGTTTAACAACTCTGGCCTCCACCCGCAAATGCAGACGCTGTGGCTGCTGCTTAGGCGGGAAAGTTGACTAGACATACAAATAGAATTAATCCGAAGTTATATAGCGAATAATAGTTACTTACATAATACTATCATGAAATAAGGAGAGCCAAATTACTTATCAAGCATTTTTTGTTATTTGCCTATCCTAGTGGGAGCGAAAATATCTTGCCCTTGGTGGAGAACTGGGTTCCTGCAAATTAAAGACGGCATTTTCTAATTTTCATTTCTATTTGGTTCGACAACTCCGTGGTGGAGTAGTTAGCAGGTTACGCTAACTGGTTCAAACGAGTTGTTATCAATAATTAGATTTTGATTATTACCTAACACTTGGTTTCGGCATGCAAGCATATTTAGTTTTCTCTTTGTTAACTTCCAAACCTATCTCTTTAGCAGTTTTGAAAAATATTTAACATTATTCTTAATTGTATTTATATCGTCCCCTAATAAATCTAATAAGCCTCGCATAAATGGTTATAAAACTAAAATTACTTAATATAGTAGACTGCAGACTTCTGGAGTCTGCCTCTCTCCAGAGACAACCCATTCATTTATACAAGAAGAAAATCTAAATTCTTATAAAATCTTAAAAATTATCCATGTTATTTTTGTAGGTTTGCATCAAAAAATTTCATGGCTCGAGGGGGAGGGGGCATGGCCCCTTTGCATCCCCCTGGGTACGGGCCTGGTTGTATGTAATAAAAATCTCAGCTACATGCTAGTGCAAAAATGTTTTAGTTCAGCCAGTACGAATCTAGCTGATTGAACATGTTGATGGGAGGTGGGAGAACAGCTACAGGCCGAACCTCGCCCTTTAATAAAGAAAATTTCAATTTGAATTTCAATTTGATTACATGGATGTCAACTATATTACTATTAGCATTCCTTTATTTAACACAAGAAAAAAATATTGTGATTTTTATGTCCATATTTCTGTGCATACGTTGTCGGAAATTGTGCAGTTCGATGTGTATAAGTCACGTATTTACTTTCTAGACATAATAAAGGATATTCAGTTACTAACATAGGCCTATTACGTTCCAGTTTTGTATCATTATGGTAAATATTACGTCAAATAAATATAATGTTGATCAATGAAGTTTTACGACTTCATTCAATTTTAATAGCCTATTTCATAAATATATTGTGGATACTATTGTACCCTTTTACTCAATATTATCTCTCTGTAGAATATTTCTATATATAAAACAGAAAAATATTTTTCATATTGTGATGTAATTAATGAACTATATAAAAAATGTGTATCTCAAAGTATCATTTAAGGTGTGTGGAAGTTTAAGAAGGCAAATCTGTAGACAAGGTATTAAAGTGAAAATTTACTATTTAAAGAATAATGATTCATTCCTTTGCACAATCAGTCATTGCATTTTGTGTAACTATCCTATTTGCTTATTTTCATTTATGCTCCGCATGAAAGAGTAACAAAGTGAGATATTTTTATCCTAACCTATTCAAAATGTAACAAGTACAAGAGCAAAATTCATTTTTATTAAATTATATTAAAAGTTGCATCTACTCAATGGATTAATAGCCGTTGGAGGCGCATAGTGGTTTGGATCCCACTTTAAACTGTAGACGCAGTCCCGATTAGTCTATATGTGCATAAAGTGGATTTGAAAGAACAAAAAATATAAAAATCCTCAATGGATTAATTACTACTCTCGAATTCAAAATTTTGCTTAAGTTTAGATTACAGTATGTGATTATATTTTCATTATACATACGTCTATTTTGCCTGACACAATTTCGATGCACGTCTATGTAAGTTCGTTGTTAGGAATTAATGAAATACTGGCTGATATTCTTAAAACTTATGACTTGTACACAGGAATTCGAAAGAAACGCCCTCCCTTACGGTTATGCAACCCGGAATTTTGTGTGCCTGGTAGAGTAGTTCCCGAGAGGAGCAGTGTTTCCAAACCTATAACTGTAGTGTTTCCAACCCTGTATTGGTTGGTTGGTTGTTGATTTGGTGTTTTAAGTCCACAATGCACAGTATGACTAATCGGGACTGGACCTACAGTTTAAAGTGGGATAAGAACCCCTTTGTGCCTCCACAGGGACCCCTTGATTACAAGGCGACGACGTTAACACTGCACCATCCAAGCCTGTATTGCTTCGTAGAAGACGAAACCTTCACGTAAACTTCTTTATTCGTGAGTTACATTTGGTTTACAGACCGACATTACAGGACACTCTTTTCCTTTATTGCATGTTTTCTGGAGCATTTATTTTTCCTTCTGCGGAGAAAATCTCTTATTATTTTACATCTTATTTTTCGCAGCTTCTCTACCATTTATTGGCTAATCACGACAATGAGGATGAATGATGACTCGATGAAATTGATAAAAGGAAAGTCATAAAGAAACCATGGGGGGCTAGATTCATATTATTATTATTACTATTATATATTTTTGTTTTTACTTTACTTTTGTAAAATCGCAACGATGAGGATTAGTGTATGATAAAATTCAGGAAGGAACACTCATAAACAATCATACCCAGGCCGGAACTCGAACCCGGGAATTTCGGCAGCGAGATCAAAAGCCGACGTTTTACCACGCTCGTGCACAACGGCGGCCAATTCTTTCATACAATCATGAAACGGATGAAAATTAAAATGTTAAAATACCTGCCTACGTTTTTTTAAGCTTGCAATATGAACACCTACTGCACGAAGCCAAATTGTGGAAATACGAAACAGAACCAAGTTAACATATCTTGACCGTGGAAAGTGTTAATACAAAATCTAGAAAAGAGCCATTTAACAGTTGCCTGATTGCTTTTCCATTAGTTGTATGGGAAGAATTGTGTGAAATGTGTGTATAGTGGCAGGCAAAAGAGAATACAAAGATCGATTAGAGAGGCAACACTGTCACTGTTCTGCACTGCACAGACAACCCGGCTCGTCGAGTGGGCGGGGCACTGTGGGTGCGAGCGAGCTGCTGTTGCTTCTGCAAAAGATAACTCACAGACAACTGAATGACGCTTCGCTTAAAATCTAGTGAATCGAGAAAGGATTTGTTGAGGAAGTGAATTGAAATATAAACGCCAGAATTTGGTCTAAGCCTATAATGGTTACTCGCAATAAGAGCTGATCAATTTTTACATGTGGAATTCCGTAATGAAAGAGGCAACAGGCCGCACTCCACACATTTAGCATGGTAACATTAATAAATCATCTCATTATATGCATTCGGTTATGCTCATAGTCATGTTTAATATATTACTTTCAAACATAAACAATATCATGGACTCACTCAGAGGCGAATTCAATTTTACGCTTTACTTTTCTGAAGCTCGTATTGTAGCAATATAATCATTCCGCTCCATTTTCGTATTCTCAATTGAACTCGCACTATTTTTTCCAGAAGTTGAACCCCAGCTCCCTTCTCCCACCTTAAAAATTCTTGGGCGAAAGGCTACAAACTATACTAAAACTGAATTACAGACAATACTTTACGACTCAAAGTGACGTGACCTAGAACATAGTGAAATATCACGGGTGAAAAATTCAACGTAATGATGATAAAATGAAGGTAGGAAAATGGATGTGCTAGAAAGTTTTACATACATACACACACATAGTTAGTTCCGTGTAGAAGACATTTCTTCACATTTTTCTCATCTTGGCTTCCTTGAATTCACGAAACTGTAAAGCCATGAACGCGTCAACCCCCTATAATCACGGAGTCCCAGGTTCGATTCCTGGTGGAGACACAACTGCCTAGTGGTTCGGATCTCACTTTCAACTGTAGGTCCCACTTCGGGTAGCCTTTCTGAGCATGAAATAGAATTAAAACAAAATTGGAACACGGTAATCCATCACAACACACGCGCAGAGGACGTTGAACTTAATGACTGACAATTTTTTTACATACATCGAAGTTTCAGCGAAACTGGAATAAGGTTTATTTGCCATGCCAAATAGTGTGAATTTTCAGTCTCGTGGTGCGTTCTATACGAAGTGCACGCAAGTTATCTAAGAAAATTCAAATGTGAGGGTGAGTCGAGCTATATTTCATTCAATAAGACTCTTCACTTCAAACATATTTTGCTCTATAGCTGTCGATTTCGAATGGACATCTAAGACTGGTTGCTTAGCAGAATCACGGACTGTCATAGTTCCAATCACACTACGGTCATAGCAAAAATTGTTCGTCTGAAAATGAGAGAAGAGGTGATCTCTTGAAATATCTCGAAATATATAGATAGAATATATGGTCAATCAAAAAGAAAAACAATGGATAATGTCCAATTAAGTCTAAACGCTGGTAGAACCGGTGTTCATTCACAGAGCAGAAGGGTTATTTTGACAAAATCCTGTTTCCCTGATGGCTGCTTCGGAGAAGAGGGCTTTGTGAAGTTGTCGTTTCTTGGCAGCGGTAGGCCTAATTGGTTGATTGACCACGAGTTCCCTCGTAGGTAAACGCGGCAACAGAGGATCACTGCCATAAAGGTGGTTCCCGCGTCGGCTGAAAGAGCGACGGGAATTTAAAGAACCATTGTCACTAACTTCAGACAAACATCCAATAATTTCCTTAGGTTTGGAAGCTGATCCGAAGGGACAACAAATACCATAACAACGACATGAATTAAATGATCGATTGGCCCGTCCTTCTGTTGATGGATGGCAATTCATATTAACAATAATAACCGTAAGCTTATCATTAAAGAGTCAACAATCAAAGCTAATACGCATCTATCGATCAGAAATTACTACAGTGTTAAAGTTGTTTTGTATCTTTTGTTATGTTAAGTCGCTCTTCTGTCACTTTCGGCTAATAAGGATGAGTGGCGATTGGATTAAATTGATACCATGATACCAATACTGAAGCCGTGGCTCGAAACCGGAAATTTCGTGGTATCGAAAGTGGACCACTTAACGCGCTTGGCCACCAAAGGGAACCGGCTATGCGGCCAAGCGCGGTTAGTGGTGGACTGACGATCCAGACACCGTATGTTCTGGGTTCGAGTCCCGCCCGGATCTTTGTCAATTTCTTAGTCTTCAGACTAAGACACTTTATCAAAACTTCATTCCCCTACCCTCCACCTCAAATTTAATACTCAATATTCCCAACAAAATTTTCATGCCAATTTTAAACTTCCTGTTGATATTGCTCCCTCAAAAAAAAGCAATCTAAGACGTAATACTAATACACAAGAGTTGGGATTCCCCCCAAAATAATTATCAATCCCGCTACCTGAAAATCCCACTAACTTCATTAATCGCGCACCATAATTTCCTTATCAATCTAAGGCCTAATATGTAAGAGTTGGATATCGCCCCCCACCAATATTACTTATTACCCGTAACAATTCCCCTGACAATCTACAAATTACTATTTGTATAACAGCAATGGCTAATTGATCACGTAATTCAACTTGTGCCCTGTTTACTCAGTCAAATTTCCATCACAGTCTGCGCCATAATGCCCCTCCCCCTGGGCACCCATGATTTAGAACTGTGACAACGTGATAGGTGTAATGTAACTTACAGTTAAGTGTTAGGAATGGGTGCATGTGTGCTGCGCATTTGAATTTCATGTGAATCAAATCTGTCGATGATGTGAATATTAATATTATAGAATATAATATAATGGTGCAGGTGTGCGAAAAAGTAACCATGAACACCAAGGTATCAATAAAAAAGAATTGGAAAGATAAGTTGCATATGGAGATGTGGTAGTAATTAGTTTTGTTCTGGGATGTAGCAAGGAACATCGGTTAAACCGTGCGGAGTTTCAATACTGTGTCCACCCGCGGTTGGATTCAAGCACTGCATCTAGTCGACGAGACAAGGATTACCCGAGCAGATGTTTGGTCTTCTCTTTAAACTCTTCCAAACATCAAACGCGTGAGCCAGTAGAGCTTCCATTGTTCTCAGCTGTCTAGGTTCCCACTCTCTCACCATCAACGCCCAAAAGTTTTCGATTGGGAGACTTCTCTGTCCAATCTACTCTTGAAATTCCTGGGTGCTGATTAAACCAGGTGGTGATCGCTTTCGATGTATGGGCGCTGTTGTTGTCTTGATCGAAAGTCACGTGAGGAATCTCATCTTCATGGTGTCTCTCTCGCACGCTGGGAAGCATATGTTTTCCAGCACTGCTACGTATTCCTGCGAATTCATTCTCGAGGACACTTCCACCAATCCATCTACTCCAGGCGAACTGATCCATCCCCACACCGCCACGGATATCCTGCCACTCCTAGCATGGGTAGAAATTTTCTCGGGGCCGTCGAGTGTTGTTGCGCCTCCAAACATAAACCTGACCATATTCGTCAGACGAAAATACTTTCTCGTCGCTCAAAATTACGTTCTGCCAAAATTCTTGAGGAGCTGGTAAATATTGTAAAGCAAAACTGAACCGTGCTTCCTGATGGAAATGCATCATTGCTTCTTTCTTTGCCGCTCGACGGTGCCGAACTGTTGCAGCATGGCACTCCAGTTTCAACTCTTGGCGAATCTTCGTTGCAGCCATGAAGGGGTTGCCTCGCTCATCTCAATGATGCCTGCATCTTCTTCCCTGGTTGTCTTCTTTGGCCAGCCTTTTTTTGGTCTTGACTTCATTCCTTGGTCCCCTTCTTCCTCGTAACACCGAATCCAACGCCTGACGCATGAATCGTCCACACCAAGGGTCGTAGCAATCTGTAGTGCAGCAGATCCGCCGCACAAGATCATGCGGGACTATCTTCTCTCTTGTAAATTCCGAAGTGTAAGGCATGATGAAATGATATCGTAAAGGAACATTCGGACCGAAGGGACATGCTGCACATGGCACATGCCTCTTGAAAACACCTTATCATTGGTGCATGTAGAGTTTCACGCCCATTCCAGTGCAAAAAGTTTCATTTTATTGGTTCCGTTGCAAGTGACATGCTCAAGGCATAGATACGAGCAAAACTGCTGCAGGATCTCGAACGAAGCACTCACCGGGGCTCGAATTAAAGCCAAAGCGTGGTGGCAAAAGGCAACCGTGAAGTTACTGCATCTGAGATTTACGTCAAGCAGGGCCTGCGTGGTGTGTGCAAAGAAACTCACGCTTGCTTTAGGAAATAAGGATACTATTGAATCAATGCAATATAAAAGAGTATATACCGTAAAATATACATTATTATTGACTCATGTATTCCCTGAAAAAAATGCATTGTTTTCTCGCACATTTCTGCCCGCAATGAATATAAATGTATAATCTATTAAATTAAGCAGGTGCATGCAGATTTAAAAATATTGATAAGATGATTTACTTGAATTGAATTGAATTGAATTGTTGTTCTTTAAGTCCACTTTGTGCATAGAAAGACTAATTGGGACTGGACATACAGTTTACAGTGGGTTCCGAACCACTATGTGCCTCCACCGGGTATCGAACCAGGGAACCCTTGATTAAAAGGTGACGACTCTACGACTGCGCCATCGGGGAGGCCCTAGTCCTCTTACTGAGATAATTCGTTCGGAGCAATAGAAATGCCCTATCAAAACAATTGGTAAATATTATTTTCAATGTGGATATTCTTCGGAAAATATGTTTCTAACAACAGTTTACCTAAATAGTGGGGACGCGGAGTGAGAGATAGGGACGGAGTTGGAAGAGAGAGAGAAAACACACTTTTCAGTGCGAACCTTTGGGATTGCTTTTTCCTAGCGCACCAAAAACACAATACGTATAACCCAAATACAACCCAAACCTTCAATGGCGAAATTGTGAGTCAATCACTCAACTGGAATAAAAAGTACGGATTTAAATCTAGGAGGCCAGAAGATAGTTATTGCGCTACCATGTGCCAATACAAAAAAAAATCCACTTTGCCCGCGATAATTGTCATGCCTGAGTGAAATGTAGTTTACTTTAGTTGTGAGAGTTGCTTCAGTTTCATTGTCTGCCAAGAATAATGATAGCGCTGAAAGCATAAAATACGGAAATGTGCATGTTTGGCGAGCTATGAGAAAAGTAGATCCTTGTGTTTTCTATTCGAATTTTACTCATTTTATGTCAACCTTTACATATAGCCAATGGCGACAGAGGATGAATGATGCTTTAGGGAAATTGATGAAGATTGAAGAAACAACGAAAAAGAAAAACTCATAATTATCAGGGGCTAGGACCCAAGAACCCTGGCTACGCAACATGTTATGATATTTAAGTATATCACGGATTTCTGCTAAATCCTTTCCTAGATATTTGTAATGAATGAACCCCCGCCCCCGCTACGAGAAAAAGAAATACTATAGGATGTGAAACATTCACAACGTAATTGCATTGCTTTACATCGCTCTTGGCTGTATTCCAAATGTAGTAAGAGATCAGCGATAAGTTGGATTTTTTTTCTTTTCTAAGGTATAAGTGTATTTGAGCGCAAGGGCTATCTATTTCATCATTTATAAAGAGTTAACTTCGTCGTTACATTAGCGCCAGGCACAAATGCATCAATTTCTATTTCGGTTATTTTACATCACTCTTCTGCCTTTTGAGTTAATCGCGATAATACGGATGAATTATCAATTTATAACATTGTGACGGGACAAACTCAGTGATATATTCATGCCTGACCAGAGTTCGAATCTGGAACATATGACCTCGCTTCGCTAAAAAGGCTGGCAGAAATGTATCGGAAAAGTATAGAAGCACCAAGAACCGGTTTCACCCAGCACAGACGATGAAATCATTTACAGCGACTCGCTGTGGCAGTGTTGCTCGCCACCCCCTCCCTCTCTCTCGCAGGTAACCTTCTCAGCACCCCACCTGCTGATGGAAGAGGACGGTCAAATGCTGCACCTACTTTTCGTTTCAAGCATATTCCGTCTGGAAGGTTTCTGGAACCGCTCCGCCCCCCACTTTCCCACCATGGTTAATAAATGAGACCGTTGCACTTTCAAAACCCTTATCGCAAGAAAAAGCTGGCATCAATTTTACACCACCATACAATAAGATTTACACGGGAAACATTTCCTAACATATTTTCTTGATTCGGACTAAGGACAAATTAAAAATAGTCAAAGGAATTATACACAAGAGAATTAAATTACTGAAAATATGGAAAAGCGCGATACCGAAATCTGTAATGAGTGCGAAGGGAAAATCGAGAAAAGGAAAAAAAAAGTATAAAAGTATTCGAATAACCAGATTAAGAGAGAAAGTTATCACGGCTCGAACAATGCAAATGAAAAAAAAAACGGGAAAAGAACTAATACGAATTGAAATATACGACAATCGGAAGTAGGCTGAAGGAAGCAAATTTTAATAAACGTGGGAAAAAAAACATAATGAAAGGAGCGCTGGTTCGATTCGCGACGGAAGCTCATATTTGTTGTTCGAATCCCACTCTACACTGTATGTCCAGATGCATTTACACTTATAACAAACTTCGTGGAACTTTTTCCAAAACAGATGTCGCCAAAAATTTAAAAACAAAAAAGAATAACTCTGAAGAAATAATGCAGAAAGCGTTATTGCAAAATGAAAAAAAAAGTCTAATGGGGGCAAATAGGATACAGTGGGAAAAGACAAGCGTGACAGGCATAAGCACACTGAACGGGGAGGGGTGGTTATGGGGTCAGAATCCTGTCCTTGGACTTACCTATGGCGGCAGGACCAACGAGAAAAATCTCGAAAAGAATAACTGCAACAATGGAGTTCGGGGGTCCACATTAGTGCGTGTGATGTAAAAACCAATCACAATTTCCACGTCATTTTACTTTTGCCTTTCAAGGGTTGTTCCGAGCACAAGTAAATTTTTATGATTTTTTTTTAATTTATGCACAGATACATTAATGGAAACGGAACTTATGATCTAGAGTGGTGGGCCACCAGTGGGAATTGTATCTAGGACCGCTTGATTACAAGGCGACTTCAGGCTATCGGAAGGGACTTTTTTTTTCTGAAATAGATAACAGAATTAGTCATCTTATTATCTTTTCGTCTGCAGGACTCTCTCATGAGAGGTGTCAAGTATCCGAGCGATAACGAAATCCGTGATACTTCCTTTCTTCACATATTCGTTCGGAAGTGTTAAAAGAATAATAAAAAACTCAAGCATAAATGTTAATAACACTTGTTATTATTAGCAGAGACATTCTCAAAATAAACTTGTTTTGAAATCAAATCAAGAGGAAAGCAAGATCTCCACCCGGTCGCGTGAATCTGTGGCTAGATTCAAGAGTTTGAGAAACTACGCTTCTCGCGAGCTGCTCTTCCTGGCGAAACTAGATGATATAAAATTCTGGGTTGCATAACCTTCAGAGGGGACGTTTCCTTAGATTTCCAGTGTACTGAAAAATAACTTGCCTCAAGTATTGTCTTTTGATTTTTACCATTACCTGCTTTGTCTACCGATAAGGAATATTAAAGGGATTTTTGAACAAAAAATGGATTGAATTAGTGGGTTAGGTCCAGGCCCCTAGCCAGGATTTTATCTCGGTGGGGGGCTCATCCCTAATAAGCACAGGCGTGGCCAGAAATGTTTGTGAGAGGTGCAGGCCACTGATAAAACTTCCTTACTAGAAATAATAATAATAATAATAATAATAATAATTACTTTTGCCATTTTACAATAATAATTACTATAAGTTTAAAAATATAAATAATCCAAATTTATTATTGTTGTTATTATTTTTTATTATTTTATAAAAGGAGAGATTTTGCTAATCGATTCATCGTATGACTGTATGTCCAACACAATTGTTGTCCATTATTTTTCAAACGTTTTGTACAGTTCCTGCACTGAAATTCATAGTTGTTGTATTTTGTTATTAACTGTTAACATATCGTTAAAAAATGGTTTTAAAAGGTAGGGCCAAATTTAACTCGCAAAGTTTATATTGTGTGACTTCTCACAGAGAAACCTATATACAGGGTGACCTGTAATTAGATGTATTCCCTGAAAGGGGTTAATTTGCAATAAATTTGACCATATGATACCCCGTCCGAAAATTAGTAGTTTTCAAGATAATCGAATTTCTATTGTTTTTTTTTAAATGACAATTTTCCACATAAAAATACGAATTGAGAAAAAACAGCTCATTGTATGGCACATATTTCATCGTTTTCTGATAGCTAACAAATAAGTGGTTTGTTGGGAAAAAGTTTGTCCCAAATAACAATCACATGTAAGTAACGGGCGGGTCTAAACTTACAAGTGATGATAAAAAAAATGCATCCTTAGTTTACTTGGCAACGTATTAATAACAAAAATGGTATGACACGAAGCGTACTACTTCATTCATCTTCATGTGAATGGAATCAATGAACAATACAATTAAAGAACATTACACGTCTTGCTCAAAGTGGGCACCTCCGTTACGAATGCAGGCACGCAGGTTTTTACGGACATTTGGTCTCGTAACTCGTAATGTGATGGTGTCCTTGATGCGTTGACCAGCTACTAAGATCCTCTCCCTGAGCTATTCTTGCGAATTTACCGGTGTCTTGTAAACTAAGCCTTTCATGTGGCTCCAAATGTAGAAGTTGCAAAGCGACAAATCGGGGGATCGAGCCGGCCAGGGAATCGGGCCTCCTCGGCCAATCCATTTCTTTGGGTAATTTTCATCCAGCCACTGTCGCACACCCAGGCAGAAGTATGGATTGGCGTCATCAACGATCATTTGATCGAGCAATTTTTCCTGCCCCAAATCTTAAATGGCATCACTTATGAACATTTTTTGAGGAACGGGATGGCAATGTTGTTGCAGGATGTGCCTCTAGCTACAAGACGTGACATGATTTACCAGCATGATGACTGCCCAGCTCGATTCCCCGATCGATTTGACGACTTGCGACTTTTACGTTTGGAGCCACATGAAAGATGCGGTAAACTCGCAAGGAGAGCTCAGGGAGAGGATCATAACAGCTGGTCAACACATCAAGGACACTATCACGTCACGAGTTACGAGACCAAATGTCCGTAAAAACCTGCGTGCCTGCATTCGTAACGGAGGTGCCCACTTTGATCAAGACGTGTAATGTTCTTTAATTGTATTGTTCATTGATTCCATTCACATGAAGATGAATGAAGTAGTACGCGTCGTGTCATACCATTTTTGTTATTAATACGTTGCCAAGTAAACTAAGGGTGCATTTTTTTATCATCACTTGTAAGTTTAGACCCGCCCGTTACTTAGATGTGATTGTTATTTGAGACAAACTTTTTCCCAACAAACCACTTATTTGTTAGCTATCAGAAAACGCTGAATTATGCCATACAATGAGCTGTTTTTTCTCAATTCGTACTTTTATGTGGAAAATTGTCATTTTTTTAAAAATAATAGAATTTCGATTATCTTGAAAACTACTAATTTTCGGACGGGGTATCATATGGTCAAATTTATTGCAAATTAACCCCTTTCAGGGAATACATCTAATTACAGGTCACCCTGTATATTGGGAGCTGTGGATCCATTTAGCTATTCTTTGGATAAACGGGTGGAATATAAAAATATAACCTGGTTCCTTTATTATACACTAAACGTTTTTCGATCTAATGTTTAATTCTGCTAAGTAAAAGTAAAATTAATTACCACTATACACTATTTAAATTACGAGATATTTGTAGGGGGGCTTCAGCCTCCTTAGCCCTCCTCCTGGCTACGTGCCTGGTTAGGTCAAAGTGTATTAAATGTTTATCATACTGGACCAGTCCTGTGACTCAGTGACGACTGGTGGTCTGACTTTATGGGTGTGCACTTCAGCATCGCGTCCAGAAGAAATGTTTTATCACTCCTCTCAAATACTCGCTCCCTTTTTTTGCTTCGATAATGATGCTAAATGTATTGGTAACCTAAGTTATGAACACCTTTTACTGAAAATGAGACTATGGAAGAATTTTATTCCATATAAAATATTAATTTTTAAAAATTTGAAATACCGCGGCGAATTTTCTGTCTCTCACGAAAAGAGAGATGTTATTGGCTATAGATAATTCAACATTCGATAACCTGACAAAATCACTATAAACATAGAAATGCCGATCAACAATTTTCAATATTATTGTCGATTTGCAAAATATTTTGTAAAACTTTCCCCTTTCGCTCCGCTGATAAATGTGAACAAGAATAATAATAACATTTGCATACATCAAACGAGTAGGATCGGTCGGGCGAGTACCCAGGGCGCCAAACCAAATCCTAATATTGAGTTTTTCTTTTATGTCCACTTTATGCACAGCAGAGGCGTCTCGTGAACGCATGCGTCAATTTTTGGAAAAAGGACAGTTTGCTCTGCGACGACATTCATGAGCATTTCTACATTCTAATTTCTTCATATAGGAGAAGTATTTATTTTACACGAGAGCGCTGAACTAAGCTTTAATTACATTTCTTGGATCTGAAGTGACGCATGCATCAATTGTGGGGAAATAATTATTACTTTCTTTCACTTCAGATCCAAGAAATGTAATATAAGCTTAGTTCAGCGATCTCGTGTAAAATAAATACTTCTCCTATATGAAGAAATTAGAATGTAGAAATGCTCATGAATGTCGTCGCAGAGCAAGCTGTCCTTTTTCCCACAATTGACGCATGCGCAGCATGCACCGCATGCGCTCACGAGACGCCTCTAATGCACAGAAAAGCAAACAGAGACGATCTACAATTTAAAGAGGGGTCCGAACCACTATGTGTCTCCACCGGCTGTTTGGCTATTTGTTTTAAGAAAAGTTGGATTTATTGTTGACAAGATGAAGCTACTGCTAAATAACTTAATAAGTATATTGCAAAATCATGTAAGCTAAGAGATTATTGTTGTTTTGATGTCATTATGTAGGTATTAAATAAAAACATACCTATAATAAACGTGTTCTTTAACAGCATTATAGTAATTTTTAAAATAGGGTTATTATTTTTCGTCATTAAAACCGTATATATATATAACATGGTTATGATCTATATTGGAGAAATGTGGAAAGTAGGGGAGCCAAAATTCCATCTCTCCCGGGTGAAAACTTTATCTTGAGCCACTTCTGCAAACAAGGTAGCCGATCCAACGACCACATGCAGAAAATCTGTTGTAATCTATCTAGCAGTTGTTTATTTCTAACGACCGATTGACCAAACCAACAAACTCAAGCGAAATCAAGAAAATGAATAAAAAATATTAAAGAAAAGGACAGCGCCCACTCACTTAGGCCTCCCCGATGGCGCAGTGGTAGCGTCACCGCCTTGTAACCAAGGGGTCCCGGGTTCGATTCCAGGTGGAGGCACATAGTGGTTCGGATCCCACTTTAAACTGTAGGTCCAGTCCCGATTAGCCTTACTGTGCATAAAATGGACTTAAAACAACAAATCAATCCAAGACAGCGCTCACTCAGCCCACACTGCTCTGCTTCATACTTCAGAATTTGTCCTGTCCTTCCGCCTTATCTGTCTTATTACTGCAGTCGCTGCGCGCTTTGTATGAGTAGCTAACTTCCCTCCAAATATTCAACAACGTTAAATATTACGTTTCTGCTTTCGCTATGTACACTTTTCCCTTTCATCATGCTCACTTTGCAATGAAACAGGAACGAGCTTTTGATAGTGTAACAATTTTGCTACGCAATGGAAACAGCTGACTGATCCACATCTTCCCCCTCCCTGGTGAATAATTCGACTACAGCGCCACAAGAACAGTTTATTTTGGCCAAGCAAAGGCAACGTAAGACATTGATTAAAACCCGCGTTTCGCTTTCAGTTGTCCTCCCCTCCCTCCTGTCTTCTTCCTTCCCTCTGTCAAGCTTGGAACAGGGTGGGTGAAGATACCATAGAAATATCCCTTTTCAAAAATATATATATATACATATATATATATATATATATATATATATATATATATATATATATATACACATATATATACATATATATATATATATATATATACATATATATATATATATACATATATATATATATATATATATACATATATATATACATATATATATATATATACATACATACATATACATATATATACATATATATACATATACATACATATATATACATATACATACATATACATATATATACATACACATACATACACACACATACATACACATACATAGACATATATATATATATATATATATATATATATATATAATATAGTTTTTGTGTGCGCGTGCGCGATTTGTAATTAATTAATACACTTTCAAGGGAGGTCTAAGTTTCTCCCTCCGAATTTCCATGAAACTTGGCAGGTGTATAGAGGCCCTCCCCCTCAAATGTCAAGATGAGGAGAAATTGAAGTGGGGATCTGACCCCGAAACCACGTAAATATGGCATAGGAAGAAACAGGGGGCATAGGGCCTCTCTAATCACCTGTCAAATTTCATGGAAATCGGAGGGGGGCACAGGGGTCAGATGATCCCCACGTCAATTTGTCCTCATCTTGACATTTGAGGCGGGTTTTGCCCCCTAAAACAGTTTTTTAGCCGAAACAAAAAAAAACACCTATTTCTTCCTTTGGGCCCCTCTATACACCTGACAAGTTTCATGGAAGTCGGAGGGGAACACAGGGGTCAGATCCCCACTTCAATTTGTCCTCATCTTGACATTTGAGGGGAGGTTGCCCCCTAGAACAGATTTTTAGCCGAAACAAAAAACACGTATTTCTTCATTTGGGCCCGTTTATACACACACCTGCCAAGTATCATGGAAATCGGAGGGGGACACAGGGGTCAGATCCTCACTTCAATTTGTCCTCATCTTGACATTTGAGGGGCTTTTCCCCCCTAAAACAGTTTTTTTTAGCTGAAACAAAAAAAACACCTATTTCTTCCATTGGGCCCCACTATACGCCTGCCAAGTTTCATGGAAATTGGAGGGGGGCACTTAGATAACCTCGCTTGTTAGTCTTACACTTTGTAATTATATAACACTGCATATATTATAATGTTTTATTTTAATTTGTAAAACTGTAACTGTAGAACAATTGTATAATTTTTGTATAACATTTCTATCATTTTATATGTGTTAAAGGTTTCATCCTGGAATGGAATGTCTCACATTTATGTGTGTTTTCATTTCCAATACATTCGAATGAATACATATTCGTTTCAATGGCATTTACAAAATCATCTCTGACATTTTATGTTAAACAAGTAAGATTACTTTTGTGCACGAGTGTGTTAGCCGATGCGTAGCAAAGTATTTTAGGAACAACACTTGAAAAAAATTATTGTAGGACTAACTAATGAAAAATTTCTTTGTAATCGAAGATCATAATACCCTTTAAGATGTGGTAATATTATAATGGGATTGAGATACGAAACTCTCGACTCCGGATCCGGATCCAGATCCGATACTTTCGGACCCGGATCCGGATCCGAAATTTTCGGATCCGGAACTCTCGGATCCGGATCCAGATCCGAAACTTTCAGACCCGGATCCGTTCGGATCCGAATCCAGATCCGGAACTCTCGGATCCGGATCCAGATTCGGAACTTTCGGATCCGGATCCGTAACTTTTGGATCCGGATTTTTCGGATCCGGATCAGTTTGGCCATCCCTAATCAGAACAGTAGAGGCACTGTGCGTTCATATCGTCATCCTGACACTGCACGTCATGTGAGGCCCTGGAAGCATAGGCATGTACTTTGGATGTTTTCCGCTGTTGCTGTCTTTCTCCTGGGAACAGTTTCCGTTTTGATTGAGACCTGTGTGACGTAGATTTCTGAGCCTTGGTTGCGTTGACCGCCAACTGTTCTGTACGGAGACGTTGTTAAAATTGCAGTCTTTCCACTTTTCCTGGAAGCTCTTTCTAGTCCTTGGTTCACTTTTTGGATTTGTATAATGTTGTCAGGAGAAGTTGTAGGAAAAGCAGAAATTTAGAACTGTCCTAGCAAGTCTTGGCTATCACTTTGCCTTGAACAATGTGGTTGAGGCGAGACGCTGTTTGCACGTGCTACAGGGATGTTGGTTGCCGCTGATGGCAAGAAGTCATCCTCACTGAAGATACCGATGTCTGGTGGCCAGATTCCAGTTGTCCTGAATGCGTTCATAGCTGTCGTCATAGATGCTCCGCGTACAAAATCTGATCCGAACAGTGTCGAAATTTGCCTCATTGTCACGACCTTTGCAACTAAGCTGCAAAAAAGGCCCATTTACTCATATATTCAACACGCTCAACCTCAACTGCATAAAGCAGGATCCTGGGTTGCAGCGAAGCCACTTGCGAACTTCGTCCTCATAGTACACGCTCAAAGGTTTCATAAAACACACGTCCAATGGTTGCAGGCGGTGAGAACAATGTGGCGGGAAACATAACAAAATGACTCCATTTGCACGTGCCAAATCTACAAGCTCAAGATTTTTTGTGTGGGAAGCATGGCCATCAAGAGAAGAAGAACTGGATGCTCCTTATTTGCTTTACAAAACTCTATGAATGTCTGCAACCATGTTAAGAAAATGTCACCTCTGTTATCCAGCCTTTGTCACTCACCTCGGCCCATGATCCTGGAGGTAAACTCAATTCGAATTCTTGTTGTCTTTTCTTCCTCGGAAAAATCAACATGGGAGGCATGTAGGATCCTGACGCTGAAAAGCAGACCAGCTGTTACTGTTTCCCCTCTTTCTGAGGACGCGAGGACCCCAATTTGCCGTTTCCCTCTCGTCGCGATGATATTTGACTGGTCTTTAGGATTCACTGTTATCCCGGTTTCATCAGCGTTGAAAATGCTTTGTGGTTGTAATTTATGCTTGTCTATTGTCTCTGTGAATAACGCGAAAAACGCTGTTACGGCAACTTTTTTAAAACCCATTGCTCGCGCCTCTGATGTGGCCTCTGGTTTTTCGTACAGATATGTCGGGATGACGTGACATGAAGCCAGCCATCCAATCCTGTCCCGCCATACCCAGTTCTGCATTAAATGGATGGCGAAGTCCATTACGGACTGCTAGTTGAAAGGCCAGCCGACGACAATCCTTCATTGTTAGACCGAATAGACGTTGCTCCATATCCTTCAGATAGGACACTAACTCTAATTCCTGCTATTCTGTGAATACACATTGATATTTTCCAGCCTTTTTGTCTACAACGTGTGCACAGTTTGTGTTTTCCCGTTTCTTTTGAACATATCTCTCTAACGTGGTTTGTGGAATACCATATTGGTTTGCAGCTTTCTTGTATCCCATACTGTTGCTAATTACTGCCATAACTGCCGCCTCCATGGACTCAGTGGACCATTTTTGTCTGTCGGTCTTCCTCACGTATGTTCGAACCATCTGAAAAGGACAGATCGAAATATTAGCTCATTCGTGGATGCGGGGCACAATGGGGCACTACCCCCATTCCGCCCCGCAACCGCCATTTTCATAAACGAGGCTCAGTTTGAGTACCTTGCGCAACAGGGTCGTGCAACGCGTGGTTACATTCTTCTAACATTCCACCCTATTACACATGTTAGTCATGCACGTAAAATAGGAAATCAGTACAACTTACCTTTACTTCCAGTCAATGCGATTCTTCTAATTCTACAAAGGCACGCCAATCTCTCGTTCACTACATGCGGACGCAGCTTTCCCTTCAGTGCCGATTGCCACAATTCCTTGCGAGGAGTAGTAACGAGTAAAACTTTTCTAGTAGAGTGCAGCATTTTACAACGCAGAAAAGGGGGACAGGTACCCCGTTCCGCCTTGGTTTCCCCTACTGTACACTCGTAGGGGAAGGGTGGGCATAGTGGCCACGCTAAGGAAAAATATATTTTTTTCAATATGTAAAAATTAAAAAAAATAAATGAAAATTTGTCAGAAGTTAGTTTCGTTATTTAGGTTTATGCAAAAATAATATTTTGACTTTATTTTGGTTACTTAAAGAGAAAACAGAAATTTCCCGCAACCATACCAAATGGCCACATTGCCCTACGGGGTAGGGCAAAATGGCCACTGGGTGGCCACTATACCCGTCGACTGCATTTTAAAGAATATGAATGTGTCTTTTCTAACATGAAAGCAATATTATCATTCAATACAAAGGTTGAGAAACTTTTACTGCATTTGAATCTTATTTTCTAATTTAATTGTTCAATTATTTCAAAGTTATTTGGATTTAAAAAAAAAAAAAAATATTTAACAACATTTTGTTAGCTATTGTTTTTTATCAATCTATTTACACACATCACAGATGAACTCATTGTCTTCTGCCCGACCCTGTGGCCGAGTGGTTAGCACATCGCGCTGCGACGCCAAGGGTCCCGGGTTCGAATCCCGGTCGGGCTTGGTTGTTTGTGAATGTCCATTCATCAATTTCATCATTTCATCAATCATCCCCATCTTCGCAAATTAGCCAAGAGGCACAAAACGCGAAGTAAAATAAACCAAATCAAATCAAAAAATCAAATCATTGTCTTCTTCCTCGTACCCGGCACAAGCCTCGTGTGCCCAACAGCTTGAGCACCTGATCCACCCTTCATTTTCTCTGGACTTGGAAAAATAGTCCCCACAGTACAAGCAATCAGCATCACTGACGTCACTGTCATCAGAGTCCTCAAACAAAGCACGATTAAGCCCCTATCACACGGAACTAGATTTCTAGTAGGAATGCTCTAGTTGACGCTGGACTGACTACCCATTTGCTAGTTTTCGTCTCACACGGTACTTGTTACACCGTACTTGTCGATAGTCTTTCGTTCCCATAATGGCGGCCGCGCGAGATGTAAACAACGTATCACTTCACACTTTTAAAATAAAGTAAAAAGAAAAAGTAAAGTGTTCCCCTGTGCTTAGCACCACGCCATGAAGGCGTATAGGGGGTGTGGGGGTAACGCCCCACACTTTCTTGATCCGGTCGTGAGTGGGGGTGATGTGATCAGCATCACGCCCCTGACCGCCTTTACCCCCCAGGGTTTCCCCCAGGTACCCATGTTATTCGACGCTGGGTGGGCGCCGGGGCCGCTTCCACACTTTTAAAATACAATAACTATTCAACCGAGAGGAATATCGCGTCGTATTAAATAGTTTTAGGTAGAGAAGAATGGCGCTGATAAAATACATACTTTACAACGTTCATTATACACGTATGGAAGAATATTTTAGCTTTTTCAATTGTAAACACCGTGCACTCAGTCACCATAGATGATACTCGACATGCCTTTCGTGCTGTATGCACTCGGAAACCACAGACAAAAAACGCTACTTTGCAAACTCACAGATTATCTTCACATGGCGAAACTTTGCTCTGATTGGCTGTTACACAGAATCTAGTCGAGGAATTAGTAGCAATTAGAACATGTCCTATTCCTCCAAACCAGTCAAGCAGTCAGCCAGGCAGCCATGATTGCTACCTAAAAAGTTAGTTCAGCGCCAACCTACTAGAAATCCAGTTCCGTGTGATAGGGGCTTTAGTCACTTTCGATTTCTTTTTCCCTTCATTTTTTCTTCGTTACTTCCTTCTTCTTTTTAGCCATCTTTCTTTTAATTCTAGGTTGATATTCTTCAGTCTTTCCCTTTCTTCCTTTTCTTCCGTCGCTGTTACAAGATGAGTCTTGTAAACGGGCTTGAAGTCAAAACGGCTGCTGATCCTTTTTTTCGGGTTATTTTTTCGTTTGCTATTGTTTGCTTTAGGGATTGGGACAATATCACGAGGGCGTACAGCAAATGAGGTTGGCCTACTGGACATGGAGAGTGGGCTTACAGCAGATGGGGTACTTGGAATGGAGAATGGACTTACAGCAGATGAGGTACTGGGCCTTGATGAGTCTGAAGAGATAAGAACAAATGTTGCGCTGTAGTCATCAGAAAATAGGCCTACAGGAAGTGCAGCGTTGCGTTGAGGGTCTGCAGATCCTCAATCGGTCTCATCAGAAGGAGTTTCCTCTTGGCCTGGAGCCTGTGACCCCAGATGATCTTCAGCTGATGGACATACGGCAGAGGGATCGGAGATATCTGTGGTCGCAGCTGCAGCAAAATCCGCTTCGGTAAACACATCTCTGGGACTATACCACATCTTCGAAATCCCTTTACGGCAACGGTCGGAGTAGCTGCATTCAAAAAAGCCTCCCCAAGAAGGCGAGACACTTCATATTGAGTTACCTGCCTACCAGGGTTATTTCGCAAGAATCTCTCAATTGCTTGGACATAATAAGTGTTGAATGGCCCCATGAAAGATACATCCAGCGGCTGCAGGTTGTGACTACAATGAGGTGGAATACAAACTACAGTGGTGTGATTATTCCTCGCATTTTCAATGAAGTCAAGGTTCCTCGTATGCGTAGCGTGTCCATCAAGTATTAGTAATACTGGGTCTTCTTTTGATGGTTTGGTATACTTCAAGAAGTGGTCAAATCATTGTGCAAATATCTCACTTTGCATCCACCCTGAAGGGTGACAAAAAAACTCCGTCCCAGGTGGAGCACCATCTTTAAGTTCTACTTTCATCCGCTGCCTGGGAAATATGACGAAAGAAGGGATAAAAACTCTCCCTGCTGACATGCAAACTGCAAATGTAGATAGAACGCCTCTTTCGGCAGATGTTAGGGTGCCAACTTGCCGTCTACCTTTTGAGGATTTTGACTGGACAGTCAAAAGTCCCGTTTCATCAACATTGTAAACTCTATGAGGAGGATACAAGTGACTTTTCTGGGCGTCCTCTAAAATGTCATAGAATTTTGTGGCATTTGTTTTGTTGAAGGCTTGGGCTCTTGCTGCTGAGGTCGCCTCTGGTTTTCTCAACACAATTTCGGGATGGCGCTTTCTAAATCCGATAACCCAATCTTTCGCAGCTATTTCTTTTTTTTTTTCATGATATTAGGAATATTATTTTGTACTGCCAGTTGGTAAGCAAGGCTACGCAGGTCGGCTTCGAAAAAACATACCTCCATGTCCAAAATATGATTTACAAGCTGCTGTTCTTGTTCTTCGTTCAAAACAGCACGATAACGGCTCAGACATTCCTTGTTGTCAGTAGCGTGGTGCTTTTTGTTTAGAACACGACGTTTTAGAGTGTTCCTTGGCACAATAAATCTTTTAGCAGCCGTTTGCCACGCCATACCATATTTTTTTCACTGCATCGATAGCTCGTTGCATCGCCTTAGGGTTCCAGGTCTGCTGCTCGCTCTTCCTTCGGTACTTGGACACCATAACTGGGTCTAAAACCAAAACAAAATGTGTTAATGCTAAATAGCATTAATAATGCCAAAGTAAGCTTTGATTCACTGGGATTAAAAAAACTACGTTGTTTATAAAAATGCACGCTATTTTTTATAAAATGACGCCATTTGCATTTTCCATTTGTTGGAAGCGGCCCCGGCGCCCACCCAGCGTTGAATGACATGGGTACCTGGGGAAACCTTGAGGGTACAGTTGGTCAGGGACGTGATGGTGATCACATCACCCCCAATCACAACCGGATCAAGAAAGTGTAGGGCGTTACCCCCACATTCCCTATACGCCTTCATGGCGTGGTGCTAAGCTCAGGGGAAGACTTTACCTTTTTTCAATTCCATCCGCTAAAGCATACTACTTTCGGTAGTATGCATATGACGTCACGATCAAGTACTACACAAACCCAGAACATTTATAATTTCTTGAAATTTGGAAAATAGTATTTCACACGGATTACTCAAATTCCAATCTTTCAGCTTTTTGGTAATAATAATAATAATAATTAAGTAAATGTGGAGGAAATTCGCATAAATATTCTTTAAAATACATTTTTGTAAAGAGAAGGTAAACTAAAACTTATTAAATTGATTTATATAATCGATTAAATAGCAGATTAAATATAATATATTATAAATAAAATATAGTAGATTAAATTTAAGAGATTAATTAATATAATCAATTAATACAATACATTCTCCATAAAAAATACAAAATATTTTTTGTCGGGCAGAGTGGCCATGGTTGAGGGCAAAGTAGCCACGGGCGTGGCCACTGTGCCCTCTTTGACGCCATTACATAAATGCGACTCTACAGGCTAAACAACTAACCCTACCTCTTACTTCGACACATACATTTAAGGCTTAAATCACATTGTTTTAAGGGGTTACTGCTAATCGTACATATTGTATTTAGTTATAATAATTATTGCAATACGCTCACCTTACATCAGCACGTTGAAAAACACGAAAATCTTGAATAATTTCCAAACAAGTGATCAGAACAGCTCCGAACTTCAGAATGACAATGTTGGCGAACTAGCGGAGTAGTTGAGGCGTCTGCCGCTTCGTGGCAGCACCGCACGGGGAGAAAATAGCCAGTAGCCACTTTGCCCGCCGTGGCCACTATACCCACCTTCCCCTACCTGTTAAAGGAGGTGTTCAAAGTGTCGTCCTTGCATCTGGATGCAATACTGTACGCGATTCCGCATTGAGTTTCGAATTCTTTCGAAAACCCCCGGTTTATTTCGGAATTGATCACAAGCATGTACAATTCTCTGTACTGATTGTATTCATCCTGTTTGATTACAACGCCACCTCCCGGAAATGTTCTGTTTTGTAAACAAGAGCAAACCTCGGAACACTCAAGGAGTAAAGCACTCTGTGTTTACAATCAGTGACGGCTTCTAACCACACATTCGCACCCATTATTAGCATTTTACCAACTAGGACGACGTTTACAAACAATGAAGTCAGTGGCGGCTTGTAACCACACATTCGCAATTATCTCGAAAACGGCTCGTTTGTAGACCCATGTTTACTGAGACTTTTTTGCTTCTATTATCGTGTACTTTCAACTGTGTCAGTTTGCGCTATTACTTATGATTAGGGGCCGGATTTATATGCACTAAAAAAAAGGCAAAATATGCATGCAAATATCCACTCAAAAAGGTCAAAATATGCAATAAAATTTTCAAAATAACCTTCTTAAAGGTTCTGTACGTCTTGAATGGGAAGTAAATGTATCAGTAACTCACTGAACGCAATTATAGAAATGAAAGTGTGATAAATTGTACTGTTTAGGGTCACCAAAAAAAACTAATTTACAAATTTTTTTAGTTTCATGTAACAAAATTATTATATTACACGCATTCCTTTGTCTGGAGACTCGCTCTAAAAATTGCAATTATAATAATGCAGGGTTATTACAAATGATATTTCCGATTACAAATTTGAATAACTCTCGTTTAATAACACTCAGATACATGAAAATGGTATCAATGGAAAGGGAAACTCAAAAAGTTTTGTATTACATTTAATTCACAACATCACATCACATGTGCTCAATGTGAGCTCCCTGTGTCACGCGTCACACATCGAGCCTGTAGTCCAATTCCTGCCATGCATGTTGTAACATTGAACGATCCACTAATGCAATGGCCTCTGTGATGCGAACACGAAGATCCTGGATGGTAGGTGGTAAAGGTGGCCGATACACTTGTTGTTTGACAAAGCCCCAGAGAAAAAAGTCACAGGGTGTAAGGTTGAAAAATTAAACCTTCGATATCCTGTTTCAGTTGTGGAAGAAGCCATCTTCATAACATTTGTAGGTACGAAATCTACGTGATTGTGTTCTCGTCGAAGAAGAAAGAGCCATACACCTTTTCATGGCTGGTAGCCCAAAAAACATTCAGCTTGGGGGAGTCGCGTACATGCTCCACATAACCTCTAGGATTTTCCAGACCCCAGATCCTGACATTATTTTTGTGCACTTTGCCCGACAGATGGAAGGTGGCTTCATCACTGAACAATGATACCGTGAAACCAGGGCTGTTTCAGTCTTATGGGAGATTGGTTGACCGTAGTTAGTATTCTGTGTTTCTACTGTTCCTCGCGAACCGGCTGAAGTCAAATTCGTGTCCATATTCACGAACCTTTTCTTCTACTAAATTTTATTGCGAGAATGAGAGTAGAAT
The DNA here is from genome assembly GCF_977018435.1 of Lepisma saccharinum. Classification (NCBI taxonomy): domain Eukaryota; kingdom Metazoa; phylum Arthropoda; class Insecta; order Zygentoma; family Lepismatidae; genus Lepisma; species Lepisma saccharinum. Next base: position 17,966,533 of record NC_139231.1, on the reverse strand, counting down.
ACGTGTAATATTTACAAATAGTACCAGGAATGTACGTATTCTACAACTCTTTCATTTACACAATATTTAGTTTCTAATTTGGATAAGTAGCTTCATCCGGCCGACCAGTCTGTTTACATTTTGAAATTGTGTCGTCTGATTCTTGTCATTAGAATATTATTTTGGGGATGCGATAAGTGTTGCCTAATGTAGTTAATGAAATCGTAATTTAACATTGTATGAAATCACTGCGTAATACGTATCAAAGCTTTTTTCAAAAAGTGATAAAGAAGTATCGCCAAACGCGAACCAAATTCCGTTCATTTCATCTCTGTGGTACAGGCTTGCATTCAGTATCGAAATCGAACTTTCTGATTGTAATTGTGTATCATTTGTTGTTTAAAATAAAAACTCAGGAATTTTAATGAAATGGTAATAATATTATATACTGTTCTGTAAGGGCCAAGTTCCACGTGTATAACTTATTCTGTGATGTTATGCTTCTACAATAACTTATTTTTTAATTCCTCTCGTATTTTCTTGCTTGAATGGTTTAGGTGGACCAGGTTTGGTTCTCTTACTTTTATAATTATACACACGCGCGGAAATAATCAGATAATTAAACCTAATGATCCTATCCTACTTATGTTATAATTCTGGTAATTATTTGAAAATAGTCGCAGCCTTTTCTATTTGTATGTAGCTAATGCTTAAGGATCATTTGAGGTAAATGCAACTTTGTATTGAAAGCAACATATTTTCAGTTACTATTTTCACCAAGTGGTCAACCTCGTTTTTGTGCAATTTTCACCTAAACTCATGATTCCTCACAATGTGGGAATTATTTTATAAAACAGTCACGTTCTCTTGTAAGATTTTGTTTTGCATTGCTTGTTAGGTTCTATGTCTCAAAAAATAATCATCTATACCATGTGATATCACTGCTCTCTCTAAAAAGTGGTAATAATAATCAATAATCATCATTTTTAATTTGTGTTAAGCTCTGTGGTTAGTTGAGTGATTTAACTTGCAAAAATTGACAATGTGTGAAATATAATAGCATCTGTACTTAATAATAAAGGTACCAGTTTCATAGATCCGAGACACATTAAAATCAGATATTTTGTGTTTTGCATGGTTCGTACTTACCAATTGTGTATTGTGGAACATAGTTCAAGGTGCCAATATGCTTTTTACACGAAAACAAACACTTTTTCTACTAATTTATCTAAGTGCTACTGAACGCACGTAACGGTGCTATATCGTTTACTTTATGAATGATATCTTTTTTTTTTTGTTTTCGAATATCAGTGTTTTCCAACCTTCACCGAAAAATACCTACAAGGTGATCCAAAAAGGCCGCCCCTTTTCAATTGGTGAGCATAACTTTATTATGCGAATAATTGCAAGCTACAAGGACAGAAGTGTTGCACAGACATGGGAGTTTTTCCCAGCCACCTCATCTCCCGATATGGCGACGTGGCTTGGCCGGCACGTTCGCTGGATCTGACGGCAGCTGATTTTTTCTTGTGGGGATACCCGAAGTCCCGGGTCTACGAAACCTGCCCAGGAACTGGAGGCGAACATCCGCCGTGAAATCGCTGCTATTCCGGTTGCTATGCTGGAGAATACATTGCGGCGTAGCTTCGTGGCTCGGCTTCATGAGTGCTCCAACAACGGTGGTTCTCACCTGAGTGATGTTATATTCAAAACTTAAGTGAGACGTGATGTGATGTGACATTCACAACCTGATTGACGTATCTTGTATCAAACTCCCGTGTCTGTGCAACACTTCTGTCCTTGTAGCTTGCAATTATTCGCCTAAATAATGTTATGCACACCAATTGAAAAGGGGCGGCCTTTTTGGATCACCTTGTACTATTGTGTTCGTCAGGTGTGCAAATTGTACATTATGCACTGGTAGCTGACGGACAGACCCACGAACCATTCCGATAAGGTTAGGTTTGGTTAGGTTAGGCAAGAATAGTTAAAAAAAGGGTGGGTTGGAAACACTGACATGATTTCCCAGTCAAATAGATACCATGATGAAAGAAAATACCTCTACTAACGTTGGAAACCTTAGAGAAACTCATTTCCATAAGTAGTTTCTTCTGTAAAAATGAAGAAATGTGTCTCCGATGTATGAAACTGTTACCATAACAAGAGAATGAAAAGGTGCTTTCAGTACTGCAAACTGTGGGAATAACTTTGCAGTTCGGAGAGACCTTTCAGTGGGAAAAAAACAACACTTCAGAGTGTGATCATTTCCACAATTTATCTATTTTGATGAACATTTTTGTGTTCAGTAACATGCATGTATCATGATACACGCAGTACAGTAGTTACTGATATAACAGATTAATCAAGTCCAGTGAGATGTATGAAAGTAAGTAGTCTCTGCTGCACACTGTACTTCATTAAATACTAGTTGCTCATGTTATAAAACTATGGGTAATAACTACAGAAAGGAGGTATGGAGTAGCAAGGTCCAATATGAATTTTTCATTTTTGTAATGGTGCTCGTATGTCCTTAGGAAAAAGCAGCCAAAGTTGATAATTAAGTCATGCATTTCTTAAAGTGAGTACATTAAGTACATTATTTTTGTTTGTTTGCCATAGCGTCGGTCAACTTTATTTTTTCAAAGTGTACTCTCATTTATGTGGTGAGCATTCTAGCATGTTGGCTACTGAAATGTTAGTGTCACCAGGGAAACTATGTTACCATTGGGCAATTCCCAGTACATAGTATTTGAAGATGAAAATGCAAGAAAATGAATCCTACTGTACGGCACTGTAGAGCATTTATTTAATTTATAGGAATTATCCACCTGTGTGCATGTTTTATGCACACATCAAGATAGAAGAGATACAAATGCAAAGTCCGGTATGGGACTTGGACGTGGGAAGTGTAATAAATATGGCACTTCTCTGTTTAAGTCTTGTATCAGCTGGCACAAAGTTCATCGTGGAGGGAAATAAATCAACATTTCTTCATTCATGTTCAGCTATTTAGTAAATGATGAGTATTTGGTTTTTAAATAAGCTGTTTTATGTGTGTGTGTGTATATATTATTTTTGTTAATATTTTCTGTTTTTTTAAAGTAGAAATATTAATTTTCAATATTAGGGGTTTTCATTCTTTCAATTGCTTTAAATGCTGAAAGAAGGAACAACTATTAATTTTCCAAAGTATATTTTCATACTTTTCTTTCAGTGTAAAAAGCATATATGTATAGTAGGTGCTGCTGCACTTGCTACAATAAGGTATGAAATTTCACTTCAACTTAATGGTCAGTGTCATGACAGTAAATTTGTGTTAAGAGGCTGAACCTTTTTCTAGCATTCAACCTAGTACTTTTTATTGATTTGATTTTTGAGAAAACTTCCGAGCATTCTCTTGGTAATTATTATATTGTTTCTGTGCAGACTAACCTATTTCTAATCAGTGCGATAAGCATGGGCGTCCACAGGATTTTTTCCAGGGAGGGGCAGCAAGGCAATTTTTTTTTCCAGGGGGCAAAGGAGTCATATTTTCCCCCATAATAGTGATGTCCCTTCAAAAAACACTGCTTCAGTCTGAAATTATCATGTTCTTCAACGCCCTTATAATAATTAACATAAATTACTGACAAATAAAATTGTGTGTGAAATATATACCTTTTGTCAGACATTCATTATCCAGGGGGAAGGGCGTGCCCCGCCCCCCTTTCGGACGTCCATGGCCATAAGGTATGTGAACTGATCCCTGACAGTATTGAAATTTTTATTATCGAATGGAGCGTAGTTGCTGTAGGCAGTTATTTTTTTCGTTTTAATATGTGGTAAACAAAATGTTTTATTGATCGGTGTAATATCTTGCAATACAATCCTGTAAAGCGGAAGGATCAGTCAGGATTTTTTTTTTTTTTTTTTTGCAAATATGGATTAGCATGACATAAATCGTTCTGAATTATTGTATACTTATTTCATTCCATTTCTCCACCCAAGAAAAAAAAGTCACCTATTTTAAGACTGTCATTTTCGTATGATGAAGAATGTTTTTAAAAATGCCTTTAGAGGAAATTATATATTTCCGCTTAAAGTAAGAGTGCAATTTCAGGAAGTTTTGGTAATAGTACGTTTTCCATATAATTTTCGTATACTTTTATTTTTGTGATAGAAATCAATTTTAATGCGAAAAGTTTGTACTTAAACGAAAACATTGCATATAATTAATTTCCGCCACTTCTAACTACGTTTAGTCAATTTGCGCGTATAATTTATTATACGCGCAAATCGGCTGAACGCGGTTAGAAAGTATCGGAACGCTAATGGTACGGAACACGATAGTGTTTTGTCGTTTCGAGCAATCCGCGAGTCCTTGCGCATAGCGTTCGTCTTCTGTTTTTTCCCCGACGGTGCTGCCGTCGGTGGTCGCGAGGAAACGACCTTCCAGTGCCGCCATACTGTCAACCATTTTTAACCCGCAGCTGTAACATCTTGTAGTAGTATGTCTATGCGTGAAACCATCAGTTTCCATTTCGATTTGCATGTCCTTTCAGAAAGGAAGTCTCTTGTCTTTGTCGACCGGTCTCAGGGCCTGCAACAATTGCAGACGGTAAGTCCGCGTAAAGTCTTCCACGTGGTTGCGGGATGTCTAATTCTCTGCTGGCTGTGGTGGTGGATTTCTGTGGACTTCGTACGAAACTCTCTCTCTCACACACGCACACGCTCCACAGTTGCCTCGCTTACTGGTGGACGGCCGGTTAACTTTCGCTTGCAGATGCACTCCCTTGCTTTAAAGTCAGAATACCACTTACGGATACTGGGCCCACTGGGTGCATCTTCACCAAACTTCCTTCTAAAATTACGTTGCACAGTGATAACAGACTGGCAGATGCGAAAATCCAGCACACAAACAGCCTTCCTGTCTTCTTTGGCAGCCATTTTCTCTCCTGTCGCCCCTAGCGACGAAATCAATAACTACGCGACAGTTGTACCAACCACTGACAATTTTGGAGTTTCCCTTGCCATTGACATTGAAAGTGTTATTAAACGTGAGTTATTCAAGTTTGTAATCGGAAAGATCATTTGTAATAACACTATATGTATCTTGTTCGAAACACTGCGCTTTTCCTTGCATTAATAAATATCTTATTCTTTTACATTAGCATACACTAGACGTTATTTATCGATGTTTTCAGGTAGCAGACTATTGCGATTGTCAGAAAATAAGTATTTGTATTTTGAAAATGGTCTTTCCATTTTACAAGATGCCACTGGACAGTATTTGTTCGTTTCATTTCTTGTGTTGATATCCTGATGTAAAATGGATTTTTCTGTATTCAGAATTTTCAAATAATTAAATAAATAATTGTCAGTTGTGGAATACCTAGGTAAATCCTGGACAGGTTCCCCCCGCAACACCAAATTCACCCGTCTCAGGAACTGCAAACCTGGATTACTGAAAGCTATCGCTAACTGCTTCTCCGATTCAGCTTTCTCATCTTCTCCTGGTACTACGTATTTTCTTTTGAGCAATATTGAAATGAGATTGGATGGACAAAGGAAGAAGAAAATCTAATCTTTTTCCCTTCAAAACTATCAACGGAATTTTACCATATTTGTAATCCTTCATTTAAGATTCAGATTAACTGCATTTTGATTCAAATTAACAACACAATCATAAATTTCACATGGTACAACTACAGACATACCATAATGGTCTGGATGGCCTAGTGCGGGGATTCAACCTGCAAACAATCCAAATGTGAATCCATCACCTTAACCGTCAATTCAAAGGAAGGAATGCTGGATTGCTACATTTAACGTGCAGTTCTGGTGGCGATAGAATTTGCACAAAGATAAATGTATTATAGACATATTGAACTCCTGCAGCAAACCGTCTGCACTATGAATCTCAGGTTCGCACCTACTTTAGCATGGGAATCGAAGAAACGCTATTTGTCGCGTGAGATATTTCGCCTTTGTCCACATAACAACAGCTTTAGACCAAAGAATAAGAAAAGCATAATTTTAAAAACATAAATTGTGCTCCAGGTTATATACAAGCTATAATTGTGATAATTTTCCTTATCATAACCAGAAACCGTGTTATACGCCCATAAAAACGGCATTAAATGTATCAATAAGTACGCAAATCACACGGACGATATCTTAGTTTCTATAGGACTGCCATCTTACTCCTTCCCATTACTTTAATAGTAAAATTAGCACTGCAAATCGCTACTACTTTCGTGAAGAAAATTACCCAAAAATCATGTTTAATCCTCACCAGTATGATGTTTGAATATTTAGCTGCAATCCATCGACAGACATAACCGCAAAAAGTTATTGTATTTTCATTATGTATAATTTAATAATAAAATATGCTCACAGTGCATATCTTCATCATTCTTTAGTTTCTACTGTCTTCTTATTTTGTACTGAAATAACAGAATGATCCTTCACTAGGTATTACAGCAGCATTGTCCGCAAAAAATTAACATACGTAAGTTTATAAAAATGACATTGTCCAGGCCTACGCAGGGAACAAATGTTTTCTGTTACCAAAAATGAAAACTTTGTTTGAGCATGGTAACTTTGCATTTCGGCAAATTTCCATTTAAGCTGCCAAAAACTACTCTAAATACCTGCAATGTATTACATGATTAGAGCGTACTTGACAATAAATGACTCTACTGGCAGTGGTAAAGGCATCGTTACCTTCTACCCACTGTTGGAGTAATATGCTGTTACATCTTCTCTCCTTCGGCATTTACTGTCACTTCTGCAGCACGCACGCACGCACACACACACACTTACAGATTTATCAAGATGTCACATTAACAGATAATCCTCAAATAACGCGACCCCAGTGTTGTCGCTGGAATTTGGAATTGTGACTCACATCTCTGAAAGGTCGTTGGTTTATGAAAGGGTGGGTTTTCTCGATATTAGAAAAACTAGCAACCAGACCACCTGCAACACCATGAGTTTTGGAATGTCCTTGACCCAACTAGTGCCCAAGACCAGACGAAGTAGGCTATTTTTTAATGCTGACACAAAGAATGGGGAAAATGAAGCAGACAAACTTTAAACGAACAATTACATGAAAATTACTCCTAATATATGCAAATTATATGCACATTAAGCTAAAATATGCACTAACATCCCAAATATGCATTTATATGCACTGTAAAACTTTATCAGAGTAATCCACATCAAGTGAAGTGGATAAATCCGTTGAGAGCATATGAATTTTCCTTAAGGAAAAAAACATGCAAATATGCAAAAATACGCCCCTTACTTATGATAAATCCTGTATATAAGTTCATTGAGATAGAAAACCCACTAAGCCCATCACTCCCTCAAAAGTCGCAACCTTTTTTAATGTCTAGGAAACATCGCTGCTCTCTTTCAACTAGGAATGGTATCGAGATGAGACGAGTCGAAACTCCTGTGATGAAGAAATTCCTTTTATTGTATGTGCTTGTTCCTGTCTCAGTCTCTGCTCAGAAGTTTGTCAAAAACTATTCTAGATTCACTTTATGCTCAGATAAATTAATCGTGACTGGATCTACAATTTAAAAAGAAATTGAAAAATCTGCAATAATAATAATAGTAATAATAAGTGTTTTTTTTATCTGGCGGTACGCAATAGCAAGCCGTACCCGCACCTTTTTATAGGTGAGAATAAAACTAAAAACATTTTATATTAACGAAATAAATGTATGAGTGTGTGTGTGTGTATATATGTGTGTGTGTGTGTGTGTGTGTACATGGATGCACAATCATTTATGAACATACCATAAGAACCTTCCCAGAAAAAAACACTGATAATAATAATAAATACCATTGTTATTTAAATAAGCTATTTTTATTATTAGTACTAGTCAGTGGCGTGCCCAAGGGGGGGGGTTGTTGGGGGTCATAACCCATTTTTGGCCCAGTGTTCCTAAAAGAAGAACATCATAGGCAGGAAAAGATGGCAAAATGAGGACTGACTACTAAAAAGAGTACACGTAACCCCCCTGTCGAAAATCCTGGGCACGCCACTCTTACTAGTAGCAGTACTCGTGTCTATTAATTTGTGATTGGCGTCAGAGGCGGCTCAAGATGAAATTTTCACCCGGGTGAGGTGGGTTTTTGGCAGGGATGCCCACCTCCCCAAAGGCCAATGGCGCATCCCCCCCCCAAATAATATCATTCGCGCCTTCAAACCATATCGTAATCCGCACAAAGTATTTAATTACAACAGCGTGTCTACCGAAAGTAACTTTCTCTTAGCTTTACTGAACATTATACTTGATCTGCTTCTCCTCCCTAAACAGGGGGCCCATCACTCACGACCACCCCTAAAATCGTTCTTCATAATCGAGAATATCGCTTGTCTTGTAATGCAGCTATAGTATAAAAACTTCACATTCACCTACTTAAAGCGCCAAACAAGCATCCAAGCAACAAAGTATTGCGAGCGAAGCGAGCAAGAAATATTTTACATCTATTTCTTTGCAGGCTTTCAACAATATTAATTTAATGGGTTCAGTGGCGTGTCCAAGGGGTTTGATGATGGTTTTAACCCCCCCCCCACCCTTTCGCCCAGTATTCCTAAAAAAGAAAACGTCAAAGGCACGAAAATATGACAAAATGAGGACTGACTACCAAGAAAAAGTATACATAACCCCTCCCTTTCGAAAATCCTGGGCACGCCACTGAATTGTGTGTCAATACTTTCTTAGGATCCTGAGATATTTACTCTTTTCCAGCTTCTCCTTTCGCACGTTCGGGGTCGAAAACGCGTGGCGTGGATCCCATATCAGTAAATGCAGACCCCTGGTTTTTGGCGCACCCCAATTTCTGCCCTGCCACCCTGTAACTTTGAACCCCCCTCAATAAAAAAAACATGGCCATGTTATATATTTACGGTTGTAACGGGGGAAAAAAATAGCCTCACTTTTAAATACATTAAGTGTTACTGTTAAAGGATACATTTATTGCATACATATACGTACGTACATGTATATATTTATTCAATAGCCTACCCAATTCTATTAAAATAACAGTAATATCTTAGATTAAATTGTTAAATAATTTTGCAGTAGACTTATTATGCAGCGCCAATTTCAATTAATTCTTATCTACACAAATTCAACTCTTTTTAAAACAAATAGACACACTTACGTAATCAGAAACAAGGTTGTTGGATATACGCAAGACTGACGCCTTGGCCAGTCCTGGTTGGCGTTCCGGAAATTGACTGAAACCATTTTAAGAACTGCATTAATGCAAAGATAAACAACCTTCGTCGAGGCTAAAGAAATAAAATAAATTATCCATATCGGGTTGTGTCATCTGGCTTGTGGGAAAGGTCAAGAGGTGCTTGCTATCGGCGTTCTAATTCAAGGTTTCAAACACGTTCCTGCAGCGATGGTAAAATAAAATATCGAGCGGTTTAACGCGTTTACAACCAATTCTCAACATTCGTGTTCGCGTGAGAGTTAACAAGGTGTGCCTCACTTTCCCCCCGAAGGGCACAACGCACGCGCAGAACCCCCGCTGGCACATTGCAACCAGTGTTGCCAGTCTCATAACACAATTTCCCTAGGGGCAAAGGGGCAAAATTTTCCTTTTTCGACTAATTTTTCCCTTCAGCTAAAATATCAAAGGTGTAATACTAGTTTATTTTAAGTACTGGTAATAATAATAATAATACTAATAATAATATAAATTAGTAGTATTTTGTTTGGTCCATATTCGTATTTACCAAAAATGTTAAACAATTCTTACATAATCAGGCCAGATGTTCCAAGCTCGAATATTGGCCAAGCATAAATGTACATTTTTGTTTGTCCCATTAGCAATTTCATAACGCTATTAACAGAAGGTGTAGAAAAGAAATATAAATTTAAATACACGTGTAGGCTTAAACTCAAACGAGTGGTAATAAGAAGTGATGTCAGTATGATGTCTTCAAATTCCCTGAAATTTTATTATTTTTCATCGAAATTGCCGATTCCCTCTCGACTTTTAAATTCGGTAAGAATTTCCCTGCAAAAAGGGAAATTTCCCTTTATGTGGCAACACTGATTCCAACTAGATTGATTGGCGGAAGTTGGAAGCAGGTACCAGCATAGGTACACGAGTGCAAGATCAGACACGGTCGTGGAGTGCTTGTTTTAACTCTTGGCGTGTGTGTTCAAATCGTGCGAAAGGCTGCTGAAAAGTACGTAAAGCACATGAGCTTGCTATTCACTAATATTTGGCAGGAGATTTTTTTAAAATGTTGGCGTTTGCTGCAACGCTAGTTGAAGTTTATGTTTGCTCGCTTTGATACTTTCCAAAACGCTTTAGCACAGTTGTAAATACACTGGCTCACAATGTATGGGGTAAGTTCACAAACTCTGGCAGTTTAGTAAAATGTAAAGTAGTAATTATTTAATAATTGCGTACGATATACGTACCAATCTTTCCGCAGTAAATTTGCCCATTATACCAGGCTCCACCCTTTACACCTTTTAACAGTAGCGCTGTGTAAGTAACGTGTTCTAAATATAAATTTTTCGTTATGTTTTGGTAATTTTACGTCGCTTTTCTACAAGAGTTAGTGCGATGAAGTTCTAAATATAAATTATAGTTGTGCTTTTCCGCAAAGTTTTCTCGATAGTGCATTAAACTGCAAAAACATTCTGCTGTGAAAGAAAGTGTGCCACCAAAATTTTCTAACATTTGTACTTTGGCCACCTCAGTGGCGGTGTTCGGCTTTCGATCTCTCCACCGATGTCCCCGGACTCGAATCCCGACATTGGGGTTCTCTGCTGCGCTTGGTTTGAAGTGGAAAATGTTAGCTGGGTGGTTATATATCGTATCTTGGGGTTAGCTGGAAGTATGGTCCTATGGTTTAACATGGCGACAGTGAAACAGTTGGGTAGATGCATTGCAAATATTTTCCTAGCAGGGGGATGCCATCCCCTCACTTCGAGCACTAATTCTCTGGGTATATCCAGCGAAGGGCACTCATGGGCGTAATATATAGCTCATGTAAGGGGTGGGGGTTCAACTTTGGTATGATTATGGTTGCTGCGTTTTCACAAGTGAAACCCAGGGACAGTGCTGACCTCAAGCTAGTTAGAGACCGGGGGGGTAGTGGACCCAACAAAGTTGTATGTGTGTACAACATAATTATTATGGTCATTTGTACAGTGAGAATATTATATTCTTTACACTTCTGAATAAAAAATAGAAATTTACTTCGAAGTACAATATCGTTAACCTTGTAATTCCTTTTCGGTGCCTAATGAACTAAGCTGGTATTTCACAATGTCCAAACTTTATTTGAAAACCGCGGACTGAACAGATACACCCAAGCACTGACTTGTCTCTTTTGAATTACGGCTAGAATCTACTTGCCGTCCTTTTTTCCTTTCGGTGGTAAGCGATGGGGGTTAACAACACTGCAGGCTTGTGTTTGCTTACGCGTTGTGAATGCGTGTGCTACGCTCGTTTGCGTTCGGGGTGGTGATTTGTTTTTTGCGTTCGTTGTGCGTGTGTATACGCTGGTCTAGTGAACGTCACTTCCGGCGCTGTTGCCATAGCAACAGTATACCTGGCAATATACAACGCGTTGTCCGTACTTTCCCCATGCAGTTATAATTGGAAACGGACCGCAAGGGATATCTTTTGGTCTTAGTGACAGGGTTTTTCAACGAACATGGTAATATGTATCTTACACCATTGTAAAGATGAGATTCAGAAGAATACGTATATAAAATGCAGGTTGCTTACAGGTGACAAGTTAAAGAAAAAATGGAAGAACAAAAGCAGGCACTTTCCATGAAAGTGACCGGCAACTTACGATTTCTTCGGTTTCCGCTACACAGGCTTGTTGATGGGAAAATAAACGTAAGTCGCATGGTTCTTTGTCTGTGGTCAGATATGTCTTATTGCTATGCGTATGATTACAATCATTGTGCACATTAGGCATATTTCGTGCCTTTGCACTAATGGGTATTCAAAAAGTACAATGCATTTTCTCGATCGGAAGAATACATATGTGTAGTACATAGTCATGGACGTCGAAAGAAATTCTTGTAGGGATAGTCAGGCCATTGATATATTTTAATAGTAGTAGTAGTAATATTTAGAGTGTCTAAAGCGATTTCAGTCAATAGCCGGAACAGCAACCACAAATGAATAGGGACGAGTATTGCTACTACTAATATCAACAACAATAATACTTGCATATGAAGATAACAATGGTTTATTATTATTATTATTGATTGGTTGATTTGGTGTTTTAAGTCCAGTTTATGCACAGCAAGGCTAATCGGGACTGGACCTACAGTTTACATTGTAATCCGAACCACTATGTGCCTCCACCGTATTATTATTATTATTGCATCCAAAGTAAATGTGTAAACTCAAGGTGTATCACGTCTGTTATTTTAGGAAATTAGGTTCGCATTTACATCTTAAACGAATGTCACTTTCCAAAATATATTATGTTCTTGAATTTCCAGAAATTCTGAATAATCGTAACTCCTAAATAAGCGATTTCTAACCGAAAATATTTTACTCCCAATTATAGATTATGAGGAATTGAGATAATACGAAAGAAATCTTTCCCGCTTCTTGGAAATTCAAACCTTTTTCGAGTTATGCATATCGCTGTGTGCATTAAGGACTATTGAACGAAAGATTGAACATGTGATAAATGCAGTGGCGTAAATAACACCCCCGCGGTGCGCGGGTGGGGTCGCAGTAAGAATGATAAACTAAGAAAGACCGATAGTTCACTTTCGGCGTTAAAATATATTTTCAACCGAACATATTATATTTTATGCCCCTAACTGCAAACAGAAAATGTTAATCACAAGTAGAAAGTGGATTACCAGATTTAGAAAACAAAACTTTATTAGCTGAATGGTTTACGTAGCTGAAAGGTAGACGACAGGCAAGAGTACACACTGGCAACGCTAATTTTCACCCTACTTACAATTTTTACCAAACGAAAAAGAGAAGTTTTAAAAAAAATCTTCCTCGACGAAATGATTTTCCAAGTTAAAATTCATCAAAAATTACTTGAGAAGCACAATGTCAGGAGTGAGAACGATCGAGCTCGAAAACTAGCAAACAAGAATTTGCCTCCATGAAAAAATGCAGAGGACTGCTTATGATCATTTGACAATATCGTAATTTTTGTAATAACAGTCTGTTTTCATATATAATTATCATATATAATTTTTTACAGCTTCTCTGTTGTCTTAACCTTTCGTATCAGTTTTTACATTGATTCAAATTACATGTATGCATTTTCATGTTTTTATATACCTAATATAAATGTGGGCGTGAATTAATATTTTAGAAAAGAAATATATTTGTATATTTTTAGACGAGTATGGGGGCACAACTGAAAGTTGCACGGGGAGGGGGGGGGGGGCGCAGAGCATGTTAGTTACGCTACTGGATACATTCCTGGCGCATGGAGCCTACTGATCGACCTGAATGTGTTTTCAGCTTGGCAGCCCATTATTAATTACAACAAATTGTTTTCATTCTAATATTTTTGCATAAAAGAACATGATAAAGTGATAAGTTGAAAGAATAACAAGATAATGATGGACAGAGGAAAGGGCACATGTTGTGTTCAACTCTTTTGTCCTCGTAATAGGCTCGTAACAAAGGAATAGAGGCTACATTGGTTATGTAAAATATTTAATCTGGTTTACGTAAATATAAAGAAAGCAGCGGCGGCGATTGGGTTCCAAAACCGGGGGGGGGGGGGGGGGGCAAGGTGTCATAACTGGGAGGCAAAAACAGTATATTTCCCTTTGTAGATAAGATTTAACATAGAGAGGGGGCAAAAGTGGGCGATAAAGTGGGGGAATTGCCCCCTCGCCCCCCCTAATTGCCGCCACTGAAAGAAAGATAATAAACATCTCTTCGCACATACACAAAGCTATTGCAAAATTTTCGAAGAAGTGCTAGTCACAACACGTGCGACATCTAAGTATCGCTTTTCTTAACATCATATTCTTTCCTTCATGCTTGCTTTCACCCTTACTTTGACGACTCCTTCTTATCTTGTGTATCTGAAACTACGAAAGTGGTTCTCCTTACATGCTAACCCTCCCTCCTTCATTGTTTCCGGCTCATCTTTCAGCAAAGCTCTATAGCCAACTCCATGTTACCGACCTTAGCAACGACCGTAGCAACCGGTTGTTTATTGCCAATATGGCCGCACCCATGCGCGGGACCAGCAGACGACTTGACCAGCGTATTATCAGAATGGCGTACGTCTGGTTGGATGGCTTCTGGAACAGGAAGCGCTTGGCAATTACTTTCGGGACCAGAGCAAGTGAACTTTTTCTTTCCGGTTTATATTCACGATAGCCCCACGAACCATTCACGAGGTCGAGGTATGCCTACGAGGTTAGGTTAGACCTGTTAGGATAGGTTCCATTAGCACACTATTCATCGAAAAATTCCCTCCGTACGTTCAATTCCCCATATCCGGACAACGGTTTTTCTCGATTTCCTCCTACACGTTGTTTTTCCTAGCATCATGACTGACGTTTTTTCATTCCTTATACAATAAGCTTTCCAACGATATATGACACGTATTCCTTAGGAAAATCATCTAATATAGACTCTTACCTGGATTACTGTTTGACACTTCATTTGCCACATTTGCCATTCAGATTTGAAAATGTAAAAAATCAACCAGGCCATCCAACATTTTGACACTGTTCCAATGAATGAGGAATAGCAATTTCACATTTTTTATAGAAGTTGTAATTTTGCAATGTATTGACTGTGTTCAGAGAAACGTGAGTTCATTTCTACTACGTACAAAATGGTCCAAAAATGGACGACAGAGGTTTAACTTGTAAGATTATTTTGTGTTCTCTGTATTCTTTTGTGTTACCTCCCATTTGACAGTTGGATGTCTCTTTATTTCTTCATCATAGTCTCTAAATAGTTTCTCTGCTTTTGGTTATAAATTTCACTAAAGTTCTCAGAAATTTCTCTTGTTTTTTTAAAAAAAATCTCTATTAGAATACTAACATGTTCACAATACTTACCAGTCCGCCTTTTGAGGTGCCAAAAATAATGTTGCACTACATGAAAACAATTTGGTTAGAACAAGTGGAGATATTTCAAACTCTCCACAGGTTACCAACCGAAGAAACTGAAGAGCTTGCTAAAATGATTCTCTTGTACTGGTAAATTGTAAAACCTGTAAAGTTTCTACAATTAGTGAAAACAATTCCACACGTCACGCTCCTTAGTATTGATACTTTTCTCTCCATCTTCGATTCGAGTAAAATATTTTTATATACAGGGTGACTGGTAATTAGATGTATTCCCTGAAAGGGGTTAAAGTAGAGACAATTTGCAATAAATTTGACCATATGATACCCCGTCCGAAAATTAGTAGTTTTCGAGATAATCGAATTTCAATTGTTTTTTTTAAAAATGACAATTTTCCACACAAAAAGATGAATTGAGAAAAAACTGCTCATTGTATGGAACTTATTTCAGCGTTTTCTGATAGCTAACAAATAAGTGGTTCGTTAAAAAAAAAGTTTGTCCCAAATGACAATTACATGTAAGTAACGGGTGGGTCTAAACTTACAAGTGATGATAAAAAATTGCACTCTTAGTTTACTTGGCAACGTATTATTAACAAAAATGGTATGACACGAAGCGTACAAATTACTTAAATTACTTCCTTGTGACATCTGCTATCCAACAAGGTACAAATGTTGCTGACATTCACATTTGTGTACAAGAAATAATACTTCATTCATCTTCATGTGAATGGAATCAATGAACAATACAATTAAAGAACATTACACGTCTTGCTCAAAGTGGGCACCTCCGTTACGAATACAGGCACACAGGTTTTTACGGACATTTGGTCTCTTAACTCGTGATGTGATGGTGTCCTTGATGTGTTGACCAGCTGTTAAGATCCTCTCCCTGAGCTCTTCTTGCGAGTTTACCGGTGTCTTGTCATGTGGCTCCAAATGTAAAAGTCGCAAGGCGGCAAATCGGGGGATCGAGCCGGCCAGGGAATCGGGCCGCCTCGGCCAATCCATTTCTTTGGGTAATTTCCATCCAGCCACTGTCGCATGCACAGGCAGAAGTATGGATGGGCGTCATCAACAATCATTTGATCGAGCCATTTTACCTGCCCCAAATCTTAAATGGCACCACTTAGGAACATTTTTTGAGGAACGGGATGGCAATGTTGTTGGAGGATGTACCTCTAGCTACAAGACGTGACATGATTTATCAGCATTATGACTGCCCAGCTCGATCCCCCGATCGATTTGAGGCTTTGCGACTTTTACATTTGGAGCCACATGACAAGACACCGGTAAATTCGCAAGAAGAGCTCAGGGAGAGGATCTTAACAGCTGGTCAACACATCAAGGACACCATCACATCACGAGTTAAGAGACCAAATGTCCGTAAAAACCTGTGTGCCTGTATTCGTAACGGAGGTGCCCACTTTGAGCAAGACGTGTAATGTTCTTTAATTGTATTGTTCATTGATTCCATTCACATGAAGGTGAATGAAGTATTATTTCTTGTACACAAATGTGAATGTCAGCAACATTTGTACCTTGTTGGATAGCAGATGACACAAGGAAGTAATTTAAGTAATTTGTACGCTTCGTGTCATACCATTTTTGTTATTAATACGTTGCCAAGTAAACTAAGAGTGCAATTTTTTATCATCACTTGTAAGTTTAGATCCACCCGTTACTTACATGTGATTGTTATTTGGGAAAAGCTTTTTTTTAACGAACCACTTATTTGTTAGCTATCAGAAAACGCTGAAATAAGTTCCATACAATGAGCAGTTTTTTCTCAAATCATCTTATGTGGAAAATTGTCATTTTTTAAAGAAACAAAAGAAATTCGATTATCTCGAAAACGACAAATTTTCGGACGGGGTATCATATGGTCAAATTTATTGCAAATTGTCTCTAATTTAACCCCTTTCAGGGAATACATCTAATTACCAGTCACCCTGTATATATATCCTTACTGACTTGACAGTCCCAATGTATATAGTTTCTTATCTCATAAATTTCACATGAATGGGGAACAGCTAAAGTTAAAATGTGTGCTGACATCGATCACACACCCCTAAATCTACCACTCATTACATCAGCACCATCATATCCTTGAGCAACATTTTTTTTTCCTAAATCCCTAGCCAACCCAGAGAGAGTAGAAGTAACCTGAGGAATGTTTAATTCTTCAATATCGGGAACTTATCATGAAATGGTAATATTCATGCTACAAATTTACAAACAACTGCTTCGGGCAAAAAGTACATGTAACATTATAGGATTTTCGAAATATCAGGAATTGTCAGAGCATTTTCTGCAGTCCCATCTGGTGTGTGGAATTAATTTCTTTCCTATCCGTATCCCGTCCTATACGTCTGTAATTTAGGAGAACAAAATATGTCTGAAGAAATGTTGGTATAATTTAACAATACAGGGAATTTCTCCATTTTGTTTGAAATTCGGCATACTCACTAATTTTGGCACCCTAATCACGAATCTGCAGTCAAAATTTGGCGATCACGTATAAATTTGGCGCTTATTTGGGGGCAGGTGAATCCGGCCAATTTCTAACATGCCCTTAACAGGGAGTCTATAGATATAGGCAGGGCCGCGATAGCGGTTGGGGGCGGTAGGTCGATTACCCCAGGGGCGGAGCCCGGAACCGGCGGGAAATTTGGAAATCGAGGGTGTGGAAATAAGAACTTAATTTCGATTATTTTGCTACTTCCGCGTGTGAGCGCGAAATTTTGACTGCAGATTCGTGATTAGGGGGCCAAAATTAGTGAGTATGCCGAATTTCAAACAAAATGGAGAAATTCCCGGTATTGTAAAATCGCTCCGAAATTTTTATGAACAAGCGGATAGAACCAGGTAATTTGGTAATTTTACTGAACCAAAAGGGGGGGGGGGTTGGACCCGTTGAACCCCCCTTAAATACGCCCATAGGAACACTTCTCTCCCTCCCTCGGAAAACGAGTAGTGAAAACTTTTTATTTTGTTCATTGTGCTTTTTATTTGCAAAGTGAAATAAATATTATTTTATTCCTTTTTCAAATAATTCCACTCCAGAGAAAGTCTGGGTACACCCATAGTCCTTCACTCATCCTAATCTTCGCGATTAGCCACAAGTGGCAGATAAGTAACTTAACGAAATTACAAGAAATTACATAAAACTGGGCTTAGAAATGCACAATCTACGTTAAAAGGGCACAGCAGACGAAAATGAATAATTACAGGATCAAAACATGAAGTTGGGAATTTTGGAAAATTTGAAGAAAACTTGAAATTGCTAAATGGATTGATATTGTTTCTGCAATAAAGATGAGGGTGGAGATGGTCCCCGTCAAGCATATTCGTACAGGATTTCACGTTAATTGGTATTGGTTAACACATATTTACGATGATTCATCCACACACTCCCATCTCCTAAAGTTTTTGCAAAGGTCCAATTTATGGTCACAGTGGCTCTAACTTTACTTAAAACCAGCGCTTGAAGTTAGCTGGGGGGATGTTTTGTCAAGCCTTGGGGCTAGCTGGGGAGGGGGGTTGTTCCTATGGTTTAACATGGAAACAATAAGACTACTGTGGGGATGCTCTGCAAAAATGTTGCTAGCTGGAAGGATACAATCTCCCCCTCATTTCCAGTGGCGTAGCGTTATAGTACGCCCATACGCCCGGCGTTCCCTGATTTAAAATTTCAAAAATACGTAAATGCTGTAAATATAAAGTAAATCTTGACTAATTTCATATATGTTTGACCTTCATGTCATTATAATAGCTATTTTTGGCGATCCGCTTGCAATGCTTCACTAACAACACTCGTTCCAGCATTTTTTTCAATGCCTTTCCTGCCTGGACGCCGGGCAGGTTCGGCGTAAACAACTCTATATTCTTTGCTGCCTGTCTGGAGGGAAAGCTTGCAAATGTACGCCAGCGTATGGAGCAGAGGGCTACGTGATTGGTTCATGTGACCCTTCCTGCCTTCTGAAGCAGACGACAGCGGTAGAATTCCTACCAGATTCTTCGCGCTCGTGCCACTTGCATAGACGCAGACTTCATGGGGCTTGGGGAGGCTCGAGGTCCCCAATATTAACGATGTGGTGGCAGAGCCTCCCAAATAATTTTGCTTAAGAGGATCTAATGTATTATTTTGCTTCTCTTCTAAAGTTTACTCTGAATTGTGCCACATGAACTTAACTTTAAATACACATTTAAAACTTTCTAGACCATCAACTTTGGGGGGTTGAGACCGCTAAACCATAAACTTTGGGGGGGGGGGGCCTATGACAGCAGAGACAGCAAAACACATGACTTATTACTATATACTAAGTATGTAATTATGAGTATTGTTAAAATTTTTACTAAAAAGAGTTTCAAAAGATGTGCATGAACTAGGGTAGTGGATGGGACGTTCGGGCTACAAATGACTCTCACATGACATTCAGAACGAGATCATTGATATAGTTGGGAGATCTGTTTTGCGCTTCTTGGTAGCAGATATTAAAAGTCGGGAATATTTTACTATTATGGTTGACGAAACTTGTGACATCCATCCGTGGACAATTAATATTCTGCATTCGAACTGTGAATAAAAAATTTGATATTTTTGAGGAATTCAGGGGCTATTATTAGGGGTGTGCGGGACTGGAAAAATTTTCAATTTCCCGACCAAGTCGGGAAATTTTCGGGACGGCAAATGTTCGAAATTTCCCGAAGCTCTGAAAATTTCGAATTATACACGTCATTTCCACTTTAAGTGATTTCTGGATTAAAAACTAACAATTTACGATAAGTTCCAGAAATTGACAATGCAGAAAAGGTCGAGAAATAACGACATTTTAAAATGAGCATTCGGTATTTCACGAAGTTGGGATCGGGACGGGAATTTTCTTTTCCGATCCCGGCCCCGACTTTTCGGGATCCCGCACACCCCTAGCTTTTATGAGATTCCGAACACTGAGGCCAAAACTTAAAAAAGGGAGAGAGTGAGTCATTCATTAATTTATTTCAGTGATAAGAGCCCCCCCCAATAATTTTGACAAGTCGGCGCCCCTGGCCACTTGTGCTATGTGATGCTACAATACGCAATATTGACTGACGTAACTTTACCAAACTCAAATATACCATTTCTTAATGACATAGCATTGTATAATTTATCGCACGAACAGCGATGTGTATTAAAAACTAAAAGATCAACACAGTTTTTGTCAAATAAGTTGGTGAAGTCATCGTGGTAGAAGTTCAGCCTGTGTCTGCTCTACCACTTAACCCGCAAAACTATTTATTATTATTATTCTCTCGTTAGTATCTAACTGTCAGTTTGCAAAGATATAGATTTAGTAAAAATTGTCTTTCACTTTGTATCTAGTCGGTTCCCTGACATAATGACATGTTTAATTTTATTCAACTTTTCACAGGAAGCAAAGGAAGTGTAAGCGGCTCGTAGCTAGAGGGGGGCAGGGGGCAACTGCCCCCCAGAGAGCCTGCTTTGCCCCCCTGTGAAAAATACAGAACACCTGGAATTCTCACTAATCTTTACAATTACTCTAGCAACATAACAAAGACACTTATTGATTTTGTGATTTATGAAGGTGTGTGGGATTCAGTATAATTTCGTATCAGGATTGGGGGGGGGGGGTGAAATTCCCTTTTTGGTAATAGTGATTCATGTGGTAGAGAGAGGCAGTGGATATTTGATTTTTGTTACTTAGCGTTGCTTTTCTGCAACTTATAGCTAATCGCAACAATGAATGATGACGTGAAATTGATGAAGAGAGACTCATAAACAGTGCCGCAACCACAGGGCGGCAGGGGAATTGTTCCCCCTCCACCACCACCCTCCCGACCTTGGACGGGAGTCCATTCTAGGGGAAGCAAACATTGAAAGAGAATCTAAGAATAGCAGGACAATTGGATACTCTTGATGGAATTAGTTTTTACGAGTTCCTTGCATTTTTCTTCGAGACGCCCAAGGGCACTTCCAAGGAGCAATTGCCCCCCTCTCGATTTCAAATTTTATACAAATAAAAATAAATTTCGTAAAATTTTCTTGCTCGCTTCGCTCGCAGTGTCTTCTGTTCTTATAGTCCAAGTTCAAAGCCATAGTTATGGGGCGGTGAGAGTCGGATCTGCGAGCCAAACGATCTATATGAGAAAATAAAAATGTTAAAGAGAATGCCATGGCGCTCCGTAACATTATTTGCGCTCTATTAAAACAATTTCTTACTATGAAACTGGATATGAAATATTAATGATGACACTGTAATCCAATAATTCATTGATAAATCAAGGTATTCCTATTTGTTTGTCAGGTGTCAAAACATGTATTTCAACAATAATATAATACAATTCACACAATATTTTGCAAAATGGTTAACGTGTAGTGATGCAAGAGTCTCCCCTTTGAAGGAAATAGAGTCCGTGGTGGACTAAGGGACCCATGTTTTAGCAAGTACAAAAAAAATGTATTACAAATTTTTACACAGTTCATCAAAGTGTATATAATATGTAATCATTATTATTTCATTAATTCGATTTTTCTTGGATTCTCGTTAGATTCCTTTGTGCGGAAAAGTCTTGCATACTGGAAACTAGAAAGAATCATTATGAAGCATGATTTATTGATTGATTGATTGAATTGGTGTTTTAAGTTCACTTTATGCACACTAGGCTAATCGGGACTGGATCTACAGTTTAAAGTGGGATCCAAACCACTATGTGGCTCCACCGGGTATCGAACCCGGAACCACTTGGTTACAAGACGAGGATGCTACCACTGCCCCATCGGGGAGGCCCTGAAACATGATTTATAAAGGGCTCCCTTAATCAGTTCTGCAGAGAGGCCCATTAATCGTCTATTAACATTATAAAACCTGTAAATATCAAGTAGATACAGTCCCTATTAGCCTATTTATGTTAAACTTTATATTTTTTGGCAAATTTGGAAAGATCATTATCGAAAAAATGTCATTTGATGTTGCTCGATTTTTTTTTTTTTGGTCCGTTGCCGTTTCAAGATATCATCCCTTTTCTGTTACTTATCTCTTTTGGGGGAGGTGTCAAGTGCCTCTGTGTACCCTGCTATATCTGCCAGTGCGACACAATATATTAAAAATTTGCCCCCTCTAGGATTGCCTTTGTCCCCCCTACAAAGAATTCCTGGCTAAGGGCCTGAGTGTAAGGAATTAAACATAAAATAAATTTAATTTACATTAAGTCCCAAATTTATATTTGACCACAGGCGCACCAGTGAGGGCACGACGGCGCTTGCCACTGCCTGCTGGAAAACGTGGAGAGAGAAAATTTGTTTGGTTCATTGTGCTCTTTGTGTTGGATAGTGAAATAAATGCTATTCAATTTTTAAATAATTGAAAATAAAGCATTGCCTCAATTTAGAAATGAAAATTCCTTGCCTTCATTTTGCAGTTAACATGCCATGCGTTTATTTGCACATGTTATTTCGTTTTCTTTTAAGGCAAAGAGGCACGTGATTCCTAATTCCCTGGAGTTTCTCATTTAGTGTTTGAAAGATAAACTCTCAAAAGCGCCAAGCGTATTTTCCAAAGTTTTGTAAGGGTATAATGCATATGCATATTAATAATTAAACATGGCGACAGTATCCCATGATGTTTACTCTTTACAATCTTGCCTTGCTCGTTAGGCGTCCTCTTTACCTCACCACATGCCCCCTGCCCCCTCCTGTTCTAACAGTTAGAAAATATGCATGTATAATTTTAATAGTTCTATGTAGCGAGTGAGTTCCAAATTCTGCTGGTGTTTTCTAATCTCTGTTTAAACGATGATTCACAAACTGAAATAAAGTAATGAAACTCGATATATTTAGAGCATGGCCATGAAGACTTTAAAATATAGTGGGAAGTTTGGATGCACGTTTGATAGATACCTGATATTGCTTTTTAACGAAATCGGTCAAGGAATTTCATATTGAAGTCTGCAACGAACGAGCAAAGCAAGATTGTAAAGAGTAAACATCATGGGATACTGTCGCTATGTTTAACTAATAATATGCATAATCAGTTTGCAAAGAAATTGTTCTAAAACTTTTTTGCTCGCTTCGCTGGCAGTGTCATAATTTATTTAAGTCATATCATATCTGTATTTATTACTACTACTTCAGACAGGCAAGTGCGCGCACACCCATGCAATGCATTCTCACTGATATTTCAATTGGACACCCCCAAGTTGAACTCCGAGTTACACCTACGGCAAGAACGATACAAATACAGTTAAAATATTGCGCAAGTGTTTCTAATTTCGTTATAATTAGCTTAAGAATTGCATGAAATGATTCCTGGTAATAATATGTTAAAATTTCGTGTTTTGTCTAACGATTGATTAAATCAAGTACTGAACATTATCGGAAGGAAAGCAATACTCGAAACGTTAAACTGAAATGTTAACATTCATCTATTTTCCATCTTTTCCTGTATTTGACATCTTTTTTCTTCTGAAATGTTACGTGAAGGGAAGGGAGGAGGGAAGGGTTAATCTCTAGAAACATCCATGAACAAATTGAATTAGGGCGAACATTTTTAAAACTGTCCAAAATATGCACTTAACTTCCCGAAACTTACACCCCCCCAAAATTTTCCAACACCCCCCCCAAGGAAAAAATCCTGGATAAACCCCTGCCCCTGCACACACGATTGTATGCTTACAGCACATGCTGTGCCCTCCCAGAAAAACAATTCTAAATCCGCCTATGGATATATCTGCTATCAAATAATGAACGTCACTTACCTCGACAGTTCCTTGACATAATTTTGCAACAAGGTTTGCAATATCTTCTGTTATACCTTCTTGTTGAATATCAAGAGTCTGAAAGTTCGCACGTTTCACTCTCGCAATTCGGATGGAATTCCCCTGAACTTAAATCGACCTTTTCTGACGTTCTATTTGTGGAAAGTGAAGCTTCAACTTCCATTTTTTGTTTCTTTTGGAAATAATCTAATACGTATTTCTCCTCTTTTCTCTAACCATCTTTAGTTCCACGTCAAAAATCTATTACACACGCAGAAACGTAACACACAACACGAGCACTTCGACTTGCTACCTTGCAGAGTGCAACTCGCTACAACCCCTTGTGAACACCAGGACTTGGGACAAAGATACCGGGCGGTCGAATGTCTGAACCATGCATCCAGCTTGGTCCAGCTCAAATTACGTCACCAGTGTTGACAGCAACCAGTAGTGTCAGTGTCAGTAGTGTTGGCAACTGCTAAATTATTTACGCACAAATTCAAGTGAGATCTTTCACGTATGTTACAAGAAAATTCAATAAACTGAAGGCTGGAAATTGGTTGAGAAAAAAATATCTAATTTGTAAAGAGCACAAGAGTAAAACGTATAATATTTTGGCATATTAATTGCTTTTATTTTGTTTATGAAACTGACTGGGCCAGTTGGGCTATATAACGCATCCTTCACCCCTCCCTTCCTCCCGGCATGCTATTGTACAAAACATCGCTTGCCTTCTTCGTAAAACCATGCTTCGCTACTTCCTGCAACAATTATTATTATTATTATAATTATTGATATTTTGAAATAAATATGCATCCAGGTGCGAAATAAGATTTTGACTTACTTTGCCTAGTAATTGTAGTGATTGAAATCTCACAGAACTTTGCTCTGCTGGTATAAATGGTATAAGAAGGGGAAAGAAAGAAAAGGGAAGTTAGCAGCACTGTCGTAACAGGAAAGGGAGGGTCATTCTCCTAAGAGGGTCATCTTGGGTGAAAGAAAGGGGAGGAGGGATTCCTTCAGTTCGCATTCCAAGGGTTACGGCTCTTTTCTTGACCATACTGAGAAGGAAATTCTCCTTCCTTTTCAGTGACTAAGGAATGAATGAATGCTTGTGCATTGCTGTAACTCAACTCCAATATTATCAAAAGTAATTGAAGAAGCAATACATTTCTCACTGCCAAATGTAAACATTTTACAATATTGGCAATTTATGAAATAAAATGTATTTCTGCTTTGAATTTTTTTAAATGACGAAACCAATGGGGGGGTTTTAACCCCCCCAACCCCCCCCCCCCTGGGCACGCCACTGGCAACTGATGCCACTCAATGGCTTAGGGTAAATTGATATTATGTAAATAGGAAAATCCACTTCACAACAGAATCGTTGCCAGCTTCTTGGGGCAAAAAATTGCCTGAAGTACTTTTAACACACATTGTTATTGTCCAAAACACTCAAGAAATTAAGTACATTATTATTTACGAAATTCTGTCAATCGGAATTTGTTTTACTGCAACTTTTCTACTTGGAATTGTCTTGAACATAAATCCAACAGACAACTTTCACAGTGTGCAGAGGACATAAAGGCCAAAAAATTCGATCCTACGAGCCGTTGAAATTGGAATTTTCTATCCCACATGTATGTAACCCCATTTAATAGCTTCTTGGTTGACACTGGTATTTATTTTTACTGTCGAATAAGATTTTAAAAGTGAAAATACACCATAGAAACAATATTATGCCAGCAGACACACTGCCAGGGTGAAGTCACTTAGCCGTTCCCTTCAGATAATTAATTTACAGGGTTTGCACGGACTCCAAAGTTGTGGACAACTGGAGGAGTCAGGAAAACAGGGCTAGAACTGATGTCATTGGAAACGAATGATTATTATTATTATTATTAAAAAAAAAAACTTCCAAAACCTGGAAAATTCAGGGGAATTAAATTATTTTTGCTTGGCAGAATTTGTTACCGGATACAAGTTTCGTTTTATATTGTCAACAATCTTCCATTTTTTGTAATATTGCTTATAAAATGGATCTTTCATTTATTTTCAAAAATGTTCAACAAACGTGATTCATTTGATTAACTTACAAAATTAAAGTGTAACTTAATTTTTTTAGCATGTTAAATCATTACACAGTTATGTAAACTGGAAAAGTCAGGGACTTTGCAAGATGGGTGTGAACCCTCATCTACCAACCTCACACACATATGTTGGTTTTCATAGGCTATTTGAATTGTTTGCTTTATGCATAGATGGTAGTCTACCCGCATCATCCAATTTTTATTTTTGCTCTCTGACAGAAACAAATGTCAGGATCAACAGCAAATATTTGTCATGTGGTTGAATACATTGACACGTCCTTTCCCCTTGGACCAATATTTATTGTTGTTAATTTCATTTCTTACTCTACAAATGTTTATTGTTATTAATCTTAATCTGTTATTTATTTTGTAATTCTTGTGGTATGTGATATTTAAACCTATCACTGATAATGTCAGGATAGTGACTGACCGGTATGTACATATCTTGCAAGGGCTGTAACCATGGGAATTACGATTGTGTTTTGTCTTGACTTTGAAGTTCGGGCTTGTAGTTTTAATAGAGTGATCAAGTTGAATTATAAGAAGTTTAATTTCTTGGAGTGAAATGGATTTTATGTTAGGCACATAAGTATTTAGTTTGCAAATAAAGTAAAATATACTTTCTTTTCATAGTGAAAACTTAACTTTGATTTTTATTTGACGAACTAACAGAGATATTATGCAATACCCTGAGAGGCATCACGTGAATGCTTTAGAGTCTTTCATGTGAACTTATTATTTGGTCTTTTAGTTAAATCATGTTCTTCTGACTAAAAGAACATGTCAACAAATAGGTTAGAAAATGCTGTTCTTCAACATTTCGTAGCAAAATGAGCAAATTTATCTAACTTCCCTCTCCCATACACTCCTCCCCCACACATATATATAGCCTATATATGATGAGGTACTCTGTTCATTATACCTCAATATATATGTATATGTATGTGTGTGTGTGTGTGTATATATACAGTGCTCGAAAAATTTACCTCAAAGCTAGGCGCCAGCTTTGAAAATGAGGCGCCAGGAAACCAATTGTGCATACTACAGTATGTTTCAAAAGTCACGCAATCCAAACTTTGAAAATCTATATCAGAAATTGTTAAGAGATATTTTCACCGGGTTTTCTGCACTAAACTAATCCTGTAGGCTATCACTGGGTACATAAATTTATGTTAGCATTTATCTACATAAAAGCAATTACATTATTTAAAAAAAAAACATTGTTAATTTCCTGAAAACATCTGAGAACTGATTTTCAACAATAAATACCAACAAAATTTGAAGGAATCATTTGTTGGTGTTTCACTGGTAGTAAAACAGTTACTTTGTGAGGTACAGCAGAAGCAGGGCATTTTTATTGGAAAACCTCTTGCACATGAGTGAAAGAATGAGTAGTAAAATACTCTTCAGCAATGCACACGCACTGCTTCAATGAATAGGCCATGCTGAATCAATTAATAACACAGGCACAGTAGCGGTGAAAGTGAGTGAAGAGAATTCAATGTAACCAGGAGCAGCCTAGGATTCTCTCAAGAGTCCAATTTCGGCAAAAAATCTTAATTTACGATTTTTCACGTAAATGTATACACACATGCTGCATGCGACTGTTGGCAATATTTCGACCTGCTATTGTTGCCATATACGGAGATATGTCCAAAAAATGGCACTTTTCACTCCACTCATAAAATCGCCAGTCAAAAATTCATCAAATGTTGCACATGACCAATATTGGTCGCAAATGACAGACTGACATGGCATCAGTCATCAAATGTCTAATTATGACCTTCGATAATTTCTTACGTATTTTTCTTACTCAGAAGTTCATTTCTGGAAGAAATTGAATGCTGCTTTCCGTCAGTTATTAATTTATATAATTTTCTGTTCGGAGTGAACTGATAACTTTAAACATTGAAAAATATGTCAATGGATGAGGCTTTATAATGCAGAAAACCCAGTAAAATATCTCATACTGTTTTCATGATATACATTTCCAAAGTTTGGGTTGTGCAACTTTTGAAACACTCTGTATAAGATGCTGAGCATCACTGTATTCAAAACATCGCTAAATTATTTGAGAAAGCAGGAAATAGAAGACAAAGGGTAAGAAATTGTTACTGACACTATGGAATGTTCAAAACGTTCATAAAAAAAAAAAAAATTGCTAACTGTAATTTGAACTTAGAATCATCAAAATTTCATACATATTACAGCAAAAGATCAGTCGCCAGGCTGAAATTTTTAGTCGCCATGGCGACCGGGATTTTTCGAGCCCTGTATATATATATATAGTGTATAATATGAGAAAATTTATGAAAATTTGCCTATGGGTCTGCCCCCCCCCTCAAAAAAATCTGGGTACGGGCCTGGTTGACGGGTGCTTGTCCCCTACATTCGTCACCAATGTAATGCCTAAATACTATTTTTCAGATTAAAATTTTCTGTATGTTTTTACTTAACTACTTTGTGGTGTAGTGATAGGCTAAGTTGTCAGGACAAAGAAATATCTAGGAAACCTTCCAAAGACAAACCTGTCTCCTAGCAGCATGATGTGTCAACTGGGTTCGATACGTATAGCAGTTAATTTTTCCGAAAGAAAATTTATAAAATGTTTGAAAGTAAACTCAATTACACAAACACTGAAAGGCACAGAAAGGTGTCAGTGTTCTCGTTTAGCATTTCATTATTTTCTAAATCGTATTATAATTTTAAAAAGAACTCAGCGTGTTAAAGAATTATTATATGAATAAAAGAGTTTATGAAAATAATTGATTGATAGATTTAGTCTATTTTACTTGGCTTTTCTGCCATTTGTGGCTAATTGCGAAAACTAGGAAGAGCGATGATATGGTGACATTGACAAAGGGACACTCGCAAAGGACACCTATGCCCAGGCGGGGATTCGAACCTGGGGCCTCTGTCGTCCTAGCGCGATGTCAAAACCAATCCGCCGCGGAGGTCAGCATTAAAAAGAAACAAATACTAAGTGAATCATGTGATCCATTTTTTTAATGCGAGAATCATTTACGAGACTGTTATTGAAGGAGCAAATAATTTTTACAAACTGCTCTAATAAAAGAAATGTAAGAGGGCTAGGGTCTGCCAGAGCGGCTTTTTCATTGGGTGACGCGTGGTCAGCGCATCGAATCCCACCGCCACTGTTTTCTGGCCTTCGAGACAGGAGCACCTTTATTCTCGGATATCTCATCGAGACTAAAGTAGAATCTGAACCACTGCCAATATGCCTCCATAGGGAATTGAACCTTCTACTACTTGATTGTAACGCGAGAGCGTTAGTCACTACATTATCCTTTTCAATCCCTATCCCGACTTCTCCGAACAGCAGTAAGTGAGATTCACGCAATATGCTATCTTCTATTTTCTAGGGACCATATTTTAACATATTACTTCTTAAAAAATTCACGTTTTTGTTGCATTTTATTATAATTTTTTAGGTTTCTTTTTGCACCTTCGCTTCTGTTTCATGAATTTTAATTGTAATTGCTTGCATATCATGTTTGGATTTTCTAACACTGTATTTTTAGCAAGTAACTAAACATTGGTACTTTAGTATTATACGGACTACCTGGTTAGGTTAGGAGTATTTTAGTATCATACGGACTACCTCATTTGTCTACATTAAAGTCCGTATAATACTAAAATACTCCTA
Source organism: Lepisma saccharinum (assembly GCF_977018435.1). Taxonomy (NCBI): domain Eukaryota; kingdom Metazoa; phylum Arthropoda; class Insecta; order Zygentoma; family Lepismatidae; genus Lepisma; species Lepisma saccharinum. Next base: position 17,936,969 of record NC_139231.1, on the reverse strand, counting down.
ACCTAATCAGGTAGTCCGTATAATACTAAAGTACCAAAAAATTTGGTCAATGCAAAAGCACAATATTAAACTGAAATCATTTATTAATTGTCGTAATTTTATTTTTCCTCCAGCAAACTTAAAATTCTTCTTTTGAAGTCTACTTTGAGGTTCCCTTGCTAGCCAACAGTGCCGGGAATAGGAGGGCAGTTGCCCACACTTTGCCACTTTTGCCCCGCACTATTACTCAACCTTATCTACAAAGGGAAAGTAAACTGTCCTTGCCCGCCCCTGTGTTGGAACCCAATCGCCGCCACTGCTAGCCACTATTACCTCTTTGATCTAAGACTTTAAAGTAAAATTTGTTTCAACATTAAAATAATAATAATAATAATCTGATGCACGCGAAACAACTCTATTTTCAGATGCTGATCGTGCAAGGTCCACTCGGAAAGGTCAATTAATTATACAGAAAAATTTTGTATTTTATGGTACACTTCTGTTCACAAAAAGTGGCACTCGTTTGAGTTGGTCCAGCTTCGTGGCCGAAAGTACAGCCGAAGTAAGTGTTCGGAAAGCAGCAGTGTTGCTTACTATCAATCAATTTGACCATATGCAAGGGAATTTTGTCTCTCAGACTCAAATTAAAGTGCTAACGAAAAGATTGCAGTGTAAATATTAAATGGATTTTCCACGTTTACAATCAAAGTAATGCAAATGTGAAATATTCCTGAAATTTATTTTAAAAATAAACTAGTTTATGTTCGTGACGAAGAAGTTATCACAATTCGTTAGAATGCGAGGGCCCCGGGTTCGAATTTTTGCCTGAGCTTGGGTGTTCTTCATCGTCGCAAGTAGCCGAAAATGGAAGAAAAGCAACACTAAATAACGAAAAGGAAAAAAACAATAAGAATAAGCGAGACAGAAATAGTGTTGTTGCAATTCCTGAAAATTAATGCAAAAAAATCTTTCGGAAATAGTGTTATCCTAGTCCAGGATAAGGCTTGAAGAATAAATAAACCCCTTTCCCATACACTTTGGCAAACAGAATCGCAAAGTTGGCACTGAATATGCAATGGGAAAAATAATAGAAATCCTAAAGGAAGAAGAGTTTGTCACAGCCAGGGGCACATGAGAGGAGGTACACCCCCACATCAGTCATCCAGGCTATTAAAAATAAGCCAATGGTTGTCCTGTCATTTAACTTTAATAGTAAATGGAATTTTTGTAAAATAAAAATTGTCTGGCTTTACTTGTTTTACACGTTCACGTTGGTTTCGTAATGGAGCACAAAAATAGAATTGTGACTCGCGTAAAATTCTTACCGAATGAATGAATGAATGTCTCCGTAGATTCCACAATAATGACTCTTCATTTTGAAATAAATAGTTTAAAATAAACAAAATTATGTGCCATTCGTTAATGAGATTCGTCGTTACATAGCAGAATCCGCTATATTGACGGAAACTAGAGAAGGTTATCATTTAAGGTTGCAAACACTAACCTTCCACAAAAGCACGATTTCCCAAAGTCTTCATTAATTTTCATGCACAAGCTTCACTTGTATTTTGTCAGCAATGTGTACAGCATATGAACCCTATCTGATGAAGCGTATTGCTTTCAAATTAATGTAATTACCGAGAAGCTACATCAAAATTTTGAGCTGGACAGGAAAAGATGCAATCTTATGGATAAATTACTCGAATAGCTTGGTTTCTTCACCGTGGCCAGGGCCGGATTAAGACTAAATTGGGCCTGATGCTTGAAATCTTCGGTGAACAATAAACACAACGACGTTATAGTTACGTCACAGCGCAACGAATAATAGTAACTGTATAATAAGTAACGCTGTGTCTAGGCGTCCGAAATTGGGGCTCCAAATTTCATTCTAAGATTTATTTTCAGGTTAATATAGCAAAAGAAAACTGTTCAGCTTTCGGAAAATTCTCATCTGTTTTCATCTTGGCCTATATCAGGAATGGGCCTAATGCTGCAGCATCAATAGCACCCACCTTAATCCGGCCGTGACCGTGGCTTGTGACCATGTCGGTTAATGGACAGCTTTGCGAGCTGAAATCCTAGATTTAGAGTCCCCGTGTCTCCAAAATATTTTATCTTACCAAATGGGTGCTACACAATATATTTTATTCTAGTAATACAAATTGCAGCCTGAAACTTTGTTATTGTTTGCGTGCCAATAAGAAAATATGTATTGAAAGTATTACTCGTTCAGAGAATGTGACTGTTACTTGAAGACGACTTGAAATTGAGATTTTTTAGTTGCTGCTAATCCTCTATATTTAAAACAAGTGCTAAAATTGAAAATTGTTGTATGATAAAACACACAGTTAATATTCTGAAAAATAAAACCACTGAAATTAAGTGAGTTAGTGGTGAGGAACATCAGCAGATGTATTTTAAGATGTTCCGTCATTCACGTGTAACTCTCCTAGTTTTATACATAGGTCCAAATTGTAAAGTAAAGACGTGCGCAGATTATAGAGGTTACCAGAAACAAACAGAATTAATCAGTAAATGCAATTATTTGCCTAAACATTACTCATATGGCACTTAGAATAGAGCTGTAAAATATGTATTTTGGATAATTAGCTGGTTGAATTATTCTTATATTATACTTCTGCTTTCGAGGTGCAATTTGAGCGAAACAGCTGAATCCGGAATGCAATCTAATATTAATAGCAATACAACCATTGCAGTGTAGAGATGAAAGGGACAAATATGTAGTTTCCATTCACATTATACTACGCAGGTAACGTCTGGGATGTTTGTTTCCTTGTTACGAACTATCTGAATAAAAGCTTCCTCTTGTCTGTTGGCTTTCGCGGGAGCTGTTTTAGACTGCCAAGGCCATGTATTCGCCATGTTCGAATAAGGTAAGCAAAGCACCAGTGAAGTAGTCACGTGAACCTGTCAATCCAGCTGTTTCTTCTCTGCGACCGAGAAGCAGAAACAATTCATTTTGCTTTGGTATAAATTAACAAACTGCAAGGGTCACGAGTTCGAACACTGTCAGGATCAGATATTTTTTTCTTTTTATTTACGTGGTAAACAGTGAAGTGTAGCAAGATTCGAAAGTAGATTTTGATATTTCGGTTTATTTTGGTCATCGATGTATAATATGTAATTTCGAAAACCGCCAACGTTCAATTCAATAGAAAACATTCAGATGTAAAAACATATGGTGCTAACCGGAAACCTATATTTCTGCGCTTTTAGAGGTTACATAGAGAAGGAAAAAATATACATTTATTTCAAATATCTCTTGATTTTTACAGGGGCACGTGGCAAAGTGGATTTTTTCAAAACTTGTCAAAAGTCTGTGGATACGTCACACTCACACTTCAATTATACTCGGGACGGGACTCACAGTTGCAAGTGAGAACTGAACCACTATGTCCCTGCCACGTGATATCGTACCCAGAGCCACACTATTACAAGGTGAAATAATTGTGGCCATGTCAGTTCAAGGCCAGCTTTCTAAGCTGAAGTCCTAGGTTCGAATCCCCGTGTCTCCAAAATATTTTTTCTTACCAAATGGGTGCTACATAATATATTTTATTCTCGTCACACCGATTGCAGCCTGAAACTTTGTTATTGTTTGCATGTCAATAAGAAAATATGTATTGAAAGTATTACTCGTTTAAAGAACGTGACTGTTACTCGAGACTACTTGAAATTGAGAATTTTTAGTTGCTGCTAAGCCTCGATATTTACAACAAGTGCTAAAATTGAAAATTGTTGTGACAAAACACTCCGTTAATATTCTCAAGAAGAAAACCACTGAAATTAAATTAGTTAGTTGTGAGGAACATCAGCAGATGTAATTTAAGATGTTCCGTCATTCACGTGTCACTCTCCTAGTTTTATACATAGATATATATTTACAATTGACCCACTCGATGAATGCTCGCACCTTACGAGTAATTTTCAGATGGGAAAGAAAAAAAGCCTGGTCCAAATTGTAAAGTAAAGACGTGCGCAGATTATAGAGGTTACCAGAAACAAACAGAATTAATCAGTAACTACTATTATTTAAACTAAACATAACTCATATGGCACTTAGAATAGAGCTGTAAAATATGTCCTTTGGATGATTAGCTGTTTGAATTATTTCATAGTGCACGAGTAAGTGTTTGGATCAACCCTCTCTTCTAAATATGTAATTTTGTAAACGTCAAGGAATATCATTTGATCCGGTTGCAGGAGTTATTACCAAGAATTTAAAAAAACAACTACTTTTAACCAAAATTGCTTTCTAGTAGTGTTTGTTTTAAAGGATAGCACTATTTTCGGCGACTATATAATTCATAAACATGATGAAAAATTTGCCTTTCTCTGTTTTATTTAGAAATGTGGATTATTTGATTTTTATGTCGTTGGAAAATGATTAATTTAATTTATTTAATTTAATGACACAAGTCATTAAAAACCTAGCTGAATCGGAAGCGCCTATGAACAACAGTAGACGTCATTGTTGTGGATGATCCAACTACTGATTGATTTGGTTTATTTTACTTCGCTTTTCTACCACTTTTGGTTAATCGCGAATATGAATAGGAACGAACTAACTCTCTAGCCTTCTTAAACCCGAAGGTTCATGGCTGCAGCAACACAGGCCTTCCAAAATGAATACGAGTGATGATATTGATCAAGTTAATGAATAGACCCTCACAAAGAACACCCGTGCTCACGCCGGGATTCGAACCAGGTACCTCTGTCGTCTTGTGCAAAACACTCTGAGACGGAGGTGGGTGGATGATCCAACTATCCTACACTCAACTGACTTTATTGCATCTTGAGAATGCTGATCAACATTTTAAAATAATTTTGTCCAGAGACCATTCGATGTTACGAGTGATGAAATTAATGCTAACCATTTCCATTGACACAAACAATATTAAGCAGTTAGATACTAACGAAAAAACCATAATAAAAAAATAATAGTTTTGCGGGTTGTGGTAGAGCAGCCACAGGCTGAACTTCTACCATGAGGACTTCACCAGCTTATTTGACAAAAACTGTGTTGATCTTTTAGTTTTTAATGCACATCGCTGTTCGTGCAATAAATTATACAATGCAGTGGTAATTAAGAAATTGTATGTTTGAGTTTGGTAAAGTTACGTCAATCAATATTGCGTATTGTAGCATCACACAGCACGAGCGCGAAGAAACTGGTAGGAATTCTACCGCTGTCGTCTGCGGCAGGAAGGTTCACATGAGCCCCAGAACCAATCACGTGGCTCTCTGCTCCGTACGCCGACGTTCAAGAGAGCATTGCGCGCGTGCTGTAGAGATCCAAGCTTTCCCTTCAGGTAGGCAGCAAGGAATATAGAGTCCTTTACGTCGAACCTGCCCGGCGTCCGGCCAGGAAAGGCATTGGAAAAAAAAAATGCTAGCACGAGTGTTAGTGGAGCGTTGCAAGCGGATCGCGAAAAATAGCTATTACGTATAATGCCAAGAAGGTCAAACATATATGAAATTAGTCAAGTTTTACTTTATATGTACAGCATTTACGTATTTTTTAAATTTTAAATCAGGGAAGGCCGGGCGTATGAGCGTACTATAACGCTACCTACGACACTGCTAGTTAATTATTCTATGGCTGGCTAGAAGTTAGTGCAATATCTGGCTACAGCCGAAGTGCGTTTTTTCCGAGGTGAAGAGTACAAAATCATACAGAATGGAACAAATATCTCCAAACAACTAAACGCGTAAATAAAAACACATTACTCCCATATGGTATGAAATAGAACTTCGAGGCTTCCTTATCATAGCGTTTTGGGTAGTGGGTGTTTTACTTCGATAGTATGATAATAATCAGAGGGTGGCAACTTCATATAAACATTTGGGGGAGGGGTGAAAGATTGAGAACATTTTATATATATATACAGGGTGATTCTAAAGGTATAGTACAAACGAAAATCACAGATACTTCCCATGAAATAGAGACGAAAGTTCCCCTTCCACTTTGCCGAGAGATGCCTCCGTGAGGAGCTAGACAACGCCGAAAACGTGTGAAAATGAACTTCACACCTCTGTACAGCCAGTACCAGTGAAGATAAAAAGGCGGAACAAACGAAGTCAAAAGGAACACAAAAGTCGCCCATCCGAAAAACACTAGGCAGCAGGCTGCGCAACGCATGCGCATGGGGTTCCACAAAGGAAATAGGAGTGTCCCGCAAGACAAGTGAAGGGAAAGGGTAGCGATCGACAACGGTAGGAACAAAAGAAGCAATGAAGCATGAAGTAACAATTGCACAGCGGGAAACACACATGCAGCGCGTGGGGAGTCCCCAAACACAGTGGGGAGACAACGCAGCAAGAACAAAGCACGGTGCAACAAAAGAGAAAGAGGACCGGACGGGGAATGGTACCTGTCAAGGAGACAACAAATGCGGGACGAGAGATTCCCCGTAGCAGCACCGAGGGGATGTCACACAGAGGCGTGCGCCAGCAGGACAAACACTGCAACTACGGGCACAGGAGGTTTATTGCCACGCAAAGGTGCACTTACAGATAGGAATAGTACGTAGTACGTAGTCGTACCCCGGACTGACGTTGTTACAAAAGTTGCTCAAATTGACGACCACCACATTCAATGCAGGCATTGCAGCGTCGCAGGAAATTCTGGCGAACCCTATCAAAAATCCCTGGCATGGTACACACCTCGGCCGATGCTGCAAGTATCCGCGCTACCAATGTTTCCTTGTCAGGCACCGGGGTCTCGTAGACGAGTGTTTTCACATGGCCCCACAAGAAGAAATCCATTGGTGTGAGGCCAGGGGACGGGGCCGTCTCTGCCGATCCAGCGCTGTGGGTAGGTACGGTGCAAAAGGGTTCGCACTGTGCCATCAAAATGTGCAGGCGCTCCATCCAATTGAAACCACATACGATGTCGCACGTTGAGGGGTACATCTTCTAGCAGCTCTGGAAGGACTGATGCAAGAAAGGTGCGATAGAGGCGGCCATTTAAACGTGGTGGCAGCAGGTATGGACCGATAATCTGTTCATCGATGATACTTGCCCAGATATTCACTGCAAACTGGGTCTGATGGTGCACCTCGACTGCTGCAAGTGGATTTTCATAATCCCACACATGGCTGTTTCGGCAATTAAAGATGCCCTCACGGGTGAATGTTGCCTCGTCCGTGAAAAGCACATGGCGCAAAAAACGGGGATCGTCGGTACAAAACTGCAACAGTCGTTGACAGAATTCCACACGTCGTGGGTAATCCCCAGCCTGCAACGCGTGGACTCGCTGTTGATGATAGGGATACAGCAGATCATCATGAAAGACACGCCACACTGTCGACTGTGATACTCCCACTGCACGTGCAATGCTACGGGTGCTAGTGGACGGTGTGTCGTCCACGCGAGCAAGTACGTCCTCCTCGACCGCCGCGGTGCGCACATGTCTTGGGTGACCGACATGATGGGCTGCACGTAACACACCCGATTCACTAAGGGTACGGTGCACGTTCGAAAACAACCTGCTGTCGGGTTGTCGCCTCTCCGGATACCGTCCGCGATAAAGGCGTGCAGCTGCTCGGCCATTGCCATCTGCAAGGCCGTAGACAAAATGCATGTCCCTCAGTTCTACAAATGTGTAGCGTTCCATGGTACGGTGAGGATAGTGCCAATTATGGAATACTGTACTGCAGTGCACAGGTGGCACACACACTGGTCACAACGGCTTCGAAACAACGTACTCAATTGTCGTACGTCAAGCACACCACCACCGCACCGGCTCTTTCACTGACACGCTCCCTGACGCTGCACTTCCAATCAGTCCACACGGCGCTGTGGTACAATCAGCTGACGTTCCTGAGCCACCCGTGCCTGTGCTCTTAACTACCTGACCACTGCCGTCAGGTGGGGCCATGTACTCTGGGGCCTTGTCATCGTGGAACACATGTAGCGTCCTTCATTCTTGCCCCATTCACCCACAACACGTACTTCGTCCGTCTTGCTCGAGCCGACGGGGAGCACTACGTACGATCGTGTGGTGTTTGTGTACACCAATGTGGGGTAACCCAGCAGTTGAACAGACGTGCATACCCCCACGTAGCTTCATTACACGATTGTCCCTCACGACCTCTGTGTGGCATCCCTTCGGTGCTGCTACGGGGAATCCCTCGTCCCGCATTTGTTGTCTCCTTGGCAGGTACCATTCCCCGCCCGGTCCTCTTTCTCTTTTGTTGCACCGTGCTTTGAAACAACGTACTCAATTGTCGTACGTCAAGCACACCACCACCGCACCGGCTCTTTCACTGACACGCTCCCTGACGCTGCACTTCCAATCAGTCCACACGGCGCTGTGGTACAATCAGCTGACGTTCCTGAGCCACCCGTGCCTGTGCTCTTAACTACCTGACCACTGCCGTCAGGTGGGGCCATGTACTCTGGGGCCTTGTCATCGTGGAACACATGTAGCGTCCTTCATTCTTGCCCCATTCACCCACAACACGTACTTCGTCCGTCTTGCTCGAGCCGACGGGGAGCACTACGTACGATCGTGTGGTGTTTGTGTACACCAATGTGGGGTAACCCAGCAGTTGAACAGACGTGCATACCCCCACGTAGCTTCATTACACGATTGTCCCTCACGACCTCTGTGTGGCATCCCTTCGGTGCTGCTACGGGGAATCCCTCGTCCCGCATTTGTTGTCTCCTTGGCAGGTACCATTCCCCGCCCGGTCCTCTTTCTCTTTTGTTGCACCGTGCTTTGTTCTTGCTGCGGTGTCTCCCCACTGTGTTTTGGGGACTCCCCTTGCGCTGCATAGCCAGCGCCGCCATTTCTGCCCCGAACCATGTACGCGTCTGTTGCCTGTCGAGTGTCACGGACCACTTTGCTTGCATTCTCGGTGTGTTTTTACATCCTACGTCGTCCTCCCGTGGTTCTGCAACCCCGCACTACTTTTCTCGACTGCACTGCTTCAGTCATGGTGTTTGTTTCCCGCTGTGCAATTGTTACTTCATGCTTCATAGCTTCTTTTCTCCCTACCGTTGTCGATCGCTACCCTTTCCCTGCACTTGTCTTGCGGGACACTCCTATTTCCTTTGTGGAACCCCATGCGCATGCGTTCCGCAGCTGCTGCCTAGTGTTTTTCGGATGGGCGACTTTTGTGTTCCTTTTGACTTAGTTTGTTCCGCCTTTCTATCTTCACTGGTACTGGCTGTACAGAGGTGTGAAGTTCATTTTCACACGTTTTCGGCGTTGTCTAGCTCCTCACGGAGGCATCTCTCGGCAAAGTGGAAGGGGAACTTCCGTCTCTATTTCATGGGAGGTATCTGTGGTTTTCGTTTGTACTATACCTTTAGAATCACCCTGTATATATATATAATGTATATAGCCTACGTCTTGAGGAATTTGGAGGGCAGAAAGTGTTTTCCCCCTAAAGTCGACGCCTATGGTGATGTGATAATTGAAAATAAATGAAACTTTTCCCAATAGTTTCAAAGAAGAGAAGAATTGCTACGTAACTACTATTATGATCAAATGTGATGATTTTTTTGGTCTAAATTAATGTATGTATATAAAAGCCTGTTTTCCCAAGCGCTAAGCATATTTCTATTGAACCCTATCGAGCATCTCTTTTGGCCACATGAAGATTTAGGCCTACTTCAGGAAGTGGTCGCTTCTGTAATGGCATCGATTTTTCAATTTTTGAGCAAATTCCTTTTTTTATCATTTTTCAGTCATATCTTGTGTGAAAATTATCGTTTTTATGCTGGGAATGTTTAATATACAGGGTGTATCAAAAAGAATCATCCGATTTAAAAATGCTATATTTAGGAAACCAATGGACATAGAACCTTGCAGTAAGTTGTAGAATACATGCTGGAATATAAAGTTTTGCTTGCAATAAGGTTTACTTTGTTGCAGGTAGGTCCTGCTGGTGCAGCTCACTCTTTTGTCCGCGTCAGGATGGCAACCGCAGCATTCTGCGTGCAACGTCGAATACTGTAAGCAGTAGGTGGTGCAGCACCGTATTTACGACGAAACTCACGCTGCACAACTGTAACGGACCACATTTGTTGAAGTGGAGAACGCAGAAAGCTTTCGGTTGTTGGGATGCCATCTTGAAGCGGACTAAAGAGTGAGCAGCACCAGGCGCCCGTTCCGAAAGTCGCACGAGTTGAACGCGTTAAACGAGTTATGGTAAATGGCCGTCCCATAAGTGCTCTCGTGCATTACGTTATGCTGTCCCAAAAGTCGCTTTCCGTGCTTTTCGTGCAAGAACGAGATTCACCAAACGCACGAACCAGGAGGCTGGTTTTGTTCGGTGAGAATCGCTTGCTGCGTGCAGACAACGCGCGTGCATGATGGCTTTAAACTGCACTAGTTCGGAAAATGTATTATAATTTTAACAGAGAGCGAAATGAAGCAACATGCGTAAGACGAGTGTGCATCAACTGTTCTTACAATGTGATTAAAATTAGTAACAATGTCCGTAGTGGAGTTTATTTCTGCCATAAGGACATGCCTTCCGCTCGACTCCATGAGGACGCTGCGCCTCCGCTTTCCCCTAGAGCGTTCCATAAGTCTGGAAAATAACTCGTTTCACTAGGTTGATGAGCCCAGTTACCTTCGTTAAATTCGTTTCGTTAAGATTTTCATAACGTACCTACCTGCAACAACATAAAACGTATTGTAAGTGAAACTTCATATTCCAACATGTATTTTACAACTTACTGCAAGGTTCTATGTCTATTGGTTTCCTAAATATAGAACTTTTAAATCGGATGATTCTTTTTGATACACGGTGTAGAATGAAAAGAATGTGCGTTCCATGTGCTTTAAAACTTTCACGACTTTCCCAAAAGTCGCATTCCGTGCGTTTCGTGCAAGAACGAGATTCACCAAACGCACGGGCCAGGAGGCTGGTTTGTTCCGTGAGAATCGTCTGCTCCTTGCAAACAAAGCGCATGCTGATGGATTCAAACTGCACTAGTTCGGAAAATGTATTATAATTTTAACAGAGACCGATATGAAGCAACATGCACAAGATGAATATGCCTTGACCGTTCTTAGAATGTGATTAAAATGAGTAACAGTATCCAGAGTAGAGTTTATTTTTGCCATAAGGGCATTCCTTCCGCTGACGCCATGCGGAAACTTTCTCTAAACAAAACTCTGCGCTTTCGCCTAGTGTCCCATAAGTCTGTAAAATAACTGGTTTCACCAGATTCACGAGCCCAGTCATTTTCGTTGAATGCGTTCGTTTCGTTAAGACTTTCGGAACGCACCCTTTCTTCTTAACTTCCTACACAAAGCGAAGTACACAGAGAGCAGTAGAAAGCATTGTCAGTCACTAGTCAGATACAATGAAAGAAAAGGGGACCTAAATGAGAGAGGAGATTGTCAAGCAAGACTGATATAGGTCAGAAGAAATAATAGAGGAGAAAACCCTGAGCAGCAACAGTTCTTTGAGGAGTCGAGACGGGCTCATTGCCAGAGATAGGGCTAAAGGGGGTGAAGCCCCCTTCTGATCTAATTTAAATAGTGTATAGTGGAAATTAATTTTACTTCCTTAGCAGGATTAAACATCTTCTGTAATACGTTGTAATATGATTGAAAATCATCATCAGGGCTTCTAACCTCCCAACTTCTTCGTTTTTAAATGGCGGTTTCTGATTAAGGATGAGCCCCCCTCCCATTGGAAATAAAATCCTGGCTACGGGCTGGACCAAGACCTGCCAAGTGTTTTTTTGTCAATAGGTGACTGCATCGAGTCCCTTCGCCACATTTTTCTAGTGTGGAGTGATTAGAGAGAATTCAAATGAGAAATTTGATTAGAAGAATTGATTAAAATATTTGCGCATGTGTGTGTGTGTGAGAGAAAGAGATGGAGAAGGATAAATAAGAAAATGTACACCAGCAAAAAGAAATGCAAACGAAGTGAGGGGATAAGGGAGGTAGAATGCATGTTAGTGAAAATCATCTATGCTTTGTATCTGCCCACCCTAATTTATCAATATATGGATCCTGCCCACCCGGTCAAAATTTTCTGGCGCCGCCCCTGCTTCACTGCAAATAAAATTACACAAAATAGTTTTGCGTAATGTAAAAGGGGGTGACGGCAGTGACACGGGGCTCAGCCCCCTTAGTTCCTCCCTGGTTACGGACCTGACTCCACCACGAAGGAGAGCATCAAACCACGCTTGACTCATCCTTGTAGAAATATGGGAGTGGGATAAAAATATCGTTCCACACAAATACATAATAAGCTTTTTCATCCTATTTTGTAGAATCGCTCATAGAATGAGAATGTTTCGCTTGCGTTTCGCTCTATGGTTTTGTTGCACCTCGCTTCCCGCAAGACAGCTGTTGTGTTGTGAAATGTAAAATCCGACAGAGTTCTCCGAAGGCCGGCTACGGCTGTGCTCGGCAAACCAAATAATTTGTGTTTGTACCAAACATATTAAATACCAAACATTTAAAAGTTGTTACAATTGTCTGCGCCTATATATAAAAAATAATTACATAAAATATACAATAATGTACAAGATACAAAGTGTTAAAACTTCTACAGATCTGTTTTGTTGGAGCAGAAAGCCGAACGAAACCGAAACTCCCTTGCCCTTCCAGCTGATGAAAAATGAACGCGTTAAATACACAAGCTAATGTCTTGTCATGGATGTTTTATTTTGTATTAACTATTTTAATTAATTTTAAAACATTCACTGAGTAAATTATTTTCATACAAATTCGATCAATGATGAAGATTAAGGTTATAGACTCATCGCTATTTATAAAGAAGTTTTTGTGGTGTTGTCATCCATAAACATTGTGATAAGATTTGTAAGAACTTGTGTAGCGTGCGAAACCTAAAAGGAAGTTTATATGTTGTAACAACATACATATATTTTTACGAAGCCTTATCATGGTAAGTCGCTAAAATAGAATAGTTACTTCTCTACGAAAATGGAGTAAATATCCTGCAAGGTTTTTCCTAGAAAGTTACACTCGTAATAAATTTACGTGTACTATACCAGTGAACGCATCAATATATTAGAGAAATACTTTGTAACATACTTTTCAGTGCTGAAATGATTCAATTAGGTACTTTCCACGCACACATGCAACATAACAAACACAGTGCAAGAACTATTGTAATAAATTTACACTACAAAATTGAAAATGTCAAATGCACGACTTCTTAGAAAGCAATTAGCAAGAGCACTTGTTTACATTACTCGTTCATTTTATACAATTTATTAAAAGTTCAGTGTTATTTCCGCATTACTGATTTAACACAAACTATCGATTTCTTCTGTTGGAGACTTTCCATAACCTGAACGAACTAAAACTTTGGTCTAGGGAAAATCATTGCAAAAGTCTCACAAAAGTTCATTCATACGAATAATCAACACATGAACTTTTACATATGAAATTATTTTAAATAAAATTAATTCCGGGAATTGTAATAATATGACAGAGTATTGAAAACACTCTCATTTTAAACTGGAGACAATATTTATTGCACTGGCACCTTTTTAACTAGTTTGCATGAAATTGTTTCATGTTTTGAAATGTTTTATTCAAATGTTTTAACAGAGCACTGTTCTGCGAGGATAAATGAACTGGTTAAAACAAGTACAAGGGTGATATTTTGAATGATCATGTTTTGCCTAATGCACCAAGCGGTACCAGTTTCATAGATCGGAGACACTTTAAAATCACACATTTTGTGTTCTGCATGGTTCGTACTTACCAATTGTGTATTGCGGAACATAGTTCAAGGTGCCATTATGCTTTTTACACAAAAACAAACTCAATTTTTCACATTCAGAGTGTTTTTTTATTCCTTTCTTCGCTTCCGGAACACACAATATGGCGGGCACATCTTGACTCAGGTTGTGGGTATGCAGTATTTCAACCTTCTTCACTGAAAAATACCTACTATCATGTTCGTCACCTGTGAAAATTATACATATGCACGGGTAGCTGACGGATAGCCCCACAAACCATTATGCAACGTAGCTGACCTATAGCCCCACGAACCATTTCCGATAAGGGTAGGTTAGGTTTGGTTACGTTAGGCAAGCATAGTAAAAAAAAAAGGGGGGTTGAAACACTGACAGGGGCTTACGTCATCAAACGTACGCAGCATCCGGTTGTCGTAGGGCAAGCAAATGAAAGCAATGGCAATTGTGCGTCGGTGAGATATTTCTTTTGAAAAATACATGATTTCCTGATCAAATATATTCCACGATGAAAGAAAATACCTCAACGAACGTTGTAAACCTTGGAGAAACTCATTCCGTAAGTAGTGTCTTGTGTAAAATTGAAGAAATGTGTCTCCGATGTATGAAACTGTTACCCACCAAGCCATAATAGGAATGTAATGTATGAATTTAAACCTTTAAACCATTTGTTTACTATCGTCTTGCTTACGAAGGAATGCTTTGGTAGTTCAGTTATGTGGGTCAGGCCCAAGTTCCTTTTTTTCTCCTAGCAGATAGACTAATTATTGTAGAATTTTGTCAATCATTGTCACACGAAATTTGAACCTTTCTTAAAGTAATGAGCACACTTTGGATTTTGAAAAAGGTATTAGAAAAAAAAAACTTTTAAATTACCATGTGGACAAGGCATTCTCCGTTGATAGAAGCAACAATATGTATCATTGACAGTGGGAATGAATGTAGAAGTAATTAAGAATATTTAAAAAACAGAATAACATTTACGGATAATGTTTAATGCTAAGAGAACTAAACCTGACCTGCCTAACCTAACTATCAAAGCATTCGTTCATAACCAAGACGATAATAAACAAATGGCTGTTGGCAAGTAACAAAATTATATATAAGTATATGGAAGTAAAATACCAGTGTCAAGGAAACATGGAGTAAGTAATCGCTAAAACTTCGCAGTATTTTAAAAGATGTAAATCGAAATTGAACCATGTAAAAATGCATACGTAGCATGATGAAATTGAATATAAGAAAAGGAACTTGGGCCCCTTTTTCTCCGTAACTTATTTGTTCACATACATTTTCACTTGATGTTTTCATTTGCAATTTGGGGTGTGAAGGGTTGCCCTTTCACAATACACCCAAATGCATGTCCACATATACCCTGGACTGCAATTTTTGGAGACTAGTGAGGTTCTGGCATCTGGATTTACTGCCAGTATAATCCTCTGTGGTGCTTGTTTGCCTGCTATATACAGGTATTGGACAAAATAATGGAAACACGAGTCAGAAGTGGGACATATTTTCAATGTGTCTGGTAACACAGAGCACGGCGGAAATCAACCTTCCCTTGTTTGTTGCAGGTAGTATAGACTGTGCACTGACAGTAGAATGAGGCAGTGTGGTAGTGCACGCTGTTCAGGTGTAGTGAGTGACCAGTATAGCCGACCTGATGGAGTTTGAAAGAGGTCGAATTGTTGGTACCCGTTTCACTGGAGCATCTGTGAGCAAAACAGCGAAGTTATGCGGTGTAACACGAGGCACGGTCTCGAAAATCATGACCACATGCACAGTGCACAGTGAAACAGGGTCTGCTAAGCACAATAGTGGTTGAAAGACTAAGCTGCAGGAAAGAGACCACCGGGCCTTGAAGCGTATTGTGACGTTGCACAAGAAAACAATGACCTCCAAAGTGACTACAGAACTTAATCAGCACCTAAACACCCTATGTCATGCAAAACAGTGAGGCGGGAACTGCATCAAATGGGTATCCATGGGTGTGTTGCTATTGCCAAGCCCCTAATAACTGAGACGAGTGCTCGAAGGCAATGTGCATGGTGCAATGACCACAAAACTTGGACGTTGGAGGACTGGAAACATGTAATTTGGTCAGACTAGTCAACCTTTACCCTCTTCCCCACTACTGGACGCGTGTTGTATGGCGAACACCCTCGGCAGCATACGATGTAGACTCACCGCCCGACTGTCAAACATGGTGGCGGCTCTATTATGTTCTGGGGCACTATATCATGGTATTCGGCAGACCCTTGTCACATTACACAGTCGGGTCTCATAAGCAGTGTATAGAGAACTCTTGTGTAGCCAGATCCACCCAATGGTGCAAACCTTATTCCAAACCGGAATGCCATCTTCCAGGATGATAATGCCCCCATTCGTACTGCTGGCACTGTTCAACAGTGGTTTCCATAGCATACTGATGAGGTTCAACATCTTCCCTGGCCCACCCAGTCCCCAGATCTGATTATCATCGAGCCTCTGTGGGCTGTTTTGGAATAAAGAGTTCGGCGTCGATTTCCACCTCCTTCGTCTCTACCTGAGCTGGAGGCTGTGCTGAATGAAGAATGGCTTGAAATTCCATTCAGGACTTGTATTGGTCTATTCCGTCCCGAATCCAAGTTGTATTGCATGCTAAAGGTGGCCCAACATTGTATTAATACATGATGTTCCGACTTACACAGGTGTTTCCATTATTTTGTCCAATACCTGTATGTTTGTGATTGTTCTTCATCCATTTCATCTTATCACCATCAACCTTCATCTTTGCAATTAACCAAAAGTGGCGGAAAAGTGCAGTAAAATAGAACAATCCATTTGCAAAACATTAAAACAATATTTCCTTGAAAGTAGTGTGACCACAATATTTTAACCCAAGAAGGGAACATCTCAAGGAAGTCAGTTTACCACCTCCTGAAAAATTGGTAATCTTAAATTTATTATTTTTAAAGTATAGATCACATAAATAATATATCATAAGCAACAAATAAAATATAATCTTCAATTATCAAAAGGTATAATTATAAGCAGTGGTTGGAAGTAGCGGCAATAAATTTTGAAAATTGTAGCTGTAGTTGTAGCGAAACTACTGTAGCAAAAATTTCACTACGGCTACATTTCTTCCCAACATTCAGAGGTAGCTAAGTTCTGAATGTGGCAACAGCATGAAAAGAAATTTGACAATAACTCTTACTTTTGTTGAAGGTTCATAAAGACAGTCTATTACATAGAAATATGGATAATGTAATTACAAATATCTTGTTATCGCACAACAACTCGTTTGAACCAGTTTCCAAATTCAAATACTTAGGAGTAATATTAACAAATGAAAATTATATTAAAGAGGAAATAAAAAGTAGGCTTAATTCAGGAAATGCATGTTACTTCTCTCTTCATAAACTTTTGTCTTCTCGTTTAATATCTAAGAAACTAAAAGTTAAAATATACAAAACAGTAATTTTGCCTGTAGTATTATATGGATGTGAAACTTGGTCCCTTACATTGAAAGTGGAACATAAATTGAGAGTATTTGAAAATAAGATCCTTAGGAAAATCTTTGGACCTAAAAGGGATGAGGAGACAGGTGAGTGGGGAAGGTTACATAATTTAGAACTACATAATTTGTATTCATGTCCAGATATTATTAGAATAATTAAATCAAGAAGACTTAGGTGGGCAGGCCATGTGGCACGAATGGGAGAGGGAAGAGGAGTTTACAGGATTCTTGTTGGGAAACCTGATGGTAAAAGACCTGTAGGAAGGCCAAGACGAAGATGGAGGGACAACGTTGAGATGGACCTAAGGGAAATCGGTAGGGATGGAAAAGAGTATATAGAACTTGCTCAAGATAGGGAAAGATGGAAGGCCTGTGTTGCTGCAGCCATGAACCTTCGGGTTTAAGAAGGCTAGGGAGTTAGTTAGTTAGTTGTTATCGCACATTATAGATATCAGCGTAATTTATTTCATTGGTATCTGTCTGAATAATTCTAATACCCATATGGCCGAATCCATCTCCAAACAGGGAGTTAGTTAGTTAGTTGTTATCACACATTATAGATATCCGCGTAATTTATTTCATTGGTATCTGTCTGAATAATTCTAATACCCATATGGCCGAATCCATCTCCAGACAGGCAGTGAAAATCATCTGATTTTCATGAAATTTTAATATGTGAAACTGTGAGACAATCTGAAAAATACATATTTTTTATTTTAATTTTCACTCTAGATATAGCTGTTCAAAGTTGACCGTGTGACGACCATTTTGGATGTGTCAAATTTTTGAAATTGCAATATCTTCTTAATAAATAGAGATAAATGGATAAATCTTTTTTTTGTTTTGACGTATTTGTGTTTTTACATATTACAAACATGCCCACATTATGCCTCAATGACAGGCTGTAGCTGTACCTTATTGTACATGTTGTATATAATATATGCTGTGACTCGACCCCGTGGCAAAGTGGTTAGTACATCGCTCTACAATGCAAGGGGGTCTCTGGTTCGAATCCCACCCAGGGCATGGATGTTTGAGTGTCCATTCATAAATTTCATCACTCACCCCATTTTCGCAATTAGCCAAAAGTGACATGAAAGTGAAATAAAATAAAGCAAATCAATCAATATATACTGTGGAAAGTAGCTAAGTGGATCAAGTCTGACTCCTAGTTAATACATCAAATCCCATCCCTGCTGTTATCTAGTTTTCGAGACACTACTTCTTCCTTTATTCAAGTAGGTCCCTAGCAGTCCTCACGATATGAAGTTTTCGAACCCAGTACAGATGACACCAAAGGTCAGAGTAATATCTAGAAACCTATGCAGTGACAATTGAGTGGATATTGACATTTGCTAATGTGTGAAAACATGCAAGATGACCTCATAACTACCGTATATTTCTGAAACCAAGACTAGGTTTTTTGCAGCAATTTCGTGCCCAGAAGTATGGGGTCGTCTTGCTTTCACGTCATATGATGTGGAGTTAGATGGGAGTGAGGACGATTTACTATGGGAAGAAAAGGAAGATCACAGTGGCAGTGACACTGCAGATTCTGTGGACCATTCCAATTAGGAGGACTGTGGGATCTGTATCTGACTAAGGGATGTCTGTATCTGATTATCTTTTTGTGTACCGGTACTCCTTCAGTTACTTGTAATAAGGTAACCATTTGTAAGTTTTGAAAATAGTTTTTCTGCAATCTCTTGTTGAAAAATGAGGGGTCGTCTTGGATTCAGAGATATACGGTATATTTTTAATTTACGATATCTCATTTTGGACTATTTATCAAGTGTGTCGTAGAATTCCTGATATTGTGTATTATTAATCTGACCCTTATTAGCTAATAGTCAGGACTATACAATGAACATGAGATAAGGACTTGGGATATCCAAAAGCACATTACACAATTGGTGCTTTCAGTTCGTAATGAGCACAAGAAATTTGTATCAAACTTGACAACAAAATCGGTTTTCAATAACAACTGAATAGATTTTCAGGTATGTGACATGTCATTTCTCACGATATTTCTATTCCTGGGAAGAAAGCAGTGGAGAAAATAGCATCCACTTTCAACGCAAACAAAATCATTTGTGTGTTAGACCAAACAACACTTTCTCAAATAATTGTTCAAATATTTTCAAACTGTAGAAATCTGTTGGAATGTGAAAACTGTAAAGGCACAATGACTTCCTAGTTTGTAACAAAATAGCACAAGAATCATTACAACCAACCCAATAGCAAGAATTATTTATTTATCTAATAGATGTCATTGTCTTCATTTATGACTTTTGTTATTTGAGTTGTGCTAGGCAGTTCACTTGAATACTACAAAAAATATAAGCAGCATTATAGATGGGCGAAAAAATAACTATTTTCATACAAGAAAGATGAAAATGGTTATTTCTGTGTTACAACATAAGAAATTCAGGCTATGAATGAATTAAGAAATGTTACTGAACTTTCAACATAATTGTTCCGAAAACTTTTTAGGATTTGTTTTATCAAAACATTTATGTGTATTATCCTGAAATTTGCACAGCAAAAACAACACATGCTTGCTTCACTGTCAGTAAAATAGTTGTTTAACTTTACGTGTAAATATTTTATATCAAAAGTAAAGAATCACATGACTACTATCCGTGACAAAAATATTGAGCCCTCGGTTTGCATGCTTGTAAAATTGTACTCCGTTGGAGGAAAAAAGTCAAATATACCTCATTGGAAAGCTACAAGTGTCTGCTTTTAGACAAAAGCAAGACAAAGTGATTTTAACTGTCTGTTTTCTATTCAGACAAAAATGTTCATAAGTGTAGTTTTTTCAGGTGTTTTTTACATAAGTCTATTTCAATTGTATGTAGCTTCGTGTAAAGCAGTCGTAAAAATAGGATTTTTTTTGTGATTGAACCTTGTTTATGTAGAAATATCTAACCAAATATAATGGTACTATCATCTGTGGAACAGTCACAATTAATGATTAATTATAATGTTGCAATCTCGGTAATTGTCAGCCCAATGGTCATGAAATTAAAAATGATGGCCGTGGAATAAAAATCAAACTTTCATATCTCATTCTTGCACACTGTGCAAATTGAAATCAACAGAGATAATTGTTTTTCTTGGCAACCGGTTCCTGCGCGATTCACATCGTTGCTAAGAACGCATGTAGAGCTTTGCCAAGCCTTGCCGCTTGCTCTTTAAACTCCACATTCAAACAGCTTTGACATGGGAAATGAGCAGAAACAATGTGTTGTGCAAAGGAAAGTATTGTAGAGGTGCTGAAATTTTATTTTGCCACTTTTGTGTTTACATTCCTGCCATGAATTATTACCTGAACTCCCACATAGCCATAATAATTCTTGTGTGCATTCTATCCAGGCAGTTGGTCTCTCACAAGTTTGCGTGTTTGTTCATACGCACTGTATTGAGTGATGGTGGTTCTGTGAAGTTATTTTTTTGTTGCATGAAAATGGCAAGACTGTAATATCATAGTGGTGCAAAAGAAATTATAGTCAGTGCCCAGAGATATTTTGACCAGGGGAAATGAATAGGCACGTCTCGCAACAAAAACCAAGGTGTCAAGTGCATGGCAGAGTGTTTGGGGGTTACGTCAGCACAGTGGAAAAGGTGTGTAAAGAAAAAAGGAACCGCAAAAATTTGCATCGACCCAATATTTTATTGGGTGAGTTTTTGTAAGATGTGGTGAGAAGAAAGATACACTACTTTTATTTTAATTATCCAGTTCAACAGAATCCATTATGAACAGCATTTTATACTTTCACCTTTCACTCATATTTATTGAAAATTTATTAATGTTTTTAGTCCTTTTGTCGCTCTTAATGAATGCACAACTCCTTGCTTATTACAAGAGTTGCAGCTGTGAAACATACCAAAATATGAAAGCAATATGGGTTAACACTAGAACTGTGGGCTTTTTTTTTCTATAACTAGAACTGGGACAGCAGTCACATTGACCGCCATGGAAAAAGTGGGTTATATTTATAGTTTTGTTTGTTAATATTTTTTTAATTGTTTCAGTACACATCTTTAATTTCACAGAAATGAATACATGACCCCGTTCTTGTTTTCACAAACATGAATAAAATAAAAATTAAAATTATATCATGCAATAACAATAAATTTACTTATTTCGCATCATCTGCAATGCAATTGGTGCAGTATTTTTTATCAATTTTTACACATTTTCCACATACTGCTTTTCCACACTGTTCACATAAGTCTCCTGTCTTGTTTCTGCATTTGAATGTTTGGCACTGTCGACGCTGTTGTTTTCCTGGAGGTTCATAGGAGACAATCTGTAGATTAGGCTGTGGGATTCTGTTGTTTCCTTCTCAGAGTTCATCAGAAAGTTTCATCAGGAACAAGTGGCGACCAAAATTTTTGCCATTTGAACTCTTGTACAAAATATATGCATTGAGAGCAGCTAGGTCCAAAATGTTGTAAATACATGAACTGGCCATCTTAGCGATGATGCTTTTACGGAAAATTTACAAGCCATCTGATCAACTACATCTACACCAAACTTTGTGCTGTTGTAAAAGCTGACAGTTTCAGGGAGATTCTTTACACCACCACCAATACACATGTTTGAATGCATGGAACTGAGAATTAGAATGTTTTTGTTTCTTTTTCCTTGGTACACAGCGGCTGTGTTGTCAGCACTAAGAAGAACTGTAGAATACTGTTCTAGACGAGATGAGACACTTCTTTCTCGAACGTTCAATTGTTCCTACCAAGGTAGTGTTCTTAGCTTTCAGGGTTTCAGCGAGTTTCCTTGACGTAAATAAATTATCTCTTGTGACATTTCTTCCTTTTCCAACAAAGGGTTCCATCAAGCTAAGTACAACATATTCTGCAACAGGATGGGCAATCTTCATCTTTACCCAAATAAGGGAAACCAGTTATCAGGTATTTACTGTCGACATAAACTGCAAGCCAGAATTTAATGGCGAACTTGTCTGGTTTATTTGCCATGTATTGCACAAATCTAGACCTAACTTTTGTAGGAAATAGCTGTTCTACAGTGATGTGTTCTCCTGGTATGTAATTTCTGCCACAATTTTCAATGAAACAATTCCATACTTCAGACACATGCGCAAACTTGTCACTTTTTATGCATTCAGACCTTGTTGTTTTATGATCAAAGTGCAGATATCGCATTATTTAATGAAATCTGTCCCTAGTCATGGTTTCAAGAAAAAATGTAGGTGCCCAGGTACTGTCCCACAAACTGTCTAATTCAAGACTTTTCGCACAATGTGTTCTGCGAGCATAAGAAATTGCGATAAATGAATCAAGTTCCTGTAATGTAACAGACCAGTCATTTCCTCCAGTTTGATGATGAGCTTCTTCAGTGCAGGATTTTATGTGAATAAACATCCTATCATTCACAAAAAGACGCCATGCACTTGAAACCTTTCCTTCAAGGATATTTCATTTAGCAAATCCTGATGGGCCAGGCTTTTCTTGTAAAACATTATGTGCTGGATGCCTACCAGGAACATTTACATCGGCATCAATTACAGCCCATTTGCTTCCATCTTTAGCACTGTATTTCATTCCAGATAGAAAAGGAGACTCACCTGGACACACTGTGGTTTTTGTTTTTGCTCCCTGTTGAACTGTAGAAACAGGTGCTGCTTCGTTTTCTTCATCTTATGACGAATGGGTTGATTCAATGTCTTGTTCTAGTGGAACAAAATTGGGATCCTTTTCACTTTCACCTCCATTGGAATTGTCAGCATCTATGTCCTGAATTGAGTCTAAATACTTTGATATATCTTCAGCTGATAGTCCACGTTCAGCCATATTTAGAGCACAATAATCACTCACGTATGCGAGAAACAAATATCAAGAACAGACTACAAACAAAGACAGTGCTTGCAAAGTTTTGCAACTCCATATTTGGCTCAAACAAAGAGATTGAACATTCACCTGTAAGCTGCTGCCACCTAGTGATAAATCTAATAAATGACACACCAGGTGGCAGTAGCTTGAAGGCGAAATTTGTAACACATCTCCCGAAAGGAGGTTTGCATTTTTCTGTTAACCTTTCCATAAAAAATGGAGGGTAATGCACAGGGGTAATTGTGACCGCTCCCGTGGTTCTAGTGTTAAATGCTGAAACAACCACATCTACTCGATACGATGATTAAGTGAATTTTGCAAGATGAACAAAATTTACTTGCGTTTTTGCTCTAAATATATTTTATTAAAATGTTAGTTGGTGTAAAGGTTTCAAATGCGCAATTTTTAAAATATCATTTCTATGCGTTGCTATCCCTAGTATGCACCTCACTCTGTTTCCCTTTCTTATGAAATCACTGTACACAGCAGGTGTGTTATCATACTATTCATTCAAATAGTCATCGAACATCGTTTTACTCAATATATCTGTTTAACTGTGTGACATAAAATAATGCTGGGAAAATTATGTTCTCTTTAAGTCCACTTTATGCACATGTGGGCTAATCGGAACTGGACTTAGTTTAAAGTGGGATCCAAACCACTATGTACCTTCGCCGTACAGCAGTACTACATTTACAATATGATGAATAGTTCATTCATTATTTTATGCTGCGACAATACTTGGATCGGCATTTGCGTGTTTCTCGCAGCGAAGCGGCAACGCTGTGGAAGTCTCCTGCTGCCTGCGTAGTCTGAGATTGGCGGCACTCTGCCATACGTCATGCACCCGTTTACCATATTAGGAGTGCAAAAGAATAATTCATATCTGGACTTTGATCAAATGCGTTATATCAACAGTTTTTTTGCAATTTCATTGAATTTGTAATTATGCATTTGAAGTTTGCAGGTTTCCCTAAAATGTCAATTTTTGAAGTATCTACTAAAAATATGCATCTGATTTTTTTCTACAGAGGTGCAAAAATAATCAAAATTCAAGTACACAAAATCTCAAAATTATATGTACAGTTGATATGAACTGTATGGTGTTAAGTTCCCCGTTCGTGAAAATGGGAAGGAAAAAGTAAAGTTTTCACTGAATTTTTCATTATAGCAAGAAAATACTTAAGAAAAATTTTCAGATAACTCTTATTATAAAGTAGATACTTGAGGCTTTCCAATGAGGTATATTTGACTTTTTTTCCTGCCACGGAGTACAATTTTACAGGCATGTAAACTGAGGGCTCAATATTTTTGTCACGGATAGTAGACCTCCGATTTTTAGATTCTAAGAAGTTTGCTTTATACTGGCTGAGAGTCCAGATGCCAAAGCCTCGTTAGCTAAGAAGAATGCAGTCCAGGGTGTACTACATGAAAGAGAGGTTGACATTTGAGTGCGTGCTGGATTTTCAAAATTAGGAAAGGCTGTGTAAGGAGTATAGTTCCCAAATGTTTGCTCTGAAGGGAAAGGGGATGAGGTGGAAAGGTTGAGTTACCTAAGTGGCGCTGTTATAGAGCTGCAATGTCATGGCTCTATGAGAGTCCCACAATCGGCAGAAGTGTGGTATGGTTGGTGGACTACAATGTGATCCTCCCAGCTAGATCCGAGGGATCCGCTGACCAACGACAGTTGCGGTCCTCCATTCATATTAGGGTTTAGGCGTAGAGCTGATAACTCTGCACTGTAAAAAGACATGTCAAGAAACAGCAATATAAGGCCATGGATGTTCCAAAGGTAAAATATTCCGGAGGTAAAATAGTCCCCCATTCAGATCTCCGGGTGGGGACTACTTTGGGAGGTCCCTGGACTAAGGATAAGATCTAAGTTATGAATAAGGATATTAAATTAGGCACCTGGAATGTTCTGAGCCTTTACCGGCCTGGGGCATTTCAGTGTACAGTTAATGAGATAGTTAAGTATAAATTAGATGTAGTAGCTGTCCGGAAAGTTAGGTGGCCAGGAGAAGGGAATTGTAAAACTAAAAATTATACTTTTTTCTATGGTGGTACTGAAAATCATAATTTTGGAACAGGCTTTTTCATAAATAATAAAATTATCTCTGCTCTTAAAACAGTAGAATTTATTAATGATAGGATATCATATGCAGTTTTACAGGGTAGGTGGTGTAAAATTATTTTAATAAACATACATGCTCCAATGGAAGATAAAGATGATAATACTAAAGATGATTTTTATACAGAGTTAGAAGAGGTCTTTGATAAATTTTCTCAGTATGATATGAAAATTCTGTTAGGTGACTGTAATGCACAGATTGGTAAAGAAAGTCTTCATGAATTAAGTAATGATAATGGTATAAGATTGATTACTTTTGCAACCTCAAAGAATTTAATTGTGAAAAGTACCACTTTTAAACATAAAGATATCCATAAATATACCTGGTCTTCTCCAGATGGTAAAACTCATAATCAGATAGATCATATTCTCATTGATAAGATTGATAATTGACGTTCGTACACATAGAGGTGCTGACTGTGCCAGTGACCATTTTTTAGTAATTGCTAAATTAAGAGAAAGACTCTCAGTGATAAATCATAAGCAACAAAATCTAAAAGTTCTAAAATTTAATACAGGAAAATTTGCTGATGAACGAATTAAGAAAGATTACCAAATTAAACTGTCAAATAGATTTGATGTTTTGCAGGATTTAAATGATGATGAAAATATAAATGAAACAGACATAAATAACAATTGGAAGCACATAAGCAATGCAATAGAATCAGCTAAAGAAAGTATAGGATACCATAACCCAAGAAAAAGTAAGCCATGGTTTGATAATGAATGTCATAATCTAATAGAAATAAGAAATCAGGCTAGACTTAGGTGGTTAAATAACTCTGATGATACAAATATAAGCAATTATAATAGAATAAAGCGAGAAGTTAACCGCACTTTTAGAAGTAAAAAAAGAGATTACTTGAAAAGCAAAATTAACGAAATTGAAGCAAACAGCAAAACCAAAAATATCAGATTTATATAAAGGTGTAAATGAATTTAGAAAGGGGTGGCAACCTAAAGTAAACTTGATAAAAGATAAAGACGGTGATTTTCTAGCTCACCCAAGCGATATTCTAAATAGACGGAAGAACTACTTTAATGACCTTTTAAATGTTCATGTAGGAGATAAATCAGAAGTAAATGAAGTGCACACAGCAGAACCTTTAGTTCCAGAACCTAACTTGACTGAAGTTAAGGATGCTATTAAAAGGCTAAAGTATAACAAAGCACCTGGCATTGATTTAATACCAGCTGAGTTAATTAAATATGGTGGAAATTCTTTAATATGTCAAATTCATAAATTAATTTGTTTAATATGGAATAAAGAAGAAATCCCTCAACAGTGGAAAGAATCCATAATTGTTCCTGTGTTTATAAAAGGTGATAAAATGTACTGCAATAATTACCGTGGAATTTCTCTACTCTCAACAACATATAAAATATTATCTAACATTATTTTAACAAGACTGACCCCATATGCTAATGAAATTATAGGTGATTATCAATGTGGATTTAAACGTAACAGATCAACTACAGATCAAATTTTTCACATCAGACAGACACTTGAAAAAAAGTGGGAATATAATCAAAATGTCCATCAGCTATTCATTGATTTCAAAAAAGCATATGATTCGGTCAAAAGAGATAAATTATATAATATATTAGTAGAGTTTGGAATACCTAAGAAGCTTGTTAGTATGATAAAAGTATGCACCAGTGAAACAAAAAGTAAAATTCGTGTGGGTATTAATGTGTCTGACAAATTTACAATTCATGATGGGTTAAAACATGGAGATGCATTATCTCCATTGCTCTTTAATTTTGCCTTAGAATATGCTGTTAGGAAGGTAAAAGAAACTAACGAAGGACTAAAATTAAATGGTATGACTCAGTTGTTAACATATGCAGATGATGTAGACTTATTAGGGGATGATATAAATACAATTAAGAATAATGCTAAAATATTTTTTAAAACTGCTAAAGAGATAGGTTTGGAAGTTAACAAAGAGAAAACTAAATATATGCTTACAGGTCGAAACCAAGTGTTAGGTAATAATCAAAATCTAATTATTGATAACTTGCTTGAACCAGTTTCCAAATTCAAATACTTAGGAGTAATATTAACAAATGAAAATTATATTAAAGAGGAAATAAAAAGTAGGCTTAATTCAGGAAATACATGTTACTTCTCTCTTCATAAACTTTTGTCTTCTTGTTTAATATCTAAGAAACTAAAAGTTAAAATATACAGAACAGTAATTTTGCCTGTAGTATTATATGGGTGTGAAACTTGATCCCTTACATTGAAAGAAGAACATAAATTGAGAGTATTTGAAAATAAGATCCTTAGGAAAATCTTTGGACCTAAAAGGGATGAGGAGACAGGTGAGTGGAGAAGGTTACATAATTTAGAACTACATATTTTGTATTCATGTTCAGATATTATTAGAATAATTAAATCAAGAAGACTTAGGTGGGCAGGCCATGTGGCACGAATGGGAGAGGAAAGAGGAGTTCACAGGATTCTTGTTGGGAAACCTGATGGTAAGAGACCTATAGGAAGGCCAAGACGAAGATGGAGGGACAACGTTGAGATGGACCTTAAGGAAATCGGTAGGGATGGAAAAGAATATATAGATCTTACTCAAGATAGGGACAGATGGAAGGCCTGTGTTGCTGCAGCCATGAACCTTCAGGTTTAAGAAGGCTAGAGAGTTAGTTAGTTAAGAAGTTTGCTTTTAGATTCTTAAAATAGGCTCTAAAAATCCTAAAATAGGTTCGAAAAATCCTAAAATATGTCCTAAATATCTTGTTAGGTTCGAAAAATCCTGAAGTAGGTACAAAAAAACTTAAAATAATTCAAAGTTCCTTAAAAATGCTGATAAGGTATAGTCACCGGCAATGAAAATGGGACATCTATATCCTGAAATATGCACTATCTTGCATAACGTTATGTGTGTTGCCGAACATTATGGCGATGCAGAAGTTACCATGGAAATTTGCTATTAAAATCCACCCTTCACTGTATAGTTAGGCAACAATCTTTTTTCATGTTATCCACAGTCAAACTCTGCAATATTGTCTGTGAGGATCATCTTATATGCTGAAAATAACACCCTGTAACACGATTTTTGTTCCTGTGTAGATAGTTTTATTTTCTAAAGGCTTCTGACTGGAAACCATAGAAAATGCCTATTATTCCCCTCAAACTTTGTTTTTGTGACCAGGACAGTGTTATTTTTGAATTTTACTTGTTTCCAATGAGAAAATATACGAATTTGTGTTTTTCATTTACATAAGGAAAAAGACAAACACACATACATCAAAAGTTACATATATTTGCACTCTAGTTGTGAACAAAATTATTGCAAAAGATTTAAAAATGAGTAGTTTTCCGAGATTTACGATTATACTGTACATTACTTTCACGAATCAGCCCCCAAATATAGTCTCCCATCATGTTCTCGTTATACTGGCCTTGGTAGCGATTTCGAAGTCCAATATATTTTGATGGAAACGCTCGCCTTGCTCCTCCGAGTACGCTCCCATGTTATCCTTAAATGTATGAAGGTGAGCATCGAGGACATGAATTTTCAGGAACAACCCGCAGCCCATTTTATCGTAGTTCTTCATCAGTCTCAACCACTTCCACATAGCTTTCGCACTTATGGATTGCCCAAAAAGCCCTTAACCACTAAGACAAAGCTGTTCCAAGCTGCTTTTTCATTCTCACTGAGCTTCTTAGGAAATTCTTCGCACGCCAAAAGCTTCTTTATCTGTGGGCCGACGAAGACACTGGCTTTGCATCAGATAGGTTAGGAAAGAAGTCTTGAAGGTACTTGAAGGCTGCTGAAGCTTTGACAAATTGTTTGATCAGGCCCAATTTAATATGGAGTGGAGGCATTAGCACTTTGTGGGGGTCTACCAGTGGCTCCCACTTGACGTTGTTTTTTCCCACAGAGAACTCGGACCTCTGTGGCCAGTACCTCGTGTTGTAGTGCGGTTTGGTGTCTCTGCTGTCCCATAGGCAAAGATAACTTGGTAAAACCGCCTTGGAGACCCATTAGAAATCCTATGATTTTGAAGTCTCCGATGACTTCCCATCCATACTCATCATATTTCAAGGTATCTAGCAATCGCTTTATGCTGTTGTAATCCTCTTGGAGGTGGACTGGGTGAGCTAGTGGAAGAGACGGGTATGTATTTCCATTATGAAGAAGCACGGCTTTAAGACTTCTGGACGAACTGTCAATAAAGAGGCGCCACTCATTAGGACTGAAGTCAATTCCAATTGCTTCAAAGAGACCGGTGACATTGTGGCAGAAGCAGAGTCCATCTTGACTTATGAAAAAGCTGGAAAAACTTTGTTGACGCTTCCTCTTATCTGTTATTTGCTCACTTTCATCTAATAAATTTCACTGCTTATACCTGGACGTCAAGAGTTCTGCATTGGACTTGGTGAGACCAAGATCTCTTATTAAGTCGTTAAGATCTTTTTGATTGGGATAGTATGGGTTTCTCTCCTCGGCTCGAAAATTGTAAGTATCAAGATCAATGTCTTCCTCGCTCTGATTTACTACTCTCGTCTGAAGAGGGCAGCTTTTTCTCTGGAGGAGTGGGCACGGGAAACTCAGGGCAATGTGGCACAGGGACGATGGACGGATGTATATCCGGATATATAATAGCTTGCGCATTCTTTCCAGCCTGACGTTTGGAAGGATCCACCATGCAAAAGTAGCAATTACTTGAGTGGTCAGTGGGTTCCCGCCAAATTCTTGGGATAGCGAACTTCATGGCTCTCTTTTCTCCTCTGTACCATCCTGCAAAAGGCAAAAGACAAAAATAAACTAATGTGTATTTTCACAACATATTTCACATATTAGATATGTAGATATATATTTAATATGCACAAAATTATATACTTTTATTAACTTTGTCAATCAGGTGCACAACTGCACCCAAACCTTGTGACTTAGGTGCACTACTATAGGTTAGGTGAACAAGCAACTTACAAAACAGGATGTACATTACCAACATTAATGTGGGTAAAAATAAAGTATATAGCAGTTTATTAAATGTTAAACATGTAAGGTGTTAGTAAAAGTAATTTTTCAAAATACATTTGAAATAAACAGAATATTCTAGGCCTCTTCAAGAAAACCCTAAATATTTAATATATAACTGAAATTATTAAAATTTTACATTTTAATTTTCCGTCTTACCTTCCAGAGTTTTTTTGCAGTTCTCGCAGGTGAAATGAGGTGCCCAGGTTTTGTCTTGTTCCCCTACAGACATGCCGAAATATGCTCTGTATGCTTCACATATTTTAGCAGATGCTTTCGGGTCATTCCACAGAATTTCATCACAAGGTGGTTGCTCGACCATTTTTGATTTTCTTCATATTTGGTATGTTGAACCCCTTAGAAAAGAGAAGTCAAAAACAGCTTTTAAATTTTTTTATCTGTTGTGGTTTTTAAGTTACAGGGTGTCGAAAATCGCAAAATTGAGCAATTTCATGAAAAATCAGCTTTTGCAAAATATTTAATATCTTCATAACGAATGAAGATATTTTAAAAATTCCAAGTTTATTGGAATCTGCATATCTTGCAGTACTAAAAAAGTTACCTGGTTAAGTTTTGTAATAAAAAGCAACCTATGATCAGTGTATCGGAAATATCAGAGCAAATTGTGTAAAATCGCTGAGTTTTGGGATTTTTTTTTATTATGAAAGGGGGACAGATAACATGTTAATTTTATTTTTATGTTGTAGTAGTATGTTAGTTAATTTACCCTAAAAATAAGAAAGTTGTTAACTGCTTTCCTTTCTGAGATACAAGAGGTTAAATATCGGAAAATGAGCAAAAAACAGCTTTTTGACCCCCCTGTAACTCAAAAGGGGGAGCAGGTAGGATTACCAAATTTTGAAGATACTTCATATCAGTGAGCATGTTCAAAATCTTAAAATTTGGTGTTGTTATTCAAACTACTTATGGAGATACAGGCATTTTCCTTTATAACATTTCAACGTCAATCCGTTACATTGCTAGAGAAATAAAACTCAAAAAAATTTGTTAAAGTACAAATATTTTTATTTTTTATTCTGCTCTGACACAAAGACAACATATAATATAGATTTAATTAATATTTTAGGTGTTTTTTTAATCAGCCAGTTCAATAAGCGCTCATACTCTACAACTTGGGGACTTATCTCAATTTAATAAAATAACCATTTTGTTAAACAAAAAAGAAAATGTATAATAGTGGGTTTTTTTATTGATGAGTGGGTAGGCTTAGTTGTGTACAAAATTGTGATAAGCCATAGCTAATGGTAAAAACAATGTATATTTCCTCATTAACAAAGTAGGGGGCTATTATTTCATGGTCTTGCATTTAAGCAACTCTCAATTGCTTCACTCATCTCTGGTTGGATGTTATGTACTCTTCCTGTAGGTGCTGCTACCTCTAATGGTGATAAATCCTTCAAAATGTTTTTTTTTTAAATTTTACCCACACATAGTCATCCTTGGACCACAAGGATGAAAAAAGTGTACATGGAAGTCCTGTTCATGTTCACATATATCTTTGACGACTCCCAGCCACCACTTTCCATCACAAATACATGCCACATGGCTGCCTATTTTAACAGACTCAAATAATACATTGCAACCAGTCTTCAATAGAAATTCTCATATCTTCGAAGTTTGCAGAAAATTATGTCTGATGGACTCTGATAGTGGTCTTATTAACAGGGACGAAACTGTGGAAACCTCGAGTATGCTTTATTGTAATAGATGAATGAAATCTTTCAGCTAGGAATTCGTTTCTTCAACCTTTTCTTTAGTAACATATGAATATTTTACCCCTGGTATATTATCTCTGCAGAAAGTAAACATTTCTTTTGGTGTTGCAGAAGCTTGCGTTTATGATATCGGCATCATTTTCCTTTTTAAAATACAGAACAAATGGACGAACTGTAGCCTGAGCATTTACCCAATGGTAAGATTGAATCTCATCCTTAAGGATGAAGGTGAAGTTCTCAGCGAAATCTCCTTGTACTATGCATTCATGTGGTTTAAGATGACTTTTTCTGTCTTTTATGTACTGTGACTGCCTCTTAGCAATATAATGATGCATTCTAAGTTTCATAATCTTGTTTATCCAACATGGACAGTAGCTCACAACGTTCAGTTGTGGTCCACAGTTTGTAGTTAACAGGTGAATCAAGCAGTTCATTGTCAACATCTATAGCTTCATGCAGGTACTGGTGGAACAACTCAGTCCCTGGACAATTAGGACAACCACAAAGCATACAGTCTTCATTCTCTATACTGCATTATCTTGTTATTGCTGCTGTTAATGTGAGTCAATGTGTGATATTATTTCTTAAAAATCCATCCTCTAAGGTGTGAACATTATTTTTAGAATTTTTTCTGTTTCTTATACCAGGAGGCATATGACGAATTGACGTTGAAATGTAATAAAGGAAAATGCCTGTATCTCCATAAGTAGTTTGAATAACAACACCAAATTTTGAGATTTTTAACATGCTCACTCATATGAAGTAACTTCAAAATTTGGTAATCCTACCTGCTCCCCCTTTTGAGTTACAGGGGGGTCAAAAAGCTGGTTTTTGCTAATTTTCCGATATTTAACCTCTTGTATCTCAGAAAGGGGAGCAGTTAATAACTTGCTTATTTTTAGGGTAAATTAACTAACATACTACTACAACATAAAAATAAAATTAACATGTTATCTGTCCCCCTTTCATAATAAAAAAAAAAACTCAGCGATTTTACACAATTTGTTCTGATATTTCCGATACACTGATCATAGGTTGCTTTTTGTTACAAAACTTAACCATGTAACTTTTTTAGTACTGCAAGATATGCAGATTCCAATAAACTTGGAATTTTTAAAATATCTTCATTCGTTATGAAGATATTAAATATTTTGCAAAAGCTGATTTTTCGTGAAATTGCTCAATTTTGCGATTTTCGACACCCTGAAACTTAAAAACCATAACAGATAAAACAAATTTGAAACCTGTTTTTGACTTCTCTTTTCCAAGGGGTTCAACATACCAAATATGAAGAAAATCAAAAATGGTCGAACAACCATTTTTATTTTTTTGTGATGAAATTATGTGGAATGACCCTTTCACAGAGTACTTATTTCCTCTTTTCTTGATAAAATGGGCACAGACATAACAAAATTCGTCTGCCATATACTTGCAGCCTCTTGATGCCATTGTAAATGTGTATCTAATTAGGCAGCTAGGATGACAATGAACTGCTTCAAACTGCACGATTTGCACTGTTGTTGCTGGCAGAATGCCAAGACCTGTCCATTTCAGTTATAGGGGAGACAAGTATATTGCTACAGCTCACTATGACACGTTAATTATCTACTTTATTCGTAATGAGAAAAAAAACGTGTACTGGAAAAGGGCAAATATCAAAACATCATTGTCCTGGCTACAAAAACAAAGTTTATGAAGAATAATAGCCATTTTCTATACTTTTGAAACACAAGGAATTAGGAAATAACAATTATTACCCAGGAACAGAAAAAAAATATTTTTGGCTCGGGTACCCTTTTCTAAACCCTCGATTTTTCGCACATTTCAAATATTCTCCTTACAAAAATTAGTTCTTCATAATAAACGATATTTCTAAATAGCGCGGAAAGTAATTTTTTAGATCTACGTGCTACGAAACTTACGTTTTTCATTAAATAGTGTTGGGGGCAGGTGACTTCGCCCAATTTCTAACATGCCTTTAAAAGGGACTCTATAGATACAGGCGGGGCCGCGGTAGCGGTAGGGAGCGGTAAGTCAATTACCCCAGGGGCGGAGCCGGGAACCGGTGGGAAATTTTGACTCAAGAATTGCAAACGACAAAATCGCCACTTTAAACGGCTGTACAGTCGTAAATACTTCTTTCCGCGCTCCATTGTTTTTTTATTCACAAATAGGATCACATAACCTTCATAATGAAAAAAAAAAAAATTCAAAATTCGAGGTTGTAGAATAGGGTACCCGACCCATATTTTTTTGTTACATTGTGTAATCTTTCAACAAAAGCATAGTCAGTGGTGCAAACTTCAAGGCTGAAATGTTAGTTTGCAAGGCGTGAATGCTACATAACACCGAAGTGAGCAAGACCACACAGATCAGACCACTTTGGATTGTACAGGTAATGTGGCACCAGACATTTTGCTTTGTTCAGAACTTTGAAAAATCACCATTTACTTGGAGGAAGTGAAATCGACACAGAGTAAGTTTCAATCACATTCGTTGTTGAATTTTTTCGTGACCAAACAAAGCAAATGCCTCTGTTTGACATAAAAATCCTATAAAACCTTTAAAAGTATATAAAAGCCTTGAAAAAGGCTTGGTTTAGGTGCTGCATATACCTAAAATAGGTTCTAACAAGCAAAATAGTTTTTTTTAAGCACTATAAAACTTCATCAGTTGTTGCGTATTTTAACGAAACGCTGACATAACTTATTGTTTCTTACATGCCTGTAAAGGAAAAAAATAGGTTAAGAACCTAAAATCTAGTAATTACTGATAGTTCAATAAACATTTGTTTATTTACCTTATGGTTTGGGACACACAGGAAACGTACTATGTAGAAATTAAAAAAAAAAATACAACTGAAACCTGTCGCTGGTACACTACTGCTCAACCCACTGAGCTTCCGAGACAGCCTGGTT
This sequence comes from Lepisma saccharinum, assembly GCF_977018435.1. Taxonomy (NCBI): domain Eukaryota; kingdom Metazoa; phylum Arthropoda; class Insecta; order Zygentoma; family Lepismatidae; genus Lepisma; species Lepisma saccharinum. The sequence goes on along the minus strand of NC_139231.1, from coordinate 17,902,098 downwards.
TCCCCTGATTTTTCACACTATTTTACCTGTCTGGAATTGTCTGTCAATGCTTCTGCAACAGGATCTGTTTCCTTTGAAACTGATGATGTCGACAGTGCCTAGTTTCTTGCAGCATAGACACCCAAATTAACTTGGAAGTTATCTTAGCCGCAAAAAAATGCAAACTCAACAAGAAACCAGGGCTGGCTCTGCAGTTCAGTTGGTATATCAATGGCACAGTATACCATAAAGCTAGGATCAAGTTCTAGTCAAGCATACTATATTTTGCTGAAACTTTTACATAACACATTACTGTCTTCTAAAATGCCTGTAAACTATTTCAAAACACCCACAAGAACCTTAAGAACTAAAGGTTGAGTAATCTAGAGTGAATTGAGGGAGCTATGCCACAAATCTTGAAAATTTTATTTTTTGCCATTTTCAGTCTTCTACCATCTGTCATTTATCATGTGAACAACAACCATATGGCATAACTCTCGGCTTGTTCTGCAGCAGATTTTCTGAGTTCTTGAATACGTCCTCATGAGCATTTTGAGTGAGAGAAGGAGCTATGCCACTTACTGATGGTGTCTGCAATAGGACTGACAGAGGTTTTGTTGCTAGATTTAATATCAGTCCTGAAGTTAAAAGATCTCATGGCAATAATGCCTTATATTCCTCTAGTTTTTCATGGTGTTTACCAAAAACTAAAATCCACAGAAACAATGGACAGTGAAGATCCTCCAGAAGACATATGAAGTTGTCTTTATGTAGATCATATGTAACCCTGTGAACATGATTTACACTCAGGCAAAAGTATTTAAGCCTTGTTCAAAGTATTTGATGTGCTAGATTGGTTTTTCCACATGGGTATACTACAACAATATACCGTACATGTTCATAATAAATGGTATTTATATTGAAATTCATATTTTTCCTTTTGAATAATTTACCTAACAATATGTTCAGAAAAAAAAATACCCTTTGTTATACAAATTGACTCAACGCAATGCTTTAGAAAACTCAATTTATTTCCATTTCTTGTCAAAGTGGCATAGCTCCCTCTCTCACTAGACCCCTCAATTGATGCATCAGTTTAATTCGTTAACAAATAATGTAATTTCAAAATTATGCAATTTTCTTTACTGTTAATTATTTTTAAACACTTAATCTACTTTCTAAAAAACACTCTGGGTAATGGGTGCAATTGATACATAGGAGATGACTTTCAAGTAGGGTGACCATACATCCCATTTTGACCGGGACAGTCCCATTGATATTTTAAAAAATCCTCTATGTCCCGTTTCATAGAAGTCTAGAAATTAGCTTGAAAATCAAACCTAAATTTGAGACCTTTCATGTTTTTTAAAAAAAAAAAAACTAAGTAAACTGGCTTCATGGCAGCACTGTTTCAAGCACTTCATTACAATCAAAATGCTACATTGTCTTCAAGAAGATGTGAGCAGACAGCATTTTAAGTTAGCTCACATTCTTGGTTTTATTGTTTTATGTTAGTTCCGTTATCTGTCAGGCAAGTTACGGATTCCGTGGCGAAAGAACTCCTCATCCTTTGAAGCGATCCAGTCCAGAGACCCATTTTTCGATATCTTCTGAAGAAGTGAACCGCTGTCCAATCAAATCGTTATTCATGCAATCGAACAAGTAGTAGTCCGAAGGAGCATCGTCTGGTGAATATGGCAGGTGGGGTAAAATTTCCCATCTGACATTTTCTAAATAGGTTTTGACCGGTTTTGCGACATGTGGGCGAGCGTTATCATGTTGAAAAATAAGTTTATCATGTCTGTTCTCCCATTCTGGTAGTTTCCTGGCCAGAGCTTGCTTCAAACGCATTAATTGTCGTCAATAACGTTCTCCATTAATAGTTTCACCCGGTTGCAGCAGCTCATAGTACACCACACCTTTCATATCCCACCATATGCACAGCATAACCTTTGCACAGTGAATATCTCGTTTCGGTTGTGATGGACCTGGTTCACCTGGCTTCACCCAGGCCTTTTTTCGTTTCGGGTTCTCGTAATGGATCCACTTCTCATCGCCAGTAACAATGCGATGCAAAAACCCCTTTCTTTTCTGTCTTTGAAGCAGCAATTTGCAAATGGTTTTTCGTCTTTCAACGTCTGTCTTTCAATTCATGTGGAACCCAATGTGACATCTTTTGAATCATTCCCATGACTTTGAGGCATTTGGAAACTGTTGTTTGATCAATGCCTAATGCTTCTGCAAGTTCTTCCTGCGTTTGACATGAATCCTGATCGAGCAATGCTCTCAATTCTTTGTCTTCAAATTTTTTTGGCTGTCCAGGTCGCTCTTGGTCTTCCAGGCCAAAATCACCACTTCTAAACCGTGCAAACCACTTCTGACACGTTCGCCCAGCTAGTGCTTGGTCACCATACACTTCCACCAAAAAAGATGACTTTTGGTAGCACTTTTCTGCATGTTAAAGTAATGAAGCAGAACACCCCGCAAAAACACTTGATCTGGCACGAACTGCGCCGTGTTCAGTTGACTACAAAATGCTGTTGTTGACGCGTCAATCAACTGCCCTATACTACGAACGATGCACGCTGACAGGAGTTTTCAACGCATGTGTGGATACACGGAACTGTGAGACGATACGCTAGTTACGCCATCTCTTGTCCAGGTGCACGAATTAATTCCTAGACCAAATAGTTCAGAAAATGAAACAAAATGGTTTAATCAGTGGCAACTTGCACGAGGAATCTTAACTCCAAAAATGAAAGAAAATAAGGCTTAAGCTGGCACTTATTGTAATTGTAATATTGCAATCTCTACAGAGTCTATATTACAAGCTTTTCCCAACTGTTTTATACTGAAACTGTAGCAACAATAAAAAAAAATACAAGATGGCAGAGAAAACAAATTTCACACGTACATTCTTAGCAATTGTTGGAAACTGCATTCTGACAAGAAAACATCAATATTACAGGCAGGCTATTATGTAAGTGGGGGAGCCTATAGTAAAGAGACCGCTGTAGAAGAGAGAGCCTTGTAGTGGGAATGTGAAAGAGCTTTATGTAGTGGGTTGACTGTATGGGTACTAGTAGATGAAATTAGTTGACTAGAAATTTGGTTTTAATTTTTCCGTTGATGATTTTATGCAAACATTTCATATGTGTTAGTTTGTGTCGAGTGTGTGGTGACTGGATATTCAAAACAGTCATATCAGTTTTATGGGGCAATGGCGAGGGAAAAGCTGAGGACAGAATAAGTCCTGGAAAGATTAGTTCATGGTCCAGATGGGGGAGCAGTATTCAACAATGGGGAGATAAAGGATTTTAAAAATATGCTAATGGATGATTGGTTTTGGATTTCAGTGAACCTGTACAGAAGACCAAGAAGATGCATGGCTCGTTTAGCCATATGTAATGTGCTCATTGAAGTTTAGTTTTTTTGTTGATGATAACATCAATATCATTTTGAGAGGAAACCTTTTTGACGAGACTTTTTTAGAGAGTATAAGAGAAAGCACTTTGTTCCATTTTAAGGAAAAGTTGAGGCAGGAGCATTTCTGAGGATTCAATTCAAGTTTCCACTGGTGACACCACACAAGTAATTCTGTAAGAGCTTGCTGTAGGATTAGTGAATCACGTTCACATGAAATTTCTTTCAAGAGTTTAGTCATCTGCAAAGAGTAGTACATTTATGGGGAGAGAAGACAGTCTATCTGGGAGATCATCCATGTAAAGAGGGAACAAAAGTGGGCCTAGGACACTCCCATGAGGGACACCAGACAGGTAAAAGCTGGAAGAGGAGCCAGAAAGGATAACACGTTGCTCTCGTGCATGCAGATAGTCTTTTAGCAAAGATAGAAGTTTACCATGGATGTTAAATCTGGATTCTAATTTATAAAGGAGGAGATCATGGTTAATTTTATCCAAAGGCTTTTGAAATATCCAAATATATAACGTAAAGCTGGGAATTATTGGAAACTGATTGAGTAACTTGAGAGAGTAATACCAATAGATTGTTCAATCAAGAGCTGCCTGGAAGGAAACCATAAACTTTTCATTTCACAAAGGAAGGTATAAATCTGACACCAGTGACCAGTCGGGGCCTGGTCATCTGTTTACCCTGTTAGTCTGACTGACAAGTTCAATTTGGGTAACCTAGCTGTGACATTGGGTAACCTAGCTGTGACCATTCAGAGGCTCTAGAGGACCAATGTAGGTGCATGTGAAAGGGAGAGGGTAAAAGGGGGGCCATGCCCCCATGCCCCCCTGAAATGAAAGTTAATCAAAAAGTACATATTTCACACATAGCTATAATTCCATTTCAGTTACAGTAATATATTAATAATTGCAAGGGGGTTGAAGGAACATGAGAACTTCAAACTACAGCAATGATTTTTGAGGGAACAACACTATTATAGGGAAATTGTGCCTCATTCCCCCCTTGGAAAAAATATCTTGATTGTCCCATCCTGGAAAAAATCCTAAGGACTTCCATGTATTAGCAGTGTCAAAAATTTCATTAAATGTCCATATATAACCGTTGACAAGCACACATAATATGTATTTAATGATATAAGAGAACACATCTTTTTAAATTCTTCATTTTGACAGTGAAGAGAAAAACAACACGTGTAAGTAGTAAGTTTGAAAGAGAACAATCTAGCCAAAATTGGTGTAGCATAATTCTAATACAACTTGCAACACTGGAAGAGGCGATCTCTCTGCCATGTGCGGATAAGATGTCAGACGTGACGTGCAGTGTCCATCCAAAGCAATTAAGTTATCAACCACGAAAGCACAAACAACCTAAGCACCAGTTTCATCCTCCTCCCCTCTTGAAAGGGTCACAAGACCAATGCGCTAGCAGATTGCACTGGCGTCAGTCACCTGGAAGGAACTCTGAATACGAGACAAAATGGAGCTGTTGTATGGGGGAGGTTTGTTAACTGACAACTCTGCAAAGCAGAAAAACTGACTGCTTGAAATGATTGGTATCCCATTCAACACATAACATTCACCTAAGAGTCACCATATAAAATAGTACATTTCAATACAGAAATACTATTTACGTAATTTCATATTTCCACTGACATCAAATAAGAATTTACGCACTATAGCTCTCTATTGAGCCAAAACAGCATTCTTGTATTGTTTTACCAATCTTTAATGTGCATGATTGATTGATTTATTAGGTTCATTTTACTTCTCTTTTTTGCCACTTTTGGCTAATCGCGAAGATGAGGATGAGCGATGTTATGATTAAAATGATGAAGGAACACACAAGCCCATGCTGGGATTCGAACCACCCCACGGATCCCTGGTGTCATAGGGTGCTCTGCTGTAGAGCGACCACAAACAAAAAATCTTCGGCCAAAAGTCTCAGTGCACCTCCCTCTTCATCCGTTCCACTCGGGCCATAAGGAAGCATGCTCCAGTCTACCCTCCCCTCCATGTGTGAGTACGATCATAGTAGACAAACCAGTAGAGTACGGTGCACAGGAGCGCAGGGTTCCACTTTGACCACTGTCACGGAAGCCGGCATTAATGTACGTACACGAATATCATTTCATAGTTAACCAGTAAGAATAATTGCGGTAGTCATGTAGAACTACGTACTGCCAATGCATATTACTAACATTTTACCAAAATGACACATTTGCAGATTTACTGCTGGACTTTCATAGTTATCCAGAAACACATGAATGTCAGTTCCCAGGCAGCTCACTACAAGATATGTCTAACTTTTAGCATTTCCAGATAAACCTGATTCTGTTTACTGTACACTCCCATTATTCATAGTTGCATTAAAGCAGTCGTGTAAATATAACTATCTAACCGGATTGGAGGGTGCTGTCAAAAAGCTGAACCACTCCGCTCCGGAGCGGAGTGTTACTGTATCACGATTCACTCCAGATCGGAGCATGCCTCTCAAAAAGTTGAACCACTCCACTCCGGAGCAGAGCGTGCATCTTAAAAAGTCGAACCACTCCGCTCTGAATCGGAGTGCTGTCGTAACACGCTCCACTCCGCACTCTGCTCTGAAACCCTGGTTGCAGGCAGAAAGGTTCTAAACATAATTCTTATTTTTCAGATTTTAAATTTTTTTCAAAAAACAGATATTCTCAATTTTGCGAAATAACTTTTTCTTAGTATTGGGTAGTCCTACTAATACAAAAATAGTCTTGTTTTGAACTTCTTTGCAAGTGTTTTTAAAATCCGTTAACATTGTCAATTCACATTGAGAAACAGATATTATACAGATTTTAATACAACGGAGTAATGCTGTATGTGGATCGTGGCAACGATCAAAATATAGCAAATACTGAAATAAAAAAAAAATATTGGCATAGATTAACACAGAATTCAATAAGCTAAATTTTGATGTAACTCGTTTTTACGTAGGTCTAATGATTAATTTGTAATTGTAGGCCAAACTCTAGTATCTATAATTTTTAAACAGACAGTAACAAAATATTTTCTATGATTTTTTGAATCAACATAAAACACCAGTCTCCTGGGGAAAACTCTATATTCTAAGTCCTGTCCAGAAAGGGTTAAGTCGTCCATCACCAGAGAGAGGCATTCACTTCATTCCTCATCACACCCACAAACGGGTCCTGCCTTCCTTAACACTCGGGCCACCATTATGGAAGTGCGTTCATGTTTTTTGCATTCAAAATCTTACGAACTTCACATGTGATGAAATTGTCAATTTTCATGTTCACTTGAAATAACACTGTTACGTGGTAATAATTACTATGAGTAATTTTCGCACACAATATACCAAACAAATTACTTAACATGAAGTGCTTGTGTTTCCTGCACAGCTGTTGTGCAAAATCCGTTCTTACTAGATGAACCTCGTACATTTGTGGCAAGAAATCTTTTGTAAAAAGGTTTAATCTTTTCAGGGTCTGCAGGGGATGGTGAAAGCTTTCCTGGACCGACCACAGTACTTCAAGGGCCAGAACTACTCAGCATTGGTGAAACACCATGAGAAGCTGAAGACCATGTTCAGCGACCCTCTGTTCCCTGCCTCGGATTCCAGCATCGCTCTCACAAGATCTGTCCCAGGAAACATAGAATGGAAAAGACCAAAGGTAAGAAGGTTAATATCTACATGCAATTCCTGAAGAAAATTTGCACACATCGCTGTGGGAGATGCATATAGCTAGGGTGGACAAATCCAAACTTGAGAGGGATAGTAGGTGGAAACATGTGTGAATAAGCCCATAAAGCAGATGAAATACGTTACATATCGTGACTTTTCTAATTTTGATAGTGATAAATTCGAAAATGATATGAAAGCCGTAGATTGGGAATTGCTGAAACCTATCAAAGGTATTGAAGACAAAATAAACTATTTTAATTCAAAAATCATCAGCGTCTTTGAAATTCATGCACCTACTAAAATGGCAAGGGTAGGTAAAAAATATACTCCATGGATCACAGATAATGTAAAACTAGTAATGAAACTCAGGGATAATGCCTTACGTAAATTTAAACGAGCAAATAACCCACACGACTGGCTACAATACAAGGATCTCCGTACATTCACAATGTCAATTACAAGGCAGGAAAAGAAAGCATATTTCACATCCCATATAAACAGCAGAAATATGAACACACGTGGTACCTGGCAAAAATTAAAAGATTTAGGTATTGTTGATAAAACTACAAATAATATTGATGCCCTTCCATCTAATCTTAGGGATGCAGATGTTATAAACAACCATTTTGTTAGCGTTTTGTTATCCAAAAACAGTACAATTACTTCATGACAAACAAGAATGAGAATACCACAGATTTATGTTTCACAATTAAAACACTAACAGAACTTGACATATATAAGGCAATGCATAGTATACACTCAAATGCAGCTGGAGCTGATAAAATCACAGTTAAAATGTTAAAGTTATCGGTTCCCTTTGTACTGCCTGCACTAACACAAATCATCAATTTCTCTATCTGCACTGGAGAATTTCCCTCCATATGGAAGGAAGCTCACGTAATCCCACTAGCAAAGAAGAATAATATTCAAAGTCTTGATGACCTTAGACCAATAAGCTTGCTGCCTGTTGTCTCCAAAATTATTGAAAAATTAGTGTCAGCAACTCACCAAATTTGTTGATGCGAACAATATATTACCAGAATTAGTCAGGTTTTCGCAGTAAACTTAGTACAGCCACTGCACTCACAAAAGTAGTAGATGACTTCCTTCATTTCATGGATGAACTGAGTGCAGTCATACTAGTCCTCCTAGATCTCAGCAAAGCCTTCGATAGTGTACGGCATGATCTACTTTTAGCTAAACTCTGATATTATAACTTCTTAGCAATCAAGTGGTTCAACTCATATCTTACAGACAGACACCAGAAAGTACGAATGCCTGGCACTCCACTATCATTTTCAAAATCTGTGCCAATAAAAACTGGGGTGCCTCGGGGATCAATATTGGGGCCAGTATTGTTTACTTTATACACAGCAGACTTATCAAGAGCAATACAAACATGTACATATCATTTCTATACTGATGACACACAGAGATACCTACCTACCATGCCAATTACAGTTAGACGTAATGTTATGGTCCTCAACGATGAATTAAAAAGAATTTCCACCTGGTGTGATTCCAATGCACTGATGTTAAATCCCAAAAATTCCACATACATGTTACTGTGGAACAGACACAATTAAGAACGACAAGTATAACGACATAGTCTTGAAGATACGTGGGACGTGCATACCGCATAAAACAACATCTAAAAACCTGGTTTTGGTGATTGATAGTTCTCTTACTTGGACAGAACACATCAATGGACTGTGTAGAAAATCATTCTACATTCTCAGAAATTTATATAGGTCTCAAAATTATCTAACAGAAAAAGTTAAACTGAAGCTCGTTGAGCTCTTATTGTGGTCACTCTTTGATTACTGTGATGTAGTTTATGGTCCTGGGGTCTCAGTCAGAGATAAAAGGAAAATTCAGGTAATGCAAAATTCTTGTATACGATTTGCATTGAACATAAGGAAATATGAACATATCCTGCCTCATTTGAACACAAAGAAAATATTAACAATGGACAGAAGAAGCCCAGATAGCATGTAAGTTAACTGCAAGTTAAATCGAATGTCGATTTAACTTGCAGGTAACTTACATGCTATCTGGGAGGCATCTGCACTATATCACCTTCATAAACAAAATTTTGAAAGTAAGTAAACCAGTTTATCTATTTAGAAAACTTAAAATAGGCACTCAAATACACTCACACTTCACGCGATTGCATAACAAACTTTTTACATGTCATTACAGTACTGCCTCCTTCAAATCATCATTCTCGGTAAATGCAGTATCAACCTGGAATAAATTGCCCATAACAATAATTAACGAATCAACACTGCATGCTCTTAAATCCACAGCAAAGGACTATCTACTATGTAAACAGTTTGAATCTAGAAGCACACACGAATAAAAATACATCCCACAATGTATTAATGTCAATGTAAGAATTTAATATTACTTCATGTCAAATATTTCGATTCCTGCACCATCAAACATCAACAATATGCATTTATGTGTACATGTGTGTGTGCCTATATATATACATTTAGAATTTAGATTTGTGTATATACATATACTCATTAATTGTATCTTTACAGTTCTTATTTGATTTCAAATTGTCCATACGTTTTTCTTTAATCTTTCTTAATTATTTACTATTATTATTTTTTTCTTTTCTCTTTTTCTTATTGGATATATATACCGTTTGTAACTGTAGACTGTATTCTGACAAGGGTTAAGTGGGAGAACAGCGTACGCTTAACCTCGCCCACTCAATAAAGATATTTTATTATTATTATCTATGTTGGGTGGTAGATCAGTGTTCTATTTGTATGTAGAATGCTATTCATTGAAGTGTAGACCGCAGCATCAGTGTTTGTTTTTTATTGGCATCATAAAGTGTCGATGAAGCAAGTGCGCAATAGTTTCCGTAATTATTTTAAAAAGTGATTTTCTTACCAGATTTATAAAAGGAGGTGTTCAAACTAGTCTCCTTTAATGCGCACACATTTTTTATATTGTGTGGCCTGTTTATTAGTATGGCAACTGTGAAGTGATAGGGTGCTGTGTGTTATGGCTCAGCAAATGTTTTCTACTGCACAGCATGTATTTATTTATGATTCATGCATGTTAACTCAATCGGCACGTTAAGTTGAAAGACGATTTGACACAAGATTCCTGAGTGTAAAAGTTCCATGAGATTTTTATCTCTGGGGTAGATTAAAAAATGCTGTGTAAAACTCAAATCTACCCAACCTGGAAGAACTGTAACGTAACAACCGCCAAGAAATTACCATTAATCAGTGGGAACTGCAGCGAGTTATGGGTAACTTCATCAAGATGTGTCAAAAATGTGCAGACAACGAAGGTGGCCAGTTTCAGCCTCGCTTGCCGATAGCCCAAACGCCGGCACGGCGATCTACACTTGCTCTACACTTGCTCTCGATTTGGTTGCTTGCTTTTTACTGTAGAGGAGCTACTACAGTTGAAACTTCAGTCGGGATATCCAAATATGTGCATTATCCAGACAGTTTTATTGTTATCCGTTTTAGGGGCTATCCACATATTCTTTTATTCGTCATTTTTGTATTTCACTACAGATTTTCTACAAATCCTTCCACCAAATCTGTTCTATCCAAATTATCCGAATATTCAGATTATCCGTTGCATCTGAAATGGATATCGGATAATTTGAAATCCAAATATCCATTATCTGTATTTTGTGTCCATCCCTAATCTGCAGTTTACATGAAGCTTGTCTAAGTGATTTCTGTGATGTCCTAGTGAAGGAAATTTGAGCATCTTCACAGGCTGTTCAGAAAGCGAGAGTCTGCCATGTCTTTTACCCTTGTGAACTAATCACACATCACTTAATTATCTTCACATCGACTGGGCTTTCTCCAGTAACACGTCCAAAACATTCTTAGTAATCTGAGGGTTTGTTTCTGCAAGCCACATGACACATTGAGCCTTCCACCCCCACCTGAAGCCATTTTGAAGGAAATGAATTGACACATCTCCTAGGGGTACAAGCAGTATACAGAACACACTGGCGCACAAACTTTAGGATTGCCCAAGTTTACCTGCAATAAAACAACTTCAGTGAGTTTAATTCTCAAACTATTATAATTTGCAGGCAGTATAGTGGCAAAAACGTAATAAACCGAAATTATTTATTCACTTCTCAGTATATGACATGAAGTATATGTCTAATGTGTTTGCCTTAGAAGTAGCATGTGAAAGAAGATGTGAACATGTGTTGCCTATTCTAAGAGAGACATATTTATGTTAAATAAAATATCAAGATTTCAGTACAAAAAATGGTACATTATGGGACCAAAAGCAGTATAAAAAATGGCATTTTGGTGTTAAAATGGTGAATAAAATCCTTATTTTGATTTAGAAACTACTTACACAAAATAAACATTTCCCTTCTAATAGTACATTATGTAGTTATCAAATAATAAAATCATTCCTGTGTAAAGCAGTCCACTTTTGCTTCTCAAATACTTGCAACTAAATTATTCAAGTTTCAGAGATTTGCATAACTCACACTTCAGAAAGTGTCGCATCAGTAAATAAACTTCATGTTTGAGTTTATTTCACATTTTGTAGTTCATGTCGCATCATTTTGTGACAAAATATGGTAGAAAAATGCACCTTACACCAGGCACGTATCCAGGAATTCTTTTCGGGGGGGCTGAACATCATATTTTTAAGAGGTATAGATAGAATCTCACAATTGTATGTTTAAGGTCTGTGGTGGCGATTGGGTTCCAAACCGGGGCGGGGGGGGGGGGGGTGCAAGGAAAGTTTACTTTCTCTTGGTAGACAAGGCCTAGGATTAAGAGGCAAAAAAATGGGGAACAACTATCCCCTAAATGGTTGCCACTGTTTAAGGCTGCCATTTTAATCAGAACATGAAATCGGAACGTTTTTTACCACTCGACTCCCCTGTTTCCATGCATTAACATTGTGTGCCAGAACCATCTGAGTGTGTGTGTTTGTCCATTTCTTCTCATCAGGCATCAACACATCTATGATGTCTGAGTGTTTTTACGAAGCCGTTACCATGCACGGAATGGACAATCCACTCGACAACGCAACATTCGAACTGTCAGCTACGAGGTGGACGCAGACAGTTCTCGAATATTTCTCTGATTCGAGCCTGAACACCACTACTGTGTCTTGTCCTCCCATGTTTGCAGCTCTTATAAAAGCCGAAACCCACTAAATTTTTCATATTCAGACCTCTGAAAACCCTTCAGTTCCCAACACATCTAATGTTTCGTCTCCTAATATTATCAAATGCTTACTTATTTATTTCTAGTGATGTGCCCAAGGGAGGATTGGTGGGGTCATAACCCCATTTGATCCAGCATTCCTTAAAAAAGGAACGTCAAAGATAGGAAAAGATGGCAAAATGAGAACTGACTACCAAAAATAGTATTCGTAACCCGTCTCCCTACCGATAATCCTGGGTACGCCATTCTTTATCTCGGACACATTTTTTAAAATCAACTCACCAGAAGTTTTTATCATTTCGTATTCGAGACTTAGGTACAATGCGTTCTTCCTGCAAGTTTGGATATTATCCTTTAGGGTGCTTTCGCCTGCCTTCGCACCTAACCTTAACAAAGCCCTAATTTTCCATCCTTGTGACTTGGATCTTCAAGACTTAAGTAGATTTCAGACCGAAGGAATACGCGGTACATGGCGTATGGAACGAGCCAATCACCAATAACGTTTCACGCCGTAGCGACACAAAAGGCCTCACAAACCAACGTTCGACTTGTGAAATCCTCAGGCAACACGGTGTGAAATCTCCCTTAGTAGGCCACAGTCATCGTCACCTCGAAGCGGTAGCTCGCATTGACCACCGAAGAAAAATGTCTCCTCAACCGATGGGAATGCCCTTCAGATTTCTTCTTTCTCCTTTATTTTCTGTGCTTGTTAATAAAACTGGTAAAATCTTACAATTTGACATACACAGAACATGTACTATGTAGCCTATACATTTTAGCGCAAACTCAGTCGAAGTCAGTGGTGGCTCGGTGGCTCAGTTGGTAGAGCAATGGCATGGTATGCCAGAGCCCTGACCTGGTAGAGCCTGCAATTTCCGTTAAAATAACTACATATGCAACATCTTCTTGCTTTCTCTTCTCGACATTCATAAAATTTTCAGCTGTCCCTTCATGGTAGTTACGTGTTTGTGTGTGTGCGAACCCAGTAGGCTTAAACAAAATTATTTCTTTTATGACATGAAATTCTCGGACTGCATACATGAAATTTTGTTCGGGCACAACTAAATCATCACTCAAAACTTTGATTTTCAGTTGCTCCCTGAAGCTTATTTCTCTTTTAATAAACCGCTGAAATATTCACTTTAGAGAGAGAGACATTCGATCTCTTCGGCTCTCGACCTGAACTAGATGCACTACACTGAGGCTCCGGAACTTCCGCTGTCGTCAATGTCTTCAGCTTTGAACACAAAATAGTAGACTTCGTTACTTTACGATATTCAGTCCTTTTTAATTTCGAATCACTAGATCTTACAAAGCAAGCAATGGACACTCACATATCACTAATCGACTGTATGAATTGCCATACTCTGAAAATTCTGAAGTCTCATTAACCGATTCTGTTGTACAGATCAACCGGTAAATTGAAGCCGCATATTTATATCCTCATTACATTATATTCTAGAACGTTCCGCAGATAAAACGATTTGTTAATATTGCCAATAGTTCCACTCCTTCTCTTATTCAAGAACATTCCCTCTTGCGCTTTCCAGGGATTGAAAAATACAGCGAATCGTCCTACTTGTGGCGCTACCTTTGTTGTGCAGCTTCCAAAAAGTTCGCTGCGATAACACCGAAAGCGCAAGAAAGGTTTACGTGCAATATTATCAACAACAGAGTTATATAGAACATTCTCAATCTTTATAATTACGAATTTCCTTAAATTATCGTCACAGTATTCAAGAAGACAAAAACATAATTTTATGCAGTGTAAACTGAAAAATTTCCTGAAGGGGCGGTTCGAGCCCTCCGATCCCCATTTTGGATACATGCTATTAACAATAATAAATTTATAGAACATTCTCTGTTTTGCCTCTATAATTATTACTCTCAAATTAACATCATATTATTCAAGCACCTAATTTTATCTAATGTAATCTGAAAAATTTCCTGAAGGGGGCTCAAGCACCCTGATCCCAACCTTGGATACATGCTATTGACAATAACAGGGTTATAGAACATTCTCCATCTTGTCTTTATAATTATTTTTCTCCTTAAATTATCGTCACATTATTCAAGAAGCCAATAGCCTAATTTTATCTAGTGTAAACTGAAAAATTTCCATGGGAGGGTGGGGGGGGGGGGGCCTCGAGCCCCTGATCCCCACCTTGGATACGTGCTATTAACAATAACAGGGCTATAGAACATTCCCCGTTTTGCCTTGATAATTCTTTCTCTCCTTAAATAATTGTCATATTATGCAAGAAGCCAAAAACCTAATTTTATCTAGTGTAAACTGAAAAATATCCTGGGAGAGGGGGCTCGATTCCCCTGATTTCCACCTTGGATACGTGCTATTATCAAAAATAGGGTTACAGAACATTCTTCGCCTTTTCTCGATAATTATTTCTCTCCTTAAATTATCCTCATTTTATTTTATTTCACACCACAAGGAACCAAAAACCTCATTTTATCTAGTGTAAAATGAAAACTTTCGGGGGGGGGGGGGGGCTCGAGCCCCCTAAGCCCCCCCTTGGATACGTGCCTGTTTTACACCTTTCAAAAACATGAAAAATGAATAGTACAATGTGTTTTTTCACATTTTGTGTTTGTCAAAAATGAAATATTGCATGTCTGTATCTATTCTTCTTCATGAATGTACATTCTGGACTTGGAAATCCTGCAACCTTAATCTGGTGGTAGAAGTTCCTAGAGAATGTGAAAATTATCCATGAAAAAATTAACAAGGTGGAAATTTGAAATTTGTTTATGCCTAATATGAGCCTAGGCTGTGTAACTCTTTTTGGTATAATATTGTAGTTTTATTTTGAAACTTTCATTAACATGCATATTTAAGTGGGTACATACTGATAATGTGCGAATTACTCACAATTAAATATAAACTATAGGCTAAAAGATTAAAAATCAGCAACTTACGTGTGTGAGTATGAGATTTTTCGTACTACGTTTCGGAGGTTACACTACCTCCTTCTTCAGGTTGAAACGATGTTATTCAGACACCTGACATGGTGCCTCGTCGTGAAAGTGAAGGTTAAGGATTTAGGTTAAAAAGTTGCATGAAGGACACTTTCTAATAAAGAATATAAATTACACATCTAAAACCGCGCAATACTATAAAAAACATGGTTTACCTACAGGGGAGGAATAATGACAATAATTGCCAATACAAAGCCAATAACGAACAGAAGAACAACTCAATTAGGAAGATGTCAAGAAAGAAACAAGACTTTACAGTGTCTCCGTCTCTCGGTTTCTCGAATTGAAAATTGCTCTCCCGTTCTCGGTCTCTGCTAGTTAAATATAGAAATCGAAAAAGTATGTGAAGATACATATATTTCATATATATCCCGGTTTTATAGGAGATTTCGTGAGAGATGAAATAAGTACTCTTCGATCATGTTTATTTTTATTAGTTTTGTTACGTAACATCACTTTTCTTCCTAGTTGCGACGAGTGACCATTACATGAAATTAATGACGAAATACTCAAACACCTGTGACAAGGACGGTACTCAAATCCGGCAACTTTGGTGACGAGATAGAAGGTTGACCACTTAATGAGCTTGCCCACCGAGTCTGCTTAATGTTGCTTGTGTCAGGTAATTCGAAATAACTGTCAATATCCCACATTCATTATCATTTGTTTCATAATTTATCTTATTGATGTTATTAACCTGAAGTCGAAGAAATAGTTGAAAGGCAATAATGCAAGATTGAATGTCTCTGATGTTACTTCGTGCCGAATAATATGACGTGATATTATGATATGAATATATTAATAATATAATATGCCTAGTCATTCCATTGATTGATCCCAATTGCGCACACAAAATATGATATAATGTCCACTCCTAACCAACCTCGTGGCGGAGTGGTTAGCACAGCGCGCTACGACAGCGTGGGCCCCTGGTTCGAATCTCGGCTTGCCCATGGGTGTTCTTGGTGAGTGTCCGTTAATCAATGTCATCATATCATCACTCATTACTCATCTTCATCGTCGCTATTTGCCAAACGTGAAAGAATAGCGACACTAAATAACACAAATCCAATCAAATGGAACATCTTCACCGATTTAATTCTATACCTTACTAAATTCCCAGTTTATTACTGCTTCTTGCTTCATTTTACAGCATCTCAATTGTTTTCCGATTCGAAAAAAATTGGAATGTTGAGCAGTTGATTGTGCATTGTTTCGTTGTTTGGATTGTTTAATTAACGTCGCATTAATTAGTTTTAGACCAATCGTGACAGAGGGAATCGAGAGCACAAAGGAAGGGGAAAATACAAGTTAGAGACCACGGCTCTCTTTAAAGGTAGCATTCCTTGAACACGACTGAAGTGACTGCAGAATATGATGGATAAAATTTGTTTCGCTTTTTCCTTTAATTTCTGTTTCAGTTATTTTACTTCGCTTTTCTTCTCCCACTGACGTTAATCGTGTCGGTGAGGAAGAATTATAAACTCGTGAAATGGACGATGGGACAAAAAATATATATGCCTCTCCCACGGTTCGAAACTGTGACCACAAAATATTGTCTTATTTTTAAAATTTACGCCAAATGTGGTTTCACTCGTCTCTTTCTCAAGGCGTTCCATTGGCTCTCCGATGGCGTAGGGTAACGTCTTCGACATGTAATCAAAGGCTTCCGAATTCAATACCAGATAGAGGAACATTTGGTTCGGATCCCACTTTAATCTGAAGGTGCAGTGCATAAACTGGACTTAAACAATTAGCGTGTGGCAGATCTTGTTAAGAAAACAGTTGCTGAAATGTTCCTCTTGAGGCCACGTAGCACCCAGCTGTTGTTTGTTGTTGCTGGGGCATGAGTCATGTGACTCATGCTATCAATGCTCAATCCTTCCCGAGAACTCAGATCCACCAGACAAACTTAAGCGAATAATTTGTTATTTGGGTTGCATAACAGCAGGCTTTAAGACGTTATGAAATTCTAGGTCCCGTGGCCCAGGTAATTCTTTCTCCGACTGTACAGTAAACTTTGTCCTTAACACACCCCCACAACAAAAAATCACACACGGTGAGGTCTAGCGACTGTGGGGCCATTCAATAAAATTCGAACCTCTTCCTATCCATTTTCCTTTGAAATGCTCATCCAGGAAGTCAAACGAGATTTGAGAAATTAACCGGTTTCGCATAACTGTTTTTCTATTTCTTTATTGAAATGTACGATGGAACTACTTCTTTAGCACCCAAACCATAACGTGCACGAAATAGTCTCTGCACAAGTGTCACAGACTTCACTTCAGACAACGTTAAAACACAAAACACCTTTTCTTGTGGTGACCACATGACGAATGGCTACTGAGAAACTGATAATATCAGTTTTCAAGACATTCTGGCTACTGCGCATGCGCAACTACCACTGAATGTATTGCTAAAAAAAAAAATTCTGAGTCATTCTTTAAAATGAAACAACAATCACATCATTCTGGCAGTTTGTTTAGAAGTTATGAATTTTTCTTTTATTATACGTATAAGAGGACACACTGTAGACATATCACTGAATCAGTTTAACTGTCAAATTGCCAATAATTTTAGTATCTGATAAGTAGCATGCAACATAGTGCAAAATTCTTCTGTTTTGTTATTTTTGTGAATGATTTGATTGAATTTTTGTTATTTAGCGTCACTTTTCTGCCATTTTTTGTTAATCATGATGAGTGATTTGATGATATTGATGAAGGGGCATTCACAAATAATACCCACACCTAGGCTGGGATTCAAACCTGGGACCCCTGCCATTGTAGCACATTGTGCCAACTACTCCATCAGGGAGGTCAGCTTTTGTGAATTTAAATGTTGAGTTCATGTACTATGGTTTTGTAACATAAATGTCTCCAGAAACGGTTTTCTTTACTAAAGCAAAATCATTGTATTTTCGTGGTTACATGCATTACTTACGTGAATAAACCACTGAGGCTCTTCAAAGATCATTTGTAGTCTTACGTACACAGGGTGTATCAGAAGTGATAGGGCAAACTGAAAAGTACATGATAGTAGAAGCAAGAATGTCTGTAAATATGGAGTCTCAAACGAACCGTATGCATGTCACTTTACAAGTAGGGTGCCTTTTATGCCTTCCAGGATGTATGGTTTGTTTACAACACCCCCTTTCGGCAGTGTTCAGTTTTGAACAAAGAAACCTGAGTGTGCAAGGAGACAAGCGTACAATGTGTAAAAAAAAATCAAGTCAGTGGCATATCGTAACCATTCATCTGCAATTATCTCTCAAACTGTTAGTTTTCAACCCCGTGTTTACTGAAACTTTCTTTTGCTTCTACTATCATGTACTTTTCACAGTTTCCATTTCTGAAAGACCCTGTATATGGAGATGGAGAGAGAGAGAGAGAGAGAGTGAGTGTGTGTTAATTTAGTGTAAGGTTAGTGGAAGTGGGATGTTCTTCCATTCTGTATGCATGACCTTTGAGATGATTTTTGAACTAAAGCCAAGTCCCAGTGGCTTCATGAAATACCACAGACTGACATTTCACTTCAATGTTGAATTCTGCCAAGTATGCGAGAAAGGTCATTGTTAATGATTGACAGGAAGGTGAAAAATTGATCTATGTTAACAATTGATTCATTACTTTTCACTGAAAGGAATTTTTTTTTTTACTTTCTTCCTAGTACATCTGCTAACTTTTTTATAATTTAATACTTTCATAGTTTGTCTGGGCATTTTTCAAGTAGTTAAAAACAACTGGTCCTTACATTTCTTTGAGTGTATTATCCCATTTAATCACCCTAAAATATGCTGTAAAATTTTCTTATGGAATGTAAAGATGAAGTGTGTATTTTGTGCACTTCCCTGATTGCATAGTCTTAATTCTTTTGCCTTGTAATCAAGGTGTCCCGTGTTTGATCCTCTGTGGAAACACATTGAACAGTGGTTCGGATCCCACTTTAAACTAATTTAACATTTGCCTGCATTATGCATTCAGTCTTGATGGTATCAACTCAAACTTTTGCTCAATTTACGTCATTTTAATTTTTTTCAACCTGGTTGCCTGAAAAACATAAAATCGAGGTTCCACTGTATAGATAAACTTTAACCCTGTAACTGCAGGGTGGTTACTTGTTGGGAAGTACATGAATTATTGGTTACAGGAATACTATGAATTCTGTAGACATGAAAAATTGCAACTTTTATTAATCCAAATCCCATTGAATATATTTATGTGTATCTTGAGTCAAGTTCTTCACAATTTAGCTTTTATTTTTTTCGAGGAAGGAAAATAAATTTGAAAATTTTAAAAAAATATCTCAATCTGTTTACCTTGTTATTGTCCTTTGCACAACATTCTATCTGAAAGACAGAAGTTTATTGCAGGATAAGATATCTTGAAGCTGATTAGGTAAATTTGAGTTTAGATAAATTTGAGTTTGAAATTTGTATACAATTAACAATTTTTCGTAGATTAGTATATCCTGTAATATTTGTGATTTGTTTTTGCATATGTATTTCAAGTTTGGGTATGTGAAATGGCAAATGTAAATCAAATTGAATTTGAATTTTTGGTACATTAGAATCACTCAAACCCTTTGTATTGGTAATATAATTGTATGTGTGTCGGTGATGAGAGGCGGTAATGCGTAAGGTTGAAATAGAAAAAAACATCTGCTTGAATTTTTGAAAAGTTCGCCTTGAAAACTGGGAATTATACTTGAATTTTATCATGGTCCTAGAGTGGCCACCATGAACTGGTTAAGTTAGTGCTGTATGAATTTTGGGGGCCACCACTACCATCCTCATTGTTGCTTACACTAACAAAAGGACACACAGTAACTATATTGTACTGAAATGCTTTAATAAAGACAATAGTGTTAATTGGTCATGGCTTGATGTTTTCAGGAGCTGTGTGCAAAGCCAAGGCTTTTCCCTGATGCCTCCAGCTCCAAGGGAATCGTGCAGGGAGAACTGGGCAACGGATGGTTTGTGTCTGCATGCTCTGTGCTTACCAATGTGAAGGAGCTGCTGTACAAGGTGAGTCTTTGACATGCATTCACTTTTTAACATCATGAGGGCCCAGATAGTTATGCATTTTGCACATTTTTTGGTAAATGCATGTGTGAATCGTATAGAGGGTGTCATAAATATGGCTACACATTAGAAGTAAATGCAGTGCATTACTGTATAAGTCATACATCCGAGGTTACATTGTTAGCAAGATAGGGCTGAACATGCAGCAGCAAGTTACAGTTGCAGCATGGGTAATTGCATACCAGAGTGATCTTGAGAGCTGTGAGCATGGCAATAAACTTAAACTAAACAACAATTTGATGTAAGCAGTTGTTTTCTCCACTTTCCCACAGTCGATGGCAAGAGTGTTACTTTAAAATCATGTCTCCAGTCTCACAATGCATGAGTTATCTGAAATGATAAAATTAAGTTTCAAGTTCACATTCACAATTTTCATCTACATTGTACAGTAATACACTGCATTTATGTCAAACGTGTAGCAGTATTTGACTCTCACTGTATGTAAACTTCTTGCATATTTTAAGAACCAACAACCTCTACTAACATTGTGTTTTATGTCAGTGCGATGGACATAATGTTTTCTCAATAAAGAAAACTTGCTATTTCCTTCCATCACTGCTGTTTATTCTGCACTTTTTTACAAAACCAGTAGATAAGAATTATTTCATTGTCCTTGCAGGAATACTCAACTACTACTCTTTTTGAGAGAAAAATGACAATGCAGTGGGCTCATTCCATGTGAAATCACTCAATTGAAGGATTGAAAGTTGTTTCATCGTCATGGATTTGTTTCAATTTTTTTACTGATACAGGATCAATATGACAAATAATTTTTGAAAATTTGAAAATTCTCTGAAATTGGGTGGACGAACAAACTCAACATGTGACACAAAACATGTTATATCTTGGAAACTATGTGGAGTATTGTGATGTTTTAGGTATTGTTGGAGAGGAGGAGGACAGTCCTAACAGAAAATAACTGTATTGCCACTCTTACCTACTCAGAAAGTAGAGAAATCTTTAAATAAATTATTTTTTTTGAGGATAATGACACTCCTCTTGGGGTAATTGTTTGATAGGGAGTCCCAGATTTTACCACAATGAAAATTGTTATACAGCATAATCAATGCATGTCAAATATAATATTATAAAATCAGAAAGGTAATATTATTCATAGTAAAAATATCACTGAACGAGCCAAGCGAGGACAGTAATTGAAATAATTGAAAACATTTTGTGAATTCGTTTGAAACAAATGCTGCGTTGACTGTAAACTTCATTTTGTATGACAGTACTTTCTACCTTTGGTTGGAGATTTTATATTCTGTCCCGATTATTTCTGCTGCAGAAAGGCTGGACATAGCGGCAGAGAAGGTGGGGGGAATAGTGTGCAGAGCGAAGCAGTACACAATGCTGCGAAAGCTGGTAATTACAGCTGCTTTCCCCCGTTCCATGCAATCCCGTTCCGCAGAGACTTATTTTCATTCGCTTGCTCCAGCAAAGTTCTTTTCTTGTGTATGGAAAGACCATTCAAAATATTTTTGGATAGAATGCAACGCAACGCACAGTGCTTTCATTGTTGAAATGTCATTGCAAGGCATTATTTTCCGCACCCTGTATTAGTAAAATGAAGTTAAAGATAAAACAGATTTTCAATTTTTTCAATTATAAACATTGTTGAAAAAAAAAAGATTAGCAATGTTAATATTTCCACAAGGCCATAAGTTTCATTTTTTTAATGTATTTTTTTTTTTTTGCAGAATTCCAATTTATACAAAAAAAGTGTTCCTTTTTCTCATGATGACGATAAGACCAAATAATCTTTTATAATATTTTCGGGTATATTAAAATATGCAAAAGTTCTTATTCGCAATATTGGAAGAAAACTCAAGATGGAAATTAATGTTCAAATGACTATACTATAAGAAAATTATTTATTTGAGAACCTTGAATTGATGTTTTAAGTCCTTTTTATGCACAGATAGGCTAATCAGGACTGGAACTTAAAGTGGGATCTGAACCACTGTGCAATATGCCTCCACCATGTATCGAACCCCTTGATTACAAGGCGACGACGTTACCACTAAGTCATCGGGGAGGCCTTTATTTGAAAACCGGGAATAAAGGTAAACAAGCAGCAGAGTGATTATTTGTTTGTTTTATACTACTTAAGTACAATTTTACACACGTTGCCTCCACCCAATGTCCAAAGTCCTGTTTCACAGTTCTTCACGAATTATACTGGTGTGTTCTGCAGCTATCTTTGGAAGTAACAGTAACATTTTCGAGTAACAGTAACTGTAAACTACTTACGATATGAAATTAGTACCTGAATGTGTCATTTTTCCACCTAACTAGTAACTAAATTAAAAGTTAGTTGTACACTCCTGTTTACATAAAGTGTCACTCTTTATAGGGTCGAACAGTTGAAGTATCTTCCACTTGATCTGAACAGAAGAGTACAATTACTATTTTTTCACATAGAAATGATTTTTTTTGTTCCATTTTAACAATTTGTTGATTCATATGCTCGCCTGAAAGAATGGATGAATTAGTGATTATTAAAATCGTGAGACCATGAGAACAATCTTATTTATTGCCAAGAACAAGAATGTATCTATTTCAAACGTATTTTAATTAGAATAATTTTGACATAGGGCTATATAATCTCCAACAATCCTCATTGGTATACCACAGTTCAACAGTAATTCTGAATAATATATTGTGTGCTCAACAAAAATACAATAACATATTATTTTTTCATCTTTAAGTAAAAGATGTGGATTTTATTGCCTCTGTATTTACATAAAATATATTAACTTAGTTATAATTATATAGTTGATTCATTTAGTTTATTTTACTACGCTTTTCTGCTATTTTTGTCTAATCGCGAAGATGAGAATGAGTGATAATATGATGAATCTTATGAAGGAACACATACAAAGACACCCATGACGGGATTCGAACCAGACTCCTAGCGCTGTAACGTGCTGTGGTAACCACTCCAACATGTTGATCAACAGTTATAATTATATATGAAACTTCTTTTCGCAGATGACTGTAAAATTTTCAGGGAAATCTCCACTTCCGACGATACTCATCTTCTTCAGAATGACATAGCAACATTTAATTCCTGGTGCCTGACATGGGACCTTACGTTACATCCTGACAAGTGTACTACTCTCACTATCTCTCTCAAGAAGAATCTGTTAAAGTCATCTTACTCCATCGCTGGCAATAACATCAAAGCAGTATCCTCTCACAAAGACCTAGGCATTGTTTTCGACCAAAAGCTCACATTTGAGGAACATATTTTATGCACCACAAAAAAGGCCATGCGTCTCTTAGGTTTACTCTACCGTTTCACTGAAATTAGTGACATCTCAGCTCTCACTTTGTACTTCACATCATTCATCTCCCCAATAATAGAATACTGCTCTCCCGTCTGGTCCATGGCATGTCCCACTCACCTCTCCAGGTTCGATTCAGTCTTTCACTTCTTCCTAGCTATAGTCCGTCACAGGGTTCCCTCATTACGCAATCTTTCATCTCCGCATCTCTTGTCTTTTCTAAACTTACAAACTGCTTATCAGCGACGTTTGCAGAATGATTTCAGTTACTTATACAAAATTGTGAATGGCAAAATCCGCTGCAACACACTCCTTGAGGAATTCCACTTTAGAGTACCTATGCGCACAACTCGCAATACAAGGTTATTTTATACTAAAAAACCTAGACTAGAAATTCAAAAAAGATCTCTCTTTTATAGACTTGCAGCACAATACAATGATCTCCCCTCAAGTATTGATATATTTTCCTCCGAGTTTGCCTTTCGGTCTTCTATCAGAAGAAATACTTGTAATTAATATCACATAGTGCCATCTCTTACTTATTTTTTTGTTCATTTGCTATTCACTTTTATGTTGTTTTGTTACTCTTAATTATTTCTTATTTATTTTTATTTATTTATTTTATTTTATTTTATTTTTTATTCTTATGCTTATTATAATTATTGCTTTCTCATTGTTGACAATTTCAGTGTAAAATGGCCACCTGTGCTGTATCTGAAATTTTCTCAAATAAATAAATAAATGCTAAGTTGTTGGTGGTCGGTCATCTGTAATGAAATGAATAGCGCTCTTGCATTTCATGTTTTGAACCGTGTCTCACGAGATATAACTAATCTAGAATAAAATGATTGTAATTGTAACTAAATTAGATACTTTTTAAAGCAACAGTAGGATATTTATAACTGAATTAATTTTTCAAGTGATTAACTTTGAATTATTTTTGAAAAGTAAATTTCCAAACACTGTTAATATCTTAGAGTTCAGCATTACTCAGATAAGAATTGTGAGAGGTTTTCTAAAATACAATATGGTAATAATTACCAATAGAATAATTCAAATCATTCATGAAGTGACTACTAAAACTATATATTCGGGATATATGAATAAATTCAAATTAACATTTATGTTTCAATGTAACTTCACTCTCCTTGTTTCTCATCCTGCAAACAGTATGTTGTTCTCTGAGATACGCATGCTTCTTGCTGTCTTGAATTTATCATCCCATTCAGAAAGCAATGAATATCCTAAGATTTTGGGCACACACACTTAAAAATTGGAACTAGAAAAAAATTGAATATGTACTACAACTTGACAAACAAGACAAACAAGTTATACCATCCCCATTATTTTCAGTTTCTCGAATCTACCGTTCTCAATTGCTGACTACTTGCAACTAAGTCTTGTAATATTATTTCTTGAGTATATTTTGGACTCTTGATTTCTTGTAAACCATCACCATTCAACCATGTATCTGCAAAATGTGTACCACACAGACGATGTTGATTCCATAGAAGCATATCCACAAAGTTCCACGGTATTGGATTACGATTGTTACATTGTAACATAGAAATTTAACTGCAAAACAAGCAGTCTGTTTTTATTATTATTTTAGATGAAGGTTTTTATCTCATTTTTTAATTATAGATCCAAATATCAGGCAAATGAAAATCCTCTTTTTTTACAAATATTCTTGATGTCTTCAGTTACATTAAATTT
This sequence comes from Lepisma saccharinum, assembly GCF_977018435.1. Lineage (NCBI taxonomy): Eukaryota > Metazoa > Arthropoda > Insecta > Zygentoma > Lepismatidae > Lepisma > Lepisma saccharinum. The sequence continues at coordinate 17,876,737 of NC_139231.1, read as the reverse complement.
TAAAGATGGTGCTTACCCCACTTGTGAAAAAGCTCAATGTTGGGTCTATGTTGCCATTCTCATTATTTAATTTCTTCCAGTGTTTTTCTGCAATGAACGAAGCTTCCCAGACATTCAAATCTGTCTCTCTCTTTTTAATCATATACTTTTCCTGGGTGATGTGAACTGACAAACCTGTTTAATTTATAATGTCCAAATCATGTTCGTGCCATCTTATTGCCATTTCTTGACGTTTGTCCTGCATAATCTTTTGAACATGAACAACTAACATTGTATATTCCTGTGGTATCCACTTCTGGAACAGATTTTCTCATTTTCTATTCATTAAACTTTTGGCGCCCAAGGCCATTTTCACATGTAAGCCTCTTGGTACCGAGCAGATTTTGAGCAAAATGCAGAGTTTCAATTCAATGAGGGTAGATCGGAGACTAATTGCCCTAGAGAGATGAGTGATATACCGTTGTACGCGGAATGAACCAGAGATTCAGACTATATGAAATTTATGCAAATTCGGCGTATATGTGGCGGGGGGAAGGGGGCTAACTCTCAAAATTCCAAAATTTCGGAAAAAAAAAATTGGTTCCCCCACCCTCCTCCCAAGAAAAAAGTACATGACAGTGTCGACATGCACATGGAAATGATCGCTGACATGTAAGGAACAGAAAAATATTTGCATTATTATCATATGACCAATGTAACTTGAGTTGTACCCCCAAAAGGAATGGTTGGCACGCCACTGATTGAAGCTTCAAAATGCAGCGGTACCTTGAAATGACTTTAGCTCAGAGACTATTTGCCCTGGAGATATGAACGATATACCGTTGTACGCAGAATGAATCACAGATTCAGACGATATATAATTTATGCACATTCGGCGTATATATGGAGGGGGAAAGGGGAGAAATCCCCTGAAAATACTTTTTCTTTTAAAAAAAAATGGGTTTCGCCCCCCGAAAAAAAGGATATGAAAAGTTCAAAATGCACATAGAAATTATCGCTGGCATGTAATAAACAGAAAATATTTGCATCATTGTCGTATGACCAATGTAACTTGAGTTGTACCCCCAAAAGGAATGGTTGGCATGCCACTGATTGAAGCTTCAAAATGCAGCGGTACCTTGAAATGACTATAGCTCAGAAACTAAATGCCCTAGAGCTATGCGTACCATTGTACGCAAAATGAATCACAGATTCAGACGATATATAATTTATGCACATTCGGCGTACATATGGGGAGGGGGAAGGAGGGAAATCCTACTCAAAAATACTTTTCTTAAAAAAAAATGGTGTTTCCCCCCCCCCCGAAATGTCAAAATGCACAAAATGCAAAATTTATGTAAATTTGGCGTATATATGGAGGGAGAAGGGAGAAAACCCCCAAAAATTATTTTAAAAGATTGTCACTTCACCCAAAAATTGTCCTCGCACCTGGGCACAAAACAACACCTACGCACAACATTCAATGACGAAAAGCTAGAACGCAGTGAAAAATGAGCGCAGATTTTTGCAGCTGCTTGAAATTCTATTTTTAGACAATGCAGGGTAACCCCTGTCGCAACTTGTGGACACTTGTGTAAAAAAAAAAAAAAACAAAGGTTTCCTTCACCACGCTTCGAAATTCCATTCTCACAACACAGATTCAACAACCAGTCTTCCCCCTGCTTGCGTCCACACGGAAAACTTTCATTTTGACATCGGATACTGATAAACACATTTCCTTCGAATGCAGTTAACATACGGGAGTGAAAAAGCATTGCTTAAGAACAACAAAGACAGTCTTCCTTTGTCGGCAAAAATTTGACCTTGAAAAGAGACTCAAAAAGAAAAATCACTTTTCCTGCCTTTTCACATCATTTTCATGAAGGAAAAAAAAAAAGGTGCAAGAAACATTTCTGTTAAATACATGTGTTAGGAACAATATTAAAAAAAAAAATCGAAATTCTAGCCAAAAATAAAAAAGTTATAACGTAAAAACTACGACCTTGACACAGCGTCTCAATCGAGACACTTGGTACCATGAGGGTTACATTTGGGTATCTCGATCGAGACACTTGGGTCCCAAAAGGTTAAATGCACGTACCAAATTTATTGGTTATCTAAAAAACAATTTTGAATTAAATCTTCTAAACATTTTTGCAATTTTATGTGAGAATTCCTTGTGTAATGAAATACAAAGTAATTTCATTTCAACAGATTTCTCATCTTTGTCATCTTATTTTTTCCTTTAGTTTTCTTGTAACTTGTTTTTGGATTTTGGTTGATTCTGTTAGTGTTAATCAATTTTCTGTTGCTATATTGAAAAGCTTTTCTTCTTTCATGATATCCGCATGATTTTGAATTGCCTGATGATATTTGGGATCTACAATAAAAAAAGTGTGATAAAAATCTTCATTTAAAATAATAATAAAAACAGACTGCTTGTTTCACAGTTAAGTTGCTATGTTATAATGTAACACTGACAAGATCCATTGTATAACAGATTCTTTTTTGTTAAAAAAAATTAACCAATGTTATAACTATCTTTAATCAAACTAAAAATAAATGATAAAGGGAGCGTGTGTGCTCCTGAAACGTCACAACAAAAACTGTTTTTATGCTTGTAACAATCGTAGACTACAAGAGAAATAATGTAAGAATCAATCACCTTAAACTTAATTTTGCTTAAGTAATGAGGAAAGATATTTTTTACCTCTTGTGATGAATCCTTTTTTTTTTCTCCGTGAACTGCTGTTTACAAACAACGCACAGTCATGGAACCTTCAGGATTGTGAAAGCCTCATTGCCTTTCAAGTGTATTATTACAACTCAGTGTCTCCATGATTTACTTCGGTACATTAACAACTGGTGCAGCCAGAGAGCATGTAGCTGTTACAACCTAACTAAGGCAACTTCATTATTATTTTGCTATTGCAGTTCAATCGTACAAAATTTTATATTATCAGCCACCTCATTGAGTATGTGTTGAAACGTGAAATGAATAAAGAAGCATGTACAAAACAGTCTTATCTAATTAACAAAGACGTGGTGCTATTTGTTATTGCCTTAAGAATATGTAATCTTTTGTTGCAATTGTAATTTAAATGAGAAGATTTTAGCCACATAATTTACAGTTGATTTCCAACTTCAGAATTACCATTGTTATGCATGGTGTCAGGCTAAAAGTTTCCAACCACCTCAGCAGCTTTGAGGTTGATTGAATTTTTATTATTATACAAGGCAAGTCACAAAGTTTTTATGAAGGTTAATGAGGTTCAAAGTGGGCACCTTTTATGGCTTGACAGATGTCAAGACAATACTTAAGCTTCTGACAAGTGTTTTACACCATTGGGGACAATTAGAGGAACTGTTTCAATGACCCTTTTTTCAAATTGCCCATCTCGGAGTTCAGTACCAGCTTGTCTAATCAACTTATGTTGGTTTTAGAGTGACTTGTACACACAATTCAGTCTCAGTATTCACATTCCTAGATGTTTTTATGCCATTTTCACACATGCACGACTACTGTGACCACCAGCGACTTTGATGGGTGTCCGCTGTGGCTCAGTCGGTAACGCGTCTGACTACCATGCTAAAGGTCCCGGGTTCGATCCCCGGCCGTTTCAAATCCGGGAACTTTTCTAACGGTGGAAGCGGCCCCGGCGCCTACCCAGCGTCGAATAACATGGGGTACCTGGGGGAAACCCTGGGGGGTAAAGGCGGTCAGGGGCGTGATGCTGATCACATCACCCCCACTCACGACCGGATCAAGAAAGTGTGGGGCGTTACCCCCACACCCCCTATACGCCTTCATGGCGTTGTGCTATGCACAGGGGAACACTTTTTCACTTCTTTTTACCAGCGACTTTGATAGTGATGAAACAGATCTTGAAGAAATATTCCATCGACCGAGCTTCAGATCGAAAATATATACAGTGGTTTTTGGATACTTTTTGTCTGGACACCCTGTATGATTCATGATCCTGATAGTGACAATTTTACAATATACACTGGAACCTTGATTTTACGTTTTTTAGGGGACCAAGCTGTAAAAACTTAAAATGTTGGAAAATGTAAAATTGAGGAAAATTTTATAACATATTGCTATGTTGGGACCATCAAGATTGAATGTATAATGCGGGAAAATGTAAAATCCTGGAATGTAAAATCAGGGTTCCACTGTACTGATGTTTAACTAAATTTTCTGGTGTGCAGACATGTGTATATTGAAAAGAAATCTTCCAGTGTACTAGGATAACTGTGGAGTATCAACTTGACAGCCCAGTGGCTAACAAAATGATTGGTGCAGTGGCGTCACTAGGCCCTTTTAGGGGGGGGGGCTTCAGCCTCCCCAATCCCTCGATAAGCCCCCCCCCCATTTTTAGCTATTATTTCATACAGTATTTCGAGAAAACATATTTGAACAATTGTTAATGCAGGAACATAACTCTAGATACATATTCTGGGAAAGAATCGTTTCGTTGTGACATTTTTTTTTTAAACCACGATCTTACATCTGACACGTCATGTCTTTAGCTGGTAACAGTGCAAACGATCGCCGTCATTTGTTCTATTTTCTCAATGGTTGCTATGCGAGGAAACGGTAGTGGTGCGTTTTGTGTTGCGGAGTATGTGATATTGTGTTTGTTATCAAAGCTTTTTGTGACATTTACTGTTGTTCGTACAACAATGGACAAATTTATTATTCGAAGTAAATGTTTGTGCAGTTAAATGTTCATGCAGAACTAAAAAATCTAAGTAGCACTAGATGGGCTTGCCAAATAAGGTCTCTACTTGCGGTGAGAAAAACTTATGATGCTCTTTTGAAATATCTGAGGAAACCATCAGATTCAGCAGATAAATGTACAACCCTAGGCCTTTATGAATTTTTGAAAAAATTCTCAACCATGACGTCTGTTTATTTTCATTGAGCTTCTGTCCCTAATGGAAATTCTCAATAACAAGTTGCAGTCACCAAGCCTTGATATTGCGGAGGCAATTGCAGGTGTTAATGCAGTGGTTGACACTTTACGCGGTATGCGAAATGAAGAATATTTTAACTCTGTATACAAAGAGGCAGCTTCATTTGCGAGACAGAAGGTAACTTCTCAATGAAACAAGTGTTGAATATTATTCAAAAGTTCACAAACGTGTTCACACATTACCATCATCACTGAAAGACCACATTGTAAATGAAACCCTGGGGCACAAAACTGATATCGATAAACCTGCATTCTGCGGATTTTTTTACACTATCGTTGATCGAATGATAAATGAGCTGGAAAGTCGTTTCAAAGATAAAGGAACTTCCAGTGTTCTGGTTGGAATTCAGCATGTCTCACCTCCTTTACTTGCAACAAATTTTGACTTGTTTTTGAACCCTCAATTCTTGAGTGGTTTTTGTGACTATTTTCAAGTACAAGTGCCGATCGCTGAAATCATGGTTGCAAAAAAATTACCTAAAGAACTTGACATACACCATCACATCCATAGTACATTTAATGCACGCCATTCCAAAAGACATGTTTCCGAACTTATGCAGAATGCAATGACAATTCCTGTGACATCAGCATCGTGTGAGAGGAGTTTTAGCTGTTTGAAGAGAATCAAGACATTTTTGCGTAATAGACTTTCCTCACTTGACATACTGGCCACAGAAAAGGAAGAGTGTCATGAATTGTGTGTGGATTGCGTTATTGATAATTTTGCAAGAAATTCGAACCGCCGAGTACAGCTGATACATAAAGACATAGTTCACCAGCATTAGAAAAACAGGATAAGAATATCCATCTGTTTCCATAAAAATTAATGCAGTAAGTCTATGCTAGTTTTAATTTCTTATGATTGTTATATATTATTGTCTTATTAATCACTTTGCTATTTTCAAACATTAAAAATATTTACAAATAGTAGTAAGTCATGTATCTGGTTGCAGCCCCCCCCAAAGCAGATGGCCTAGCGACACCACTGGATTGGTGACTGTCAAAATACTACCTGAAGTCTGTGATCATGCTGAGTAACCTAAGATGTTTACCCAGCAGGATTTAGGACTTCATTACATGATAACCAAATTATACAAATTGATTCTGTAAATCGCTTTGTTGTTTGCAGGTGATCCCTGGCGTCCGCGAACAAGACTGGGACTCCGACGAGAGGGAGTTTGAGATCGGAATCTTCCACTTTTGTTTCTGGAGGTTTGGCGAGTGGGTGGACGTGGTGATCGATGACTGCCTCCCCACAATCAACGGGCAACTCATTTTCACCCACCCAGCTGCTCCAGATGCCTTTTGGTGTGCCTTATTAGAGAAAGCTTACGCTAAGTAAGTCACCAGTGGTTCATTTTGCTTTACAGTTTACACATGAGACAGAGTCAATGAAAACCTTAACAAAGCTTGTAGGACAGACTGTATATTATTTACAGGATGCAAATTTGCATTGGGTATTTGATTATTTACAAAAGGATCTTAAGGCTGCAACACTGATCAAATAAGCTTCAAAATGCCGTTTTTGTCATTTTATAGATGGTGTCTCCTCCACACACTTGCTCCATTGTTTCTTGCCCTCTGGAAGCCTAAAAGTTATAGGAATTCTCCTGCAGATGAAAATTCAATCTCCCTTTAAGCGTGCAGGGCACTGCAGTTACGAGTGGAGGGGGAAGTTTGACAATGACCTAAATTCTCTGGCAGATGGGTGGAAAGACTTCACAAGTGGCTCATAAGTGACTGCATGTGCATCCCAAAGATTATCGTCTTGAGATATAATGGCACTAACTCAGTAATGGGTGTATGCCATAATACAGCCAATTTGTGTGACCGTCCATGCATAAATCTACTAGATAAAAAACAAATGAAGGTTTTCATTTACTCTCCCTCACATAACTAGGGTTGAGTTGTTGCCATTTTTCTTATGAATTCCCACTGATATTCTAGAACTTAAACACAGGGTATTTCAGTAGTGTTTACACTGAAATATATTTATAGATATATCAGATCGGTAAAATCATCGTTAATTTTACCGATACACCAATATGCCGATACCGATAGAGTACTGATTAATCTGTTCCATCCCTGACATTAATAATGGTAGAATTGCAGAACAAACTCCATTTGTTCATTCTAATCTCTAATAAAGGACATGCATATTTTAGTAATGAGAAGACACTTGAAAACTGTTTTTTTTTTTTCATGAAAAATGAGCTTTGTAGTTTGGTCCCAAATAGCAGCCTACCTGAGCGTAAAGTTGACTTCATATTAACAGTACTTGTATCAGCCCTATTGAGAATGTTGTCCTCTTAACTATGCCAGTGGTTTATACGTATCAAAATATAGGGTAAGAGGGTAAAGTGTAATATAATATTACTAAAATTAAGAACTACAAATAACAATGCATGTAAATTTGACAGTGGAAAAGGGACAATGTTTACACATCCATCAATAACTACGGGCAAAATTATTGTTTTGTATATCATAACCTGAGATTCCTTGCCATTGGTAGAGAGAAGTAAAGTTTATGAATGAAAAAGTAACATGCATTAATTTTCTCTTGAGTATTGTTTTCATTACTCCTAAATATTTGAATTTACAAACTGATTCAAATAGGAAGTAAGACTTGAAGCTTTCCTGGCGGCGAATGATGAATAGATTCTCTCGGGCTATCGACCAGGTCAGTTGTGGAAAATATTCCAAACTTTCGAGAGCTAACGTCACTTTCATCTTCAGGGTTGAAGTGCAGTTCAGAGCATCAACCCGGTGTATATACATTCATGAAGAGGGGGATCCTGGTGAAGATGACGGATGTATGTATGCTTTCCCACATTTGCAGATAATAGCAACATGAAGTATGTCCATCCTTAAAAGTCTGGTCTAGCAGAACATTCAATCAATGAGGGACATATACCAGATTTCAGCAATGGGCAAATCCTGGTTACGGTTGTGACACAAAGTACACCTTCATCAGGTGGTTACAGCTATTTTGTCTTCTGAAAACATTAATAAATTTTTTTTGTGTTTAGCATTCACCTAAAGTTACAACATGGAACATTTGTTCACATTTAATGTTGTACTTATTACAAAAAAAATAGTTTGTTTCGGTTGTGACGCGATTGGTGACACATTTTTTTCTCTTGATGATCACTTCACATTTTGTACCCCTTAAAGAAAAATACCAAAATGAAAAAAATGTAAAATGTCACAACAGATATACAGTTAACTATTTAGAGTTGAATTCCTAATTTTTTTCTCTGTAGGTCCCTTAGGAAAAAAAAAATATTATAAATTTGTTATGGTTGTGACAGCGTGTTACGGTTGTGACATTGTACTGAAATAAATAAAAATTCAGCATTTATCCTAGAGTTTATGTAAACTCACAAATGAGACACTGTCTAGCAAGGGAAAAAACCCAATGAATTGGCATTATTTTAATTTTAATTATATCCAAAATTAATTACAATACTGCTATGATTACAATGTTATGGAAGCACTAAATTTAAAAACTTGTTATCTCTGAAATACAATTTCCCACAAACTTCTGTGGGGGTAGCATTTAATCTGTTCTATCACATCAGTGTCAAAATCATCATTAGCAGGAAAAACATAATAAGGCAACTTACCATTTTTTTCCTCAAATACTGAGTGCAAATTTTGCCATCTTGCATGTGATTTCAATACCCAAGATAATACAATGGTTTGGCAAATTCTACTAACTTGGATTTATATTCAACAACTACATATTTTTCAGTACACTCTTCAGTAGTCACAACTTCTTGATCAGCAGTCTTAATGTCTTCACATTGAACTTTTTCTTGTTTGTCCTGTTCAAATTCCTTAATGGTGATCTCATTTTACTAAATATATTGTTGCTTTCGATGTGTACATTGTGTGTATTGTGTTGTGTAAATTGTGTGTGTGTGTTCTTTATAGTGTAAACTGTCTTTTACACTGTGATTACAGTGTAAACAAGAGCAACAAAAATTTCGTGTCGCAACCATAACAGTATGTGTGTCACAACCGTAACTCTAATTTTAAATAGTTACAACTGGACAAAATAGTATTTTTGTTTATATTATGTGTGCACACATGGCCACTATTACTTTTGATTATATTACGCATGTTGCAAAACAATACTGAGTACAGAATCTGTTTTATTCTAATTGAAAAGTTAATTTTTGTTACAGTTGTGACATGCTAATTAGTTTTTCTAAAATGAATGTTATTTACCGTGAAAGTTGAGGCTTTGCAATTGCTTTGATAAAAACACACCACCTATGTCCCTATCAACTTAGAAGATCAAGTCTGCCATTTTGGATTGCATCACTTGCAGAAAAACATGTTGCAAGATCTGCATCTAATATGACAATTTAAAAATGTGAAACAAGCTTTCACAGATATGGCCATAGTATTGCCATTTCTTGATTTCATTATTTTTTTCTATATTATTGAAGTAGAGATTCCATGTTTAATTTGATACATGACATGTGCATATTGAAAATTATTTATATTTTTGTTTGGTATCACCACTTCTCAGGATTTGCCCCAATACAGAAATCATAGCCAAAACTTCAAACTACTGGGACTGCATCATCAAGGAAGCAATAGCCATTCATAAAGAAAAACATAATCTTAATCGCAACACGGGGCTCGAACTAGACCCAGCTTGGTTAGCGTTAGTTAACCAGAAGCGCGCACACAGCAGACATGCCACCGGATTGGTCCGCCATCTTCACCGGGATCCACCCCTCCATGAACGTATATACACTGGGGTGACGCTCTGAACTGCACATCAGCCATGAAGATGAGAGGGATGTTAGCTCTTGAAAGCTTGGAATATTTTCCACAACTCACCTGGTTGATAGCCCGAGAGAATCTATCCATGATTCAAATAGGTCAAATGATTACATTTTGATTATTAGCTACCACTTGATTTTGGTCTGTTAGCATGTATTTAGTTTTCTCTGTGCTAACTCCTAAGCATATTGGTTACTGGTCTTGAAGGTACATCATTTCATAGTAGGCAGAGTCCAGTTCTGAATTTTGCTGGATAAGGACAGACAATTTTTCAGATAAGACTATTCTTATGTTACATTGCTCCTGACCTCTGCTAGTAGGTCATCATCCAAATGGGTTAACAATTAAGTTAAACTGTTTAATTTTAGACCTTAAGTTGCAAGTTTTTAGAATTGAAACTATTCACCACAAAATTCAAGCAAACAGCATTAATTATTCGAGGCAAAATTTCAGTTTGTTTCATGTAGCATTTATAAGACTGGATGTCATAAAAAATGCCATGTAGCCTGAAAAAGCTCTGTTGTTGCCACCAATAGTTAATGCTCTTTGCATTCTAGGAGAAGAATTACTCATCTATTAATGCAAATTGTGAAAGAGAAACAAATTAAAGTTGACTTTGTTTTTAGGCTGAATGGGTCGTACGAGGCCCTGCAGGAGGGCTCTCTGTGTGATGCCCTGGTGGACTTCACGGGAGGAGTTTCTCAGACGCTCGACCTCATGGGGGGAGAGTATGCGAGTGATGAGGATGCACAGAGCAGAATATTCAGCATGCTTGTCCAGGACATCCAGAATCATGCTCTCATGTGTGCTTCCATTGTGGTGAGTTTTTCTTTCTTTCTCTGCTCAATTCTTTGTTGTCATTCATCTGGAAATCCTAGAAAAGTCAGGGAATTTACTTTTCACTAAGTAGCTGGAGTCCAGTTTGGGCATGTACCGTATTTACATGTATGTAATCCGCACTCTGTATTTTGATGGGGAAAAGCGACAAACAATTATATCTTGTATATATGTAATGTGCAGTACAATTAATGTTCAAGAAACGGCTTCCTTAGTTGTAGGTCGTGAAGCTGTTGCTATGCTCATCAAGAGCAAATGACATCATACCTATTCAGGTAGTCACCTGTTGCTATGTGGACCATGAGTCACCAACCCATGCCACCTCTTCCTCCAATGTGTTTAGTGTCCCAAAGCCTTTTACTTCTGTAACCATCTTGTTTATTCTGTAGTGAAAGAAAGTCAGATCAAAATTATGTTATGAATTTGCAGTGCTCAGAAGTTATTTTCTATTATTTTTCACCAACAAATACTGCTGAAACTGAGCTTGTGTGATGCGAGATGCCTGCTCGAATTCCACCAGAACGGCACCACTTTACTCAGTGTCGCAAAACATTCTGTTAAAAAGTAAAGTAAAAAAATTGTGGGAAATGACTCTTAAATTTCTGTGTTTTTTTAAAATTATGATTGCTCAAGAAATCAAACCTGGTAATTCATATTTGCACCTTTTGATATATACGTGTTATATGCAGTGACATAGTTAAAGCATGCATGGTTTCATTTTGGCTGTCCGAATTATTCTGTGCATAATGCACACCCCAGTTTTTGTGGGCAAAATTTTTATAAAAAAGTGTTCAATATACATGAGAAAATACACTACTTACTTTTTTGAGTTACTCAAGCTTTCGCCACATTGGAGTTAAGACAAGAATAGTCTAGGTTTAAATCATGGGAAGGCAAGTTGGGTTAAAGAGATTAAATATAGAAGGTAAAACACAATGCAGAGTTCCTTGTCACTGCCTCCTACTCTATCTCAGGCTGGAAAATGACTGTCTTATTCAATATGGCTGCCTGGCTGATCACTGCCTGCTACTCATTGAAATGATGGCATGTGGTGAATTTACTTCTCCTGGAACTATATAGGAATTGTAGCTTTCCTGGCGACGTGATTTGAACAAGTCTCGAGTTAGCAGCTAGGTTATGTCGATGTTGGCTTCCAACATTTCGAGCGCATAAATTACTCTCATTATCAGGGAACATCAACTTAACCTGGCTGGTAACCTGAGAACACTTGTTCGAATTCTCCTGGAACATCATGGAAATTGTTTCTGGAAAAATCAACATTTTTTGAAGTAATGCACTTTACATATGTAAAGATAGGAACAATATATTAAATAGAGATGATGGAAACTTAGATGAAATGTGGATTAGGATGTTCAAAAGGTGGGAAGTAAGCGAGAATAAAAAAATAGGTTTTCACTTCACACCAGTCGTAATCTGCTTGGTTCAGGAGAGTCGAGATTTCGAGTATGACATAAGCGGGAGGGGAGACTTATGGGCAGGGATTGGAATCTGGGCAACTTCCTGCATTCTGCAAGGAGACAAACCAAGCATCTCGCGGGTGAGCGTGGAATAGCATGTGTTTTTTAAAGTTTTAAAAGTTTTTACTTTTGACTTTTTACTCTTTTGGGGTTTTATTAAAAGAAATGGGCAAATTGTTAGGAAACCTCTTTTACCAAATAGCACCTATCACCTTACTCCTTGTTTTTACTTGAATTTGATGCAGTTATGAAGCGATTTCGCTAGCCTAGGAGCTACCTGAAGAAGGGAGCCATCGACTCCCGAAACGTAGTTTTATAAACTGTATATACTCTCGAATTGAAACTAAACTATTTTTGTATTTTTAAATATTTTTTAAATACTTAATAATGCACTAAAAGTAGGTTTGGGGCAAAGAAAACAAGCAAGAATTTGTTGTGAACAACTATATTTCACTTTGATATACTGAGTATTTCTGGTAGTTACAGTAGAAATTGTATATTAAATGCTCTAGCAAAAGGGGTCATGTTTTGAACTATTTTCACGTAAGAAATCTGTTACAGTAAGGACTGTTGGAATTTACCACTTTCTTGTTGTGAATTTGTGGTTGTTTGATAGATATTACTGAATTTTACTATAGTTACGCATCATTTTTGCTATGATTATATTTTTTTTATATATACAAATAATTCTTTGTTAGCAATTTGTTAATAGATAAAAGCTCACCCCTGATGCCCCTCTCCAAAAGTAAATTTCTGTTCAGTGTCCCTTCTCATTATTAGTTTTAACATTGAAGTGAATATTCTAGAGAACTTGGTTAAGCCAGATTCTAAGTATGTTGTTTATCTAAAATGTAGCGGCCTTCTTACACACATGTTAAAATACTTGAATTGCCCCATGATTTGTCTGGAAAATTGTGGTTCTTGGTCTGGAAAACATGGAGAAGTCAGGAAATTTTGTTTTTATGAAATTGTAGACACCCTGTTCATGTAAGGATGTTTTCTCACAGTGTGGAGACAGATGAGATGAGTTTGTGTCATAGGAACACACAATAATAATAATAATAAGTTGTCTTATTAGCCCTTAACGGCACATGCTCATGTAATTAACATATGTGGATGTGAAAGGGATATAGTATTAATTTTTTCACACAAATTGCTTGTAACACCACATGCTGCACAGAACATGTTAATTTTATCTGTCAGAAAGCAAGAACCCCAAGCACACCTTGTCAAAGGATAAAGTGGAGCTAAAAGGAGGTATGACAATTCCATCAGGAAGTCCGCAAAATGTTAGAATGTTAGAACTCGTAAAGTTCTATTTTTGTGTGTGCTGAGTTTTCTCCTTTATTCTCGTCTCTGACAGGTAAGACGAACATACCTAATTTCTTAGGGACCTTTTCATTTCTCCTAAATTTGAATACTGCTCTGATTTGCTCCATGGCATGACCCTTATTTCTAGCTAGATTGAACTCGTCTCTAAATGTCTTCCTAGCCATTGTTTGTCAGAGTTCTATCTGCAAATCTCCTTCCTGTGAGACTGTTCAATATCCACACCCCTGGCTAGTGTCAAATTCACTTCAGAGTGCTATCCTTCACTACCTGGAACAGTTCTTCACTTAGGCTAGCCACACACTGAATCAGACATGACGAGTCACGATGCAACACTATTGAGAGACAAAGCAAGACAAGTCTTGTGTTCTTCATACAAGAATGAGAGGAAAAAAGGTGTTGATTACTTTAAATTCCATTCATGCTAGTGTTTCTGGACAACATAGCTTTACAAATTGCTAACCAAAATGAAGTTGGGAAGGGATGCCCCCATAGGAGCCAATTATTCCTGGCAAAAAAGTTAATTTTCATTACTACACAGGATTCCCTGCCATTTTGGTACGTTATATGTAAATATAATTAATTTTGATATTTTGTTCATACAAAAACTAAATATGTTGCATAACAAAAAAAAATCATAAAACACATACTTGAAACCATGAAAGCCATTGTAGCTTTGAAAACACATTCTTTGTGTGAGGAAATGAGTAATCAATTGCGTAGCTTTGTAATTTTTCATTGTAATGTTAATTTATTTTCTCTCAAAAGAGAGTAGATTTTCTTGTAACTATATTTCCTGTTTACACATGAATCCAGAAATAGATGAACACCCTGCAGAAAAGGAAAAAGTTTAATTCGCGAACTGCAAACACATAGTTACTCAAGCAATAAATATCAAACTGGCCTGAAGATTGTTTTCCTGTACATTTTACGATAATTGGTGCACTACATTCTCTGTCCAAATGCAAGATAATTTCCAATATGTATTTTTTTCAGGTAATGCGATTGTGTCACTTCATTCCACAGTGCATCAATTTTGTCTTTATTATGGTAACCAGTCTAGAAATAATCGTACAATGTAGGCCTTGCTTGGACAAGAACGATTAGCTTCTCTGGACCAAACTTCATTTTTAACCTTGACTGCACCATCAAACCTACTTATAATATGTGCTCTCAAATGATAGTGATGAGTCACATGCAGGTGATGTACTGAGGAGAAAGGGTTCACACATGCGCAGAGCGTTTTGTCGCATTGTGCTCCTGAGATATCAAATTCCACCAACGTTCACGGTTTTGTCGCAAACAGTCTCAACGTGACTCAAGGTGAAAAAAGTCAAATGTTTTGTCCGGTGTGTGGCAGCCCATAAGGTCCCTATGTTAAACATTCCCTGAGTCAGTTTGCAACAAAAATGACTTGTCGCGTCATGTCTGAGCCTTACCCAAAATCAAGGTTATGCCCTACACAGATTACACATGCAACATAAGTGTGTGTCAAAGGGCATGTCCATGTTACTCTTGTAACTATCGCAGATAGGTTAATACAGTGGAACCCTGACTTTTACATTCCTTGGTTTTACATTTTTCCCACATTATACATTCAATCTTGATGGTCCCAACATAGCAAAATGTTATGACATTTTCCTCGAATTTACATTTTTTTTTGCATTTTAAGTTTTTTGAGCTTGGTCCCCTGAAAAACTTAAAATCGAGGTTCTACTGTATATATAGTATATTTATAGTGTACAAGTAGTGAGTTTCATAATGTAATTGTCTGTGATGGTCATAAGAGTAAAGTGGATGTGCTCCAAACCAAATACGTCAACATACAAGGGCTGTTAAAAAAAGAAACCGAACTTTTACAAAATTGAGAACATGGTAATATTCACCAGCTATTTGTACCAGTCTCCTTCAAAGTACTCCCCTCCACTGTGTACATACCACTCCCAGTGTTTCTTCCAGTCCTGGATGCCTGCTGGAACTACAGTTTTTGAATGGCCTGTAGGTCCCGTAGTGAATTCTTCTTTATCTCTTCTATTGTCTGGAATCTCTGACCTTTGAGGGTTGATTTCAACTGTAGGAAGAGGAAGAAGTATGCTGGTGCCAAATCAGGGGAGTAGGCTGGTTGTAGGATAACAGGTGTCTGGTGCTTTGCCAAAAACTCCCGGACAGCAAGTGAGGAATGAGTACCGCATTTACTCGTGTATAATGCACACTTTTTTCCCAAATTTTTGCACCCATAATCTTTGGTGCATATTATGCACGGAATATTTTTTCATGTTTACAGAACCCTATCATGTTATATATCGTTGTAAAGCTTGAAATCTGTAGTTTCTGAATATGGCAACAGTATTCCATTCAAGATGGCGACACTAATGTGAATGCAGTTGAAATAAATTTATCACAAAATGAAGGAACGTTCTAATTTTTGTGGTACTTTGGATGAAAGAAAGGAGAAAGAGAATAATAATAAAAATGTATTACTGGCCAAATAATGACATATATGAATTGTGTAAATGCTTTAATGAAAGTGTGGGGCGTTACCCCCACACCCCCTATACGCCTTCATGGCGTGGTGCTATGCACAGGGGAACACTTTACTTTACTTTTTTTTGCTTTAATGAAAGAAATCTTGTTCTGCTAACTGCTAGTTTGACGGTCCTGAATGGGCCTCTTATAAATGTTATGTTAGTCGTGGGAAAAGCATATATTTTGAAGTTTTTTTTTTTTATAAAAAGTAGAGAGAAAGAGCAAAACCACACACAAAAGTTTAAATGCCATTTTCCACGATTTTTCACTTTGTAATATAATGTTCTACAACACAAGAAAAGCAGTGCCGTTCTGGCAGACTTCGAGCATGCACCTTCCATCACCACATGGGATGTGTATCAGCGGTATTTGTTGGGTGAGAAATAACAGAAAATAACTTCTTGAGTACTTCAGATCCATAACGTAATTTTGATCTCCCTTTCTACTATTACCGAATGAATAAGGTGGTTAAAGAATGAAAGCTTTGAGATGCTACACAGTGGAGGGAGAGGGGGGAGGTGGCTTGGCTTGGTGATTTACTGTTTACACTCTTGGTCCACATAGCGACAGGTGACTCAATGAATAGGTATGATGTTACTAGCTCTTTATTGGCATAGCAACAGCTTTACGACCTACAACTAAGAAAGCCGTTTCTTGAACCTGGATTATACTGCGCGTTATACAAGAGAGAAATTTTTTTGTCAGTTTTCCCCATCAAAAACCAAGGTGCGCATTATACACGCGTAAATACGGTATGTGCATTATCGTGATGAACCATCCATGACTTGTGGACACTCAAAACACCTGCACTGAAAAAGATCTACTGCATTACTGTGGTTAGCATCTGCTTTGAAACTGGGCCAAGTTAATAACTAATGACACTGCTAGGCACCACCACTGTTGGTTCTCTTCAAGAAATGTACATACAAACTTTACAAAAGGAGTTAAGTTTCCTTTTGGACAGGCCTGTATTTGTAAATAAAGGTTGTTTTAGGAGGATGTGCAAGTCTATTTTCCATGGTCTTTCACTCTATTTTCTCCCTTAGTGCATTCCAATGTAAAATGACCAAGTGAGTGTATTTGGAATTTTTTCATAAAAGAAATTAAAAGGTGTAAGTTTAAAACTTTCCCAATGTCAATTTTGATATTCAAATTCTTACCTGTAATCTGTAACAATGCAGATCAGGCAAGTGTTTTTAGTATCATGGTTCCAATGTAAATAAACTAAAAATTGGGAGATTAAAGTTTGAATTATCTACATTTAGGTGGAAGATATTAGGGTTTATACTCTGAAAATAACGTTCTTAATTAAATAGAATGCACATGTTCTTTATTTTGATATATGTTGTGTGTATTTCTTAGAATTTTTAATCTGAATGAAAAGACATTGTCTAAGTTAGTACAATCTTATTTATTATTATTTTATTTATTTATTTAGGCTACTGCCCCAGAGGATGTTGGAGTAAGATCTGAAGTAGGGCTTATCAAAGGAAGAGCTTATGGCATCACGGCTGTGAAGAAAGTGAGTGTTGGTGATCATGGGCTGAAAAATCTCTTCAGGTGAGCAACTGAATGTCACTGTGTTTGACCTAATATCTTATTAGTGATATTTAACCATTTGCATTCATGCTGTCTTTATTGATTTTGCAAGGTAAGCCAATCATGATTGTGCCACCATATGATAGTTTTTTTAAAAAAAAAATCAACAGATGTGATTACATGTGAAAAAGAGTAGTTTGTGTTCCTTGAATAAATAACTCTTTGGGTACCATTTTCTAATGTAGACCTGTTGAATTTTTGTTAACAAACTAACAAAATTTTCAAACATTGCAGAGCACAAATTGGTAATAACAAGATGATTATACATGCATGAAGAATAGATTTGCCATTACTTGCCTGTCATATATGTGTGTCAAGACATCTTATAGAAGATGTCTTCTATCTATCTTCTAGAACAAGGAAAAGTCACAGTTGCCAGGTCATGGTAAATCTTTACATGCATCATCATCCTTCGCAGTTTCCTGCCTCTGGCTCGGTCGGCATAGAAGTCAAGCCTCTCAGTTTTCTTCTGGTCTTCCACTATTCCTCTCTTTCCACGGTGTTCCAATCTTGTTATCTTCTAACACTCTTTCCACTATCTGCTCTTTCCACTGACAACTTGGTCTCCCCCTTGGCCTTATTCCCACTCCTTGTGCATTATAAGCTCTTACTGGTAGTCTTTCTGCATCCATCATATTCATGTGTCCAAACCATCTCTTCTGTGCCTGATCTATTCTGTCCTGCAGCGTGGCCACCCCCACTGCCTGTCTGATCTCCTCATTCCTTATTCTATCCCTTCTAGTCTTCCCCAATATACTCCTTAAAAATTTCATCCCCACTGCCTGCTTCTTTCTATTGTCTCTCTCTCTGTCATTGTCAAAGTCTCTGCTCCATACATAATTATTGGTACATAGTATGTATTATATATTACCTTCTTGCATTTCATAGGTACATCCCTTTTCATATTAATCTTCGAATGCTTTGATAGAGTCCACCTCCCATTTCTCCTCTTCTGTTTACCTCCTCATCTATTCTTCCACTCCCCTGAACTCTTCAGAGTCCATCTTTATTCTTGATACATTTCTGGCTCTGTTTCTTGTTGTTATTAGCACCTCAATCTTTTCTGTGTTGAATTTCATTCCTGCTCTTTTGATTTCCTCATTCCAAATATCAAGCTGTCTCTGTACTACTTCTTCACTGTTTCCCCATATTACTAGGTCATCAGCGAACAACAGGGCTTTCATCTCTTCCTCTCTTATCTTCTTCCCCACTTCTTTGTTAATTACAGCCATTGTAATTATGAAGCAGTGGAGAAAGCACTTCTCTGTTTTAGTCCATTACTTATACTGAAAAGTTACTAAAACAAATACCTTCTACCACCCCCCCTCAAAATGATATCTTACAAACATCTAAGATCATTTCGCACAATTTCTTTTTAATCAGCATTATGAATAATACTCTTACAATGTTTCTCATGCAGATTACAACTTAGTGATTTGGTAAATAAGTCTGCTGGATTATTTTCACTTGATATAAATTGCACTTCAACTCCTTCCATTACTTTCTCTCTTACGAAATGATGTTTTATTCCAATGTGCTTGGTTCTTGACTTATCCACAAAGTTCTTAGTATGTGCAATGGCTGCTTGACTGTCACTTTTGATCATTGTTTCTTCCACATCTGCATCTTCTAATTTAAGTGAATTCAGCATTTGCTTCATCCAAGTAATTTCACGTGCACAAGATGCTAATACAGTCAACTCTCGATTCAACGACCTTTCACAGTTCCCCGGGAAAAGGGTCGTTATTTCGAAGGGGTCGTTATTGGAATTTGCACCAATTTTCAGCTTAAAGGGAGCTCAAACTGACACAAAGATGCCTAGGAGATGGTAACACCATTTATCCTGGTAGTTATACAACCTGTTATGCACAGGATGCATGTTATGAGAAGGAAAATAGAACATGAAAAAGTTTTCACAAAAGAGAATTTAAAATAATGTTACTTTGTTTCAATTGTTCACAGTCGTTGCTTTCCCAGGAAATTCTTACCCTTTGCACTGAGACCAATGGAAAGGAAAACAATCTCTCGCTTATTGCAAGTGAAACTCAAAGAATCTTGACACCAGCCAGACTGGTGCCAGCAAAACTCGGGAGATAATCGGGCAGAATGAATGTTGGATTTTATATGGGTCTACTGGAGCATTGTTTGTTACAAGATTAACTGGTAAGATTAGATCTCTCGGGAGAAACAACACAACCTCTCTAGGTACCAGACAAAAAAAAAATAAAGGCAGGGCTGTAATTTTCGTTCTGGTTCGGATGTGTAAAATACATCGTAAAAAAAAGTCACTTTTGTTTGCTTCAACCAACTTCATTCACCCTTCCCCCTTCCCCATTCAAGGGAGCAGTCCAAACTCCTTCCTTGACTTGCATTGTAATCCAGCGTGAAAAAGGAAACTCGCAACTTGCGTTCTGTTTTCACCCAATGCGTATTCTAGGACACGTCATTAAACAGCGTGGCAGTCGATAATCATTCGGGTTTGGAATTGAATTTAACTTTAAACTGTATATTTAGTCCCGATTAGCCCATCAGCATAAAATGAACTGAAAACCAGCTTTATGAAACTACGCATTTTCACATATCAAAATGGTAGATCGTTATTTACTCTCACGTTAATCGATGATCTAATGTTGTATTTAGGAGTATTCTCGATGTCAAACACCCACCCCTCCAAACCTTTTCCCCTTGAATAATGTCTTTTTAATCAGTCTCAGCGACCATTCCTATATTGAACACTCTTTTTTTTTTTTTCCTCCACATGAATGGTTCTGAAGAAAAGTGGATGCAAATTAAATTTACAGATTTGCTTATCAGAAGGCGCAGAACATGAAGTTATTTTAACTCTTGTTTTCCTTTCTGGAGATCGAATTTCGTTATCCTCAAATCAAAACAGCTTTGCGAGATTCAAAACAATAACTTTTTCCTTCGCGCTGGATGAGTCATCGCTGTTATCGGCAAGCAAGAGCTTTGCAGACGCTAGACAAAACACTGGCGCCAGCTGCATCGTAAAAACAAGAAGACCGGCTGGAAGTTCGAGCAACAGGTGGGGGAAGAGAAAAGTCCCAGCATTTTAAAGATAACGCAACTGTCGAAGATGGAACTTTTAACAGCAGTGTAAAGAAGAAAGAAATGACCCTTGCTCAGTGGCGGAGCGTGAGCTTTCCAACAGTGTAAGCCTAGCATGATGAAGGCTATTTCCCGTTGTGCTTATTTTGGGGCTGGCATATTGACCCCCCCCCCCTTTTCCATTTTTTTCAGTTCCCTAGAATTGTTCAGAAAAGCCTAATTTTTGCACTAAATTTAACCTTACACTCCTTAAAAACAAAGTGACACTACACCAGATTAAAAGTTCTGGCAACATCCATGAGCGTGGTGTTTTCATTGCTAGGCTGCGTTCTTCTACATTGAGAGGAATGGTTGGTTGATTTGGTGTTTTAAGTCAACTTTATGCACATTAAGGCTAATCGGGATTGGACCTACAGTTTAAAGTGGGATCCGAACCACTATATGCCTCCACCAGGTATCGAATACATTGAGAGGAGAACTAATAATTACGTCAGTCTTATTCCTATCACTATGAGTAACCTAACAATAAAAAAAATGCAAAGTTAGATAAAATATAGAACGAAAATAGTTCGATTCAGAACCTCTTATCTAAATGAATTTTAAAATAAACATACCTCTTACATGCTACTGTTCCATTACAACTTGTAGTTCAAAACCAGGCGGCGATTTTTTTCGGCAAAGATGTCAATCACAGCATCATGGAAGGTAGGGCTCTTCTTTAAATCCTTCAAGAGAGTTCTCTCTATTGCCATCAGCGATAGCTTAGTAAGTCTCTCCTGGGTCTGTGTGCTGCGCAGGTAGGTGTGTATCCTCTTCAAGGCAGAGAATGTTCTTTCAACAGATGCACTAGTTGCAGGTATGGTTAAAATTAAGGCAGAAAGCTTTGTTGTTTCCGGAAGAGCATTGCACAGGTTTGTTGAAATTAAATATTTATGGAGGTCTAACACTGAAGGTTTCAAAAACTCCTGCGACGAATAAATAGCAGTAAGTTCGGTTTTCAAAATTAGAGGATCAAAATATTGTCCATATGATTTCAATAATGATTCGTAAGCATTTATTGGAAATTTCAGAGAATAATTTTGAAAATTATCAAAATCTAGCAAGGAGAGCAATTCTAGTTTCTGGATATCGGAGAATCTGTTGGCTAATTGGACTTTCATTGTGTCAATAATTTCATAGTAAAGTCTTCGATAAGAAGCTTACCTCTCATTACTGATGAGAACAATTCTCTGTCTTTTGCTTGGCACCTTTAAGTGTTCTTCTCCCAACCTGGCACTGTCGCTTTCGGACCACACTTTTTCAAAGTCTTCCCTCTTAGTACTCAAGAAACTTTGATATTCTTGTACTTTTCGAGTACAGTAGCCGATGTCATTCACTCTGGTTTGCAAAATTTCGAAAAGTATTTTAGCTGGTGGAAGAATGGCCGAAAATACAATTAACATAAAATTGAAATCAAAATCATGGAGAGTAGCAAAATATCCACGAGAAGAGAGACGCGTTTCTCCATCCCACTGCTCTTGGTTCTGTATCACTGATTCAAAGAAATTAATTAGATCTGTTTTCAACTGGGAAACAACTTCAACCAATCTCTCTGCGTAGAGCCATCGAGTAGGAGCAACTGATGGCAGACGTCTGCTTACCATTTTGTCCAGCGCTGCTTTCCTCTTTGAAGATTTAGAAAAGAATGCTGCAAAAGCCGACAAAGTTTCAAAAAATACTTTACATTCTTTGATGCCCTCCACAGATTGTTTGAGAACTAAGTTTAGCTTGTGAGCATAGCATTGGACAAACAGTGCTGTCTTATACCTGTCTCTTATCAACTTTTGCAAACCATTGTGTTCTCCAGCCATGACAGCTGCTGCATCATAGGTTTGAGCAACTAATTTCTCGCCACACTGGAAGTCATTTATTACACCAAAAACATGGTCTGCCAGGGCAGCAGCCATGCGATCCCCACTGACATCCTTAAAACCTATGAACTGCTCCTCTACGTTACCATTTGAAGTTACATAACGTAGCACCGATGAAAGTTGAGATTTCTGAGAGGCGTCTACTGTTTCATCTTCGATGACAGACACAAATAATGCTTCTTTCACTTCACTTTTTATTTTGTTCATCATCAAAGTTGCAATTGCGTCAATCAACTCATTTTGGATATCGTGAGAAGTGCCAGCAAAAACTGTAGATGATTCCAAATGATGACGTAGTTTTTCATCATAGCTTGCCCTATAATGAAGCATTTCTACGTAATTACCTCTATTGTTTGAATCTGAACCCTCCAAATGACCTCTGAAAGGGAGCTCTTGTTCCGCCAAAAAACAAGCAGTGTCGATTAAACAACCAACGATGTATCTATTTGCTTTGACTTTTTCGTTGTGTTTCTCTCGGTTTAATTTGAAGGCAAGGTTTAAACAATCTTCAATTCGCGTAGTTCCAAATTTCAACAACGCAATCTTTGAATTTCCGTGTGCTACGGAGATCTCATGTCTTTTCTTTAATAAATGATAATTATTAGAGTCGCCGACACCTTTTGTTGTCCAAGCAGTTTTTTCTGTTGAAAAGAGAAGGCAGGGCCAACAGAAAAGTGCTGAATACTTTTTACAACCACATAACCAAGTATCAGCTTCGTATCATGAGTCTCAAAACCGGCGAACTTTATTTTTTGTTTCCGTTACCATGCCTGCTAGAGAAGGAGTGGACCTACCTACATCCACAAGTTTCTTCTTTGCAGCAAAATTCTTGCTGGAAAACGGCATCTTCAACAAGTTCTCCACCACACAATCACACTCGTTTTCTTCCATAATGCTCTTCGTATCACACCACAGTACAGGGACAACTGCACCACACCGCCCACTTTTCAATAGATGGAATTCGCAAAAAAAAAAAAAAATACCACGAGAAGTTAATGATGCACACAACAAGAAAGGGGAAACAAACCAAACCCAAAAGCAGCCACTGCCCAAAGCAGTGATATTCCGGAGTCAGTGAAATATCCCTTTTGGAAATAAATAAATTCCCTCTCTGGCCTTAAAATTGCCTATAATTCGTAAAGAGAGGAAGAAAAAATAAATTCAAAAATAAAATATAAAATAAATGCTCACTAATTGTAGAAGTTTATCCAGAAATTTCTATCAAAGGAGATGTAAGTGATTTCTAAGGGGAGTGTAAAAGAGAGACAGACCATAAATAAGCTTTCCGTGCATTTTCGGAGAGTGTTTAAATTACGGACTATGTAATTAATGAATGATATTTCGTTCACATTTGATATGATAATTTGTAAAACTGGTTCAATCTTAAGTTTTCATCAAACATTTAACTTAAAAAAACAACTTTTTGCACTATTTAGCTCAATTACTACAAGCAGAGTTCAAATTAAAAACAGAAATCTTAATATTTCCTATGTATATACTAATCCTACAAGCATAAACAAGCGTTAAGCACATTAATGTATATATTATTATATTTTATCATTTTTTGCTCATTTTAGGTGTTTCTTTTTCCCATTCCTGTTAATTTCTTTGCTTTAAAATTCCCTTTTCCTGTAAAAAAAAAACCTCCTTGAAACACAACCGTCTCAAATTTCCTTTGCAACCACCTCTTCATACATAGTTGCCAGATGCTGCAGTTACGATAGAGACTTGGAAAGTCGTCTGCTACTCTTTGACTGAGTGCACTGCATACAGTTCTTGAAGTGAGGAGGGGAGGTGGTGCGGTGGTTGCTAGCTTTCTGATCTTTCCTTAAGGGGGATGTGCTTATTGGTCTTTGTCAAGTGTGGTCTTGAACAATGTGAGTTGCTAACATGCCAGCAATATCAAGATCGCCTTACTACAGAATGCACATCTGGCCAGTTTCCACTGTTTCCTGGCTAAAACCCGACAACGCTGTGGCTCCCTCCTCTTGCGGGGCAATCACTGTCTCGCTGGACCGTATTCACGGTTAGCCAGTGATGCCACCCAAGCATAATGGTGCTAAATCTCGCACAAGTTTAAGAAGTCATTGGACAGTTGGAGATATAATAAAACAAGAGGGCCACTGTTCGTGGGGGTTGAATTTTCTCAATCTTTTCACGTTAACGTCGAACCCATCCCGATGGTTGAACCATTCTCATTTATATTATACGGAAGAAACTCCATATTTTACTTAACTATAGTATGTAGCTAATTAATAATGCAATTTTAAAACTCTAAAATAGATGCATAAATTGAACTTGAAACTAGTCTTAGGAAAATAATAAATTATTGTTTTCTTTATAAATTAATATTAATAATATATAGAGCCTAGAACAATATAGTAGCATGTAGCATAATTTCAGAGTATAAACAACACCATCGATGTTCGGTAAGGGTAAGGAGGGGAGGCCCTTCCTGGAAAATGAATGTCAACCATAAAATTATATATTTCACACACATAATTTCATTTCAGTCACAGCAAATTATGTTAATTATTGTAAGGGCATTGCAGAAGAATGTTAAACTTCAAATTGAATTAGTATCTTTTGAGGAGGCAACTCTATTAAGGGGGAAAATGCCTAGTTTACCCCCACCCCCTGGAAAAAATACTGGTGGAAAGAAATACTGCGGACTTCCCTGAACAACACTTTTTCTAAACAAGAGGTTTGCAACGCTGCTGTAAGCCTCTGACCGAAGGTTTACAGACCTAGGGTTCTGTCCCGCTCTTCTCCACGCAGATAGGGTAGGCGGAGAGAAGGAGGGTAGGCACTGCTCGCTCGCGGTCAGCAACTTGTAAGGCAAAATTCAGAAGGCTTACAGCTTCCCACAGGCAAAAGGTGGGAGTTCCCATGTGCTGTGCCGCCTAGTGCTGAAGTGTTGCAATCTAACAAACAGGATATTGAACACTGGTGTCGACCCAAGTTGAACCTTTAACTTGTTTACGAATTTTGCCACATAATTACATACATTTTACTGGATGTATTAAACTGTAAGCCCGGCTTACATGGCTTACATGGACGCTCCGCGCCTGCCCTTGCTTTACGTTTTACCATGCAACAGACAATAATACGGGCAATATTTCCTATGCAGACAACAGCATTAAAAATAATAATAATAATAAATAAATTTAAAAAAAACTGAATTCTGCAATTATCAACATTGCAGTGCACACCAGTGGTGGAGAATGAGCTGGGGAAAGGGTAGAGGGTCACTTTTTTTTTTACTTGTTCTATGGTTTTTGTTCGTTTTCAAGAATATATCCAGAACTGGTTGCCCCATTTTAGACTTCAAAGGAAAGGAAGACTTTTCCACCCTCGCCTGTAATCAGCCCGCATCAGCAAAAAAATCGTGGCCGAAACAATCTGCATTCCCCCCCTTACGTTTGCTGACAGGAAAAGAGGGAGAAGTCAGTCAGCCAATGGAACACTTTTTTGGCAGATATTACGTCATCGACACAATTAGGAAAACGTATGAAGTGGGAAACGGGAGTTATGATCAGTGTTGCCAAGTTGGCCCTCTTGAGTACGTACTCAGCCCCAAAATTCAGCAAAAGCCCCAAGGGGCTTTTTAGCCCTACAGAGAGAAATCTTGCTACAAATCTACCCCTTTCAGTAATGAAATATTTTTTGGTATTTCAGTAAACTGCAAAGAAGTATTCACTTAACCGACTCTCCTCTGCACCTGCAATCTCGTCCTGCGACCCCTCCTGGGGAGCAGGTAGCAAGTGCACATTGTCACTTTATTCCCTTGTTTTTTTTGGTTTTGGTATGCTGTGTAGCCCGAGGAGAATTACGGATAACTTCGATTCCAGAAAATGCGAATCTTTGTTCAGTTGCATTGCATCGTCCTTGAAAGTTCACAGAAGTGCGGTGCGGAATCGACGAATCGTTCGTAACAGTGAGGCTCGCCCAGAGACTAGTTCGTGCGTGCGGCCATGTGTGTGTGTGTGTGTGTGTGTGTGTGTGTGTGTGTGTGTGTGTGTGTGTGTGTGTGTGTGTGTGTGTGTGTGTGTGTGTGTGTGTGTGTGTGTGTGTGTGTGTGTGTGTGTGTGTGTGTGTGTGTGTGTGTGTGTGTGTGTGTGTGTGTGTGTGTGTGTGTGTGTGTGTGTGTGTGTGTGTGTGTGTGTGTGTGTACGTGTGCATATATATGAAGGAGGAATATGCCGAAAATGTGTAATGCTTTTGTGTAATCTTCTGCACCACAATTTACGGGGGAAATAAATTATTTAAGTTGAGAAGATTTAATTTAGTTGAGCGTATGCCCCTCATCTTGACAGTTGATTAGTTGTGGTTCTTGAGTTTCAGAAATTTTGCACCAAAACACCCAAGAATTAAGAACCAGATTTTTTTTCAGTGCGCAATCGCACCTTTGTAAATCTAGCCCCTTGGATGTGAATTTTAGCTCCATTTTGGGTGCGATTTAGCCCGTTTTTCTCTCGTGCTGTTGGCAACACTGGTTATGATGCACGTAAGATCGAAGTAAACTTTTGTGGAAACCTGGATGACAATGCATTAAGCAGGTTGACGATCTTTAGTTCACCTTTGTGGTTTTCATTATCTCTGACAGTTTCGCTTTTTTATGAAGTGTTGCAGGGAACAAAGGACACGTTTTGAATGAAAGCGGTTACCGGAAGTTGTCGGCTACAAGGCCGAGAGTTGCTCACTCACGGGAACCTGCTGAACTGTAGGTCAGAGCTGGACAGATGGGCCAGACTTGCAGGTGCCACGCATCTGTATTTTCGAACATTCCTGCGATCTTATCTCTCAAGGTGGTGTATTTATCGATGAAAGAGCTTGACCTGCCATACACATTGGCAAAGACTGCAAGTCCAGCAGTCATTTCGGGCTGCTCCCACCCTCCCCCATGAGTTTTCAGCAGCTCTTAGGACAAGGAAACAAGTCAAGTCGATTTAAAATAACATCCAAGCACATTCGATCTTCTCTTCTCGCGTATCCAAGAGCAAGCGTGGCAAAACAAGCCTGGCGCGTTGAGTAGCGGCAGTCGGGTGCGGGGTAACATTGGTGCACTTGAGGGAGGGGAGGGCAGAGGTCAACTGCTATTGGATATCACTCAAGCATGGTGTGGTGGTGTCTATTTTTAGTTCAGACCTAATTGTGAGCGGTAGAGCTCTCGTAAAGGGAATGAGTGGAGGAAAAAACAACGCATTTTCGGCCGATTTCCTTCAATTTTTCAACTTTTTTTCCCCAATTTTTTCTAAATTTTTCACGGTTCCCGGGAAAAGGGTCGTTACTTCGAGAGGGTCATTATACCCGGGGTCGTAGAACCGAGAGTTGACTGTACTACATATTCAGCTTCCATGGTACTTAATGTAATTGCAGTTTTCTTCATGCTTTTCCAAATAATGGGAGCATTTCCAAAAGGACTAAGTAACCAGTGATGCTCTTGTGATCCTCTTCACAGTTCGCCCAGTCAGCTTCGCAGTATACCACCATTGGTTTTCTTACAGGTTGATATGTGATGCCATAATGTTTGGTGGTTTTCACATATCAGAGAATTATTTTGGCTGCCTTACAATGTTTTCTATTAAATTTGGAACAATATTGTGCTAGTTTACCAACGGCAAATGCTATATCTGGTCTGATCCTTTGAGATAAGTATACTAAATAAATGTTTATTTACGAACATAGCAGATTGTCTTTTAACTTCATTTTCCTGTTGTCTTGCAGCTTCTGCGATCACAGGTCTCTTCACCGTTGCACATGTAAATTCACTTCCAGGTAGATTACATTGGGCTGAGACCTTTGTATCCCATTCGTCGGACAAACCACACAAAATTGTCATAGCTAAATCTGAGTTCAATTTTATCGCAAACACGGCACCATTTCGTCAGTTTCATTGATTTTTGCCCAATAAATTTTCATATTTGCACAGTCATACAACCTTTGTGAGTGTAACTTACTTCGCAATTGCACGGTTCGAAAATTGCTACAACATGGTGCATACAACCTTTGTAGTTCTTCCCACACTTATTTCGCAGTACACAAGTATCTTATGTGCATTTCCTATTCATCACAAGTGCAAGTTTTGCTAATGCCTTACCTTGTCACGTTTGTAACTCGTGTTCTTCCTCTGCATCATTTTCCACATCAGGCAGACTTCCCTCTGGCTCCACGGTTGCTTTCCATTATTATCACAATCTTCATTTGGTCGCTCAATGATGCATAATTAGTTCTATTTAGTTTGCATATGCTAGTAAACTTATCGCCTGACATCTTGAAGTCTTCACTGGTGCCGGTACGTTGCAAGTCTGTATGTTCACTTCTTTCGTACAGTTCGCATCAGGCACATGGGCCCATAACCATTGTTGAATTATTTATCAACAAACTAACGAACATTTCAAACATTGCAGAGAACAAAACGGTAATAACAAGAATATTGTACATGCATGAAGAACAGATTTTCCATTTCTTGCCCATTATATTAAGTGTCTCACGGCATCTTACAGAAGATAAAACAGACTACTGTCTGGCTTCTAGAAACAAGGAAAAGTCAGTGGCCAGCTCATAGTAAATCTTTACATATAAAGTTACTAAAACAAATATCTCCTACAATACCACTGAAAGGAAATTTTGCCTGTGGGCATAAATTAATAGTTTCTACTCTTACAAGGAGAGGACACAGCTTAGGATTTTTATTTTTGGTGGGGGAGGACTTTGTGTAGTGGTAGGGTACCCTATAGGTATTGATATGCCAAGTTACTAACATACACTAACCAGCAATTTCTGAGAAAGAGTGCTTCAAAGTTTCAAAACTTTATATGCGCACCTCATTAGGTGAGGATATTATCAGACTATCGGGTGGTAGCATATCAGTTACGTATGCCAAAAGTTCTGGGTTAGATTTCTGCTTGATTGCCCCTATTTCTTTTCTTTTTTTATTAACTCGAGCAAATATTTACTGTGAAAATTCATTTTTATTTGAAAGGACTATTTTCCCCTAAAACATGTAAATAAAATTTTATTTCAATAAGTTATTAAATTAAATGTAATACAGTTGCTAAATGAAATTAAGAGCAGCCAAAAGGTAATTGAATCCAAACCTTCACCACGTGACACTTATACTTTACCACCAGGCCACTTGGCAGTCAGATAATGTATTCACCTTGAGGCACACTTGGAAATCTTTGATACTTTATACCACTTTTTTTCATAAATGGCTGGCTAATGCACGCTAGTACCTTGGATTATCACTAACTACATGGGACCCTACTATTTCACAAAGTTTCGTCCCAAACTGTGCCCCCTCTCTATGTTGGACATGGCTGGCTGTAAGTTTTCATATTATGTAGCAACTGCATTGTCTAATACATAAGTTGTAACTAAGAAATTTGTTTTGCACATTTATGAAACTATGGCACAACAGCCCTTTAAGGGCAAGGCATACCAAGCCATTGTTCATTGGTTGATGCAAACAGAGGCCTTCCACCACTGTTATCTGGATTTGTAGACTGCAGTCTTTGGTGGAAGGGGTGTTTGCCCTCCGCAAGACTTCTAAATCCATTAATAAATCATCAATTAACATGGATGTAAATAATAATCAGTGGCATGCCCAAAGGGGGTGATGAGGGTCATATGCCCCCTCCCTCTGGCCAGTATTTCTAAAAAGAAGAAAAATAACGTCAAAGGCAGGAAAAGATGGCATGAGGGCTGACTACTATAAAAAGTATATGTAACCCCATTCCCACTTTCGAAAATCCTGCACGCGTCGCTGATAATTTATTGCGATGTCTAAAAATGCGTAAGTTTGACAAAGCTTGTTTTGTTCACTTCATGTGGTTGGGCTGATCGGGACTGGATACATATGCAGCTCAAAGGGGAATCTGAACCATTCTGCACATCTTCAGGACACTTTGATTACAGTATATAAAGATGCTTGGCATCTACCTATAAATCACCACCCCCCTCCAATTACCCATGACTTCTAAAAATAGCAACTAATTACCAGTTTACAGGGTAAACTGAGATCTCACACACTCAGATGCATAAACTGAACCTAATAGGTAGCAGTTAGAAGCAGTCATCCACCCTCCCTACCCTCGAAAGTGGGTCCCGCTAATCCGTCATTGACTTTAACAGCACGTCTTGCTTTTGACCTTAGAACTTGATTATCATACTTCCTTCATGTTGTTAAATAATTTTTCATACAATATACCCCATAAAAAGTCGATTGTGTAGTAATTTCTTACTGACACTTGAGTTTCACCCCTCCCTTATGCTTTCCTGCATTTTAAGTTTTTTATTTACGGGTTTCTGAAAAACGAAATATTGGGGTTTGACTGTATAATCCAATTATTACCTATTTTGTTATGTATCACACTAGGGTCATGACTTTTTTGTAACCCCATGTTCCGGTGTCATAAATTGGTGACAAAATTACAAACTTACAAGTAGGAAAAGCATAATTATAGCATAATACATAATTAACATGTCTTGTTAGACAAAATAAATCTGAGCTGAAGTTGCTCCTTCATTTTACAGACATTAAAATCTTGAAGACACTTGCCCATTCTGCACACTGATTTGTCTGGAAATTCCCAGTCTTGATGGTTCTTGGTTCCAAAACTTTTTCACACAGTTGAATGTTTTTTCATTAACCTGCAAGCTGCTACATAGCCCATCTGTAAGAGATGAATTTTGCATAGTGAGTGTCTTCTCTCTGGTAGAAAAATAAATGCCAAAAGAGCTAGTATCTTGCATTACTTAATTTAGGTATTTTCTGAATCTTCACTTCAGGAAATCCTCCAGTTTCTTCCAAACAGTGGAAAACCAGAGTTAAATGAAATAGAAATTTCATATCATCATGACAACCTGCTGTTTCAGTAATCTCTTCTTTACCATTCTCGAAATGAATATTGAGCAGCTCGTAGTTCTTTACAAGTTCCATTATTATGCGAAACACTAGGTCAAGAACATGATGTTGACAACCAATCAATTGCGTTTATTCCAATTTCTTTTCAGCAAATAGTCTTTAAAACTGAATTACAATCCCATTCTTTCTTCCAATGTTCACATTCATAGGGTCCGCAACAATCATCTTCTTACTCTTCCATAAATTGTATTCAACGAGAACAGCTGTTATTCCTTTGACAACAGTATCTGCTTTTCCGTCTGGTAGATCTAGTGCTTCTAACTTAACTTCATTCTTCAACACTAGCACTTGCTGTACTCTTGGCCATCAATACGTTTACCATCAAAATGCAACGACCAGTTTTCTAAGTGTAGTGTTTTCTTTATTTCTTCTTTAAGTTTAACAGCTTCTTTAATGGTGGTCCTGTAAATACCAAATTGTGAAGGTGTCTCAATGTCAATCCCATCTTGAGATAACTGTTGGCAAATGGTTGCTGCTTTGCTGGTTGATAACTTTGAAGATGTTACTAATTTGGTTGCAGATTTGGTTTTGTTATACTTCTTCCTTGTCCTTGTAGACAGTTCACCTGAATTTTCGGACTCGTCATATTCACTCTGTCATATTCAATGGACCGCCCCGGATTGCATGTTGACGTAAAGCGGGGTTGGTGTGCAATGTGTATGCACTATCCCTTCACACAAAGATCTCATGTATAGTCTCTATAGACTATTCATACACATTGCACACCAACCCCGCTTTACGTCAACATCCAATCCGGGGCGGTCCAGTCCCCCGGAGATCAAGGTGGAAACCTAACGGTGCCACACGAAGCCTTGATCGTGACCTTGACGTGGTCATCTGACAAAGTGGAGCCTGGGCCACTGATAATCTTACCTGGCAATTTTTTGTATATAGAGGTCCTTGTGACAGACAGACACGGTGAAGCCTAGGCCACCAAGAATAATCCTCCTAGGCAACCATTTATGTGATCTAACAGACTACACGCTACCCTGAAGACGGAGGCAGATTCAGCCTCCGAAATGTAGGTAAATCTCTGTAAAAAATAACAGTGGTTAAAAGTCCAAAAACTAGAATGAATAATTCACCACTGATTAGCTACAAAGAAGAAATGAAAATGTATATCAAGAAAAATGTTATGAATAAATGCAGCAGGAAAACAAAAGGAATTTTGCCAAGTTCTGTGCTCTCCTGATTACAAATGGATCTGTATCGCTAATTAAGGTTTCTTTTCTTGTCCTCCTCCTATTAAAATGTAATCTACTAATCACATTTGTACAGTAAATGAAGGAATAATAATTTAGATATATTTCGGAAGGCTGAGACTCTTTGGGTAGCACATGTTGCACACCTATGATGTCTCTGGTACTAACCATTTCACTATATGGCATCCCATTTACAAAACCTGTCTACCAGTGGAATTTGGAAAAAGAAAACAACTTATTTATTGCCATATGATCTTGATCATGCATAACTTGATTTTTGAATGTTTCTATTAATTTACTCTATTTTATTAAACAGATGCTTCAATGAGGGTACATTTCGAGATTCATGGAAAAATGCTAACGTGGTGCCATTATATAAATCTGGGGACAAGTGTGCCTTTTCTTCTTATAGGCCTATTTCCCTTCTTTCACCACTTTCTATCGCCTGTGAAAAGATAATAAAGGACCGACTCTACAAATTTACCTCTCCATATATAAATACAGCACAGCACGGCTTCTTACCAGGCAGCTCCTGCTTAACCAACTTAAGCATTTTATTATCTGATGCTATCAACTCTATATCTGAAAACTCTCAACTGGATGTAATATATCTGGATTTTTCGAAAGCTTTTGACTCTATAAACCACAATTTCCTGCTTCATAAATTATCCCACAGTTTCAATATTCATGGAAACTTTCTCTCTCTGCTCAAGCACTACCTCCAAAACAGACAACAAAAAGTTGTTGTTTCCGGAATGTCTTCTTATCAAGCTGTATCTTCTGGTGTACCTCAAGGCAGTGTTCTTGGACCTCTTCTCTTCATCCTGTACCTTGATGATCTTCCAGAATATCTTTCCGATTCATGCAAAAACCTTCTCTTGTTCGCTGACGATTGCAAAATATATAGTAAAATCTCCAATTTCAGTGACATGACACTTCTGCAAAACAATTTAGATTCTCTAATAAAGTGGTGTGAATTATGGAACTTAAAACTCAACCCTCAAAAATGTACCATCATGACCTTCTCCTTGAAGAAAAACGCATTTAATACTAAATATTTCATAAAAAATAATTGTGTTCAAAGAGTTGCCGCACAAAAGGACCTGGGCGTCATATTTGACAAGAAACTTTCCTTTTCTGAGCACATCTGTACAGTCACAAGGGGTTCAATGCGTATGCTGGGTCTTCTCTATCGTTTCACGGAAATAAACAACTTGACTGCCCTCAGCACCTTTTACAAATCTTTTGTCACCTAAAATTGAATACTGTTCTCCGATCTGGTCTATGGCATGCCCCTCAAATTCAGATAGACTAAATTCCATCCTAAATTTCTTCCTGGCCATTGTTCGACACCGAATTCCGTCCACAAAACACTTGCAAAAGTCCATCCTCCTGCAAATGTTAAATATCCAAACTCCTCAAGAGAGACATAGACTGGCTGACCATATATTTCTACACAAAATAGTGAATGGCAACATCAGAAGTGACCGCCTTCTTCAGGAAATTCACTTTTGTGTGCCTGCCCGCTCAACAAGAAGCACTCTACTTTTTGCTTCTCAGAAGCCGAGATTGTGCCTCATCCAGCGCTCTGTTCCATAGACTGCCCAGTGAATACAATAATCTAGGAAGCGAAATATACATTTTTGAAAATCTGGACCATTTTAGAAGAAAGTTAGCTAAAAGTATGCAAGTCTCTTAACCACATGTAATTTTTCTGTTATTTTTTTTGTTGTATTATGTTATTTTTTTTTGTCCTTATGTTCTATAAAATCGTTCCAAAGTAAAATGGCTAACGCTGTATTTGGAATCTTCTATTAAATAAATAAATAAACACACAACTTAATTGGATATCATTTATCATATATTGTGTAAGTAAATAAGCAAATTCAGCCAAATGAATTAGATCCATTCTTATTTGCAAAGGCGTCACTGGATCTTGAACCTGTATCGGCAAAGATTTTGGAGGCAAATTTCTCTTATCAAAAAACTGCTACAATATTCATATTTTGAAAAATCACGCCTGTTTATAATTCCTTCCAGAGCATTCAAGTGAATCTTGTGTGGTTTGCTTTCGCTGTTGTAGAGATATGTGATGGTTTTATGCAGCTTATTTTCTAGATATCTAGACAAGTGAAAGCACACTGCACAAAGATTCCTTTGAGAGTTCTAAAAGAACTTCTAAAGAGTATTTTTCCAAAATAGACATATCAATTTATGCAACGCATCCCTCCACTTGTTCTTTATCACCATGATAAACTATAACAGCATCCCCCAACCATTCCGTGGCTCAAGCACACATCCTCCAACTAACATTTTCCACTTCAAGGGCTGGCTGCATATTTCATTATTGTTGTTCCTTTCCTTTAGATCTATGTGGGTAAAAGGTTGACAATGCCTTGTGCTTTGCAGGGGCAAGGAGAAGCTGTGCGTGGTGCGTTTGAGGGACCCATATGGAGAGAGCACCAGGAAAATGTCTGAACCACCAGAGGAGGATGAAACGAAGGAGGATTCAGAAAGTGTAAAGTAGGTGGCATTTCGTTTACATTCTAAATAGCTTAAGGAGATATGCTACTTTAGCTCTGCTTTTGTTACATATCATAATGTTATGCAATCTGACAGATACTGTTCTGATAGAATTTAAATATGATAATATTCTGTAAAAAGCCTGATATTTATTGTAAAATTCTACCATTTTGCTATTGTTACTATGAATGTAAAGGTACAATTCATATTCAAATTTCAAATGTCTTTAGGTAAATTTTTCAACATTAGGAATGGGACAGATTAATCTGTATTGGCCGATATAGTCATGTTGGTTTGTCGATAATATTGCCGATAATTTTACAGATCCAATGTAGCTGTAAACAGCCTCTGATTTAGTGTAAAAATCTACTATGTATATTGTTGTTTTTATGGATATAAACATTATCAATACCCTAGTTTTGTAAATATCAAAGTAGTTATTTTTTTTTTTCAAAGCAAATCCCATTGCAGTCATCTGCTTATTTAATTTATCAAGGGGGTTAATGAACCATTCATGTTCGAGGAACATTTGTAATTTTGTATTGGATTGGTTACCAGTTTCTGTAAATTTTATATCTGTGTAGCAAAATTTCATATCAATCCATCTACTAAATATGCATTTTTTATGCAAGTGCTTTATCAATTTCATATCTGTCCATCTCTAATATGTATATTACATGAACCTTGTACATTAATCTTGCAGCCAGTCTGGGAGTTACGCCTACTCTTCTGCCAAACTGACTCGATTGTTATCTAAATTCTCCGAGTGGTCAAAGCTGACTGAATCGCAGCGAGAGGGCCTCGGGTTGACCTTTGATGCTGAAGGAGAATTATGGTGAGTTTCTTCAAAAATTTTCAGGAATGCTAGAATAAAAAGATGAGTGTGCGCGTGTGTCTTGCAAGTGCTAAATATTCTTTGTTCCTTGATAATCCTTTGCATCCGTATATTAAACCCCACCACACTTTGTTTCACTCTAAGAATAAAGGCTTGCAATTGAGAAGAAAGGGGGGAGGGGAAGGGTTGATTCTCATCGAAGATGCCCCCATTTTTTTATTGCCTGGTGAATCTGTACATAAACTGGACTAAAACATTTGACCTACTCTAAAAAGAATATATATATATATATATATATATAAATCAAATAAGGTAAAAGGAAACACTCACCGGACAGTAGGAAAATTCAAAATTTTCGCTAATTTATAGCATCATCGGTGTGAGAAGAAACAGAAGACGGAACCGGAAGTTGGGGTCCTGCAGAGTTGCCAGGTCCCCATTGAAGAAGAAGCGGTGCATAGAACGAAAAAAACACTGTTTCGTCACCAGGCTCGTCGTAAACTGTGAGTGTGTAGGATGAGTTGGGAGGGTGGGTGAGGGTTGGGCATTACTGGGTGGCCTTGTTCAGGCCAGGTGGAGTGGTTGCACTCATGGCCGATATATAGGCCCTCTCCCATCTTTTGCGAACAGAGGTGTTGGCTGGTTGGGGTAGGAGGTGGATGATCGCTACCCGGAAGCAGTCGTTGAAACTGATGTTGTGGTGGTTGGTGTGGACGGCGACAGTGAAGTCCAGGTTGTGGGTGAAGGAGCGGTGGTTATTGATGCGGAGGTTGAGGGCCGTTGATGTTTCCCCCAGGTAAAAATCACCACAGATGTTGCAGGTGAGGATGTAGATAAGGTTTGAGGCATGGCAGGTCCCTTTGGGATGGAGGGTAAATTTGCCAGTGGCCATGTGCACCTGGAGGGTGTGAGAAGTGATGAGGATGGGACAGGTCTTGCACCTGGGTCGGTTGCATTTATGGGCAGGGGGGTGTTGGATGTGTGGTGAAGGAGTGTTGTGGACCAGGATGTTTTGGAGGTTAGGGGGGCGTTTGAAAACCACCCTGGGTTTGTCGGGAAATATGTTTTTGGTTTCGGGATCACTGTGGAGGATTGGGAGAAGAGAGTGCAGTGTGTGCCTGATTTTGTTGAGGTGGGGATGATATTGGGTGATGAGTGCAGG
This sequence comes from Lepisma saccharinum, assembly GCF_977018435.1. Taxonomy (NCBI): domain Eukaryota; kingdom Metazoa; phylum Arthropoda; class Insecta; order Zygentoma; family Lepismatidae; genus Lepisma; species Lepisma saccharinum. The sequence continues at coordinate 17,839,583 of NC_139231.1, read as the reverse complement.
TGGGTTGGTGGCAGCAGGTTTCTTGGTGGTAGTGGTATGTGAGGCAGCTCGTGATATTTGCTTGGTGTCCAACCAACCGGTTCCGTCTTCTGTTTCTTCTCACACCGATGATGCTATAAATTAGCGAAAATTTTGAATTTTCCTACTGTCCGGTGAGTGTTTCCTTTTACCTTATTTGATTTATATATATATATATATATATATATATATATATATATATATATATATATATATATATAAAAAAGGTAAAGTGTTCCCCTGTGCATAGCACCACGCCATGAAGGCGTATAGGGGGTGTAGGGGTAACGCCCCACACTTTCTTGATCCGGTCGTGAGTGGGGGTGATGTGATCAGCATCACGCCCCTGACCGCCTTTACCCCCCAGGGTTTCCCCCAGGTACCCATGTTATTCGACGCTGGATAGGCGCCGATATATATATATGTGTATATGTGGATAAAAGCAAGGAGGGCCAAAAGGATGGATGCATCCATCCATCTATCTATCTATCTTTCGCCTGGCTTGTCGAAAACTGAGAGTGGTGGGGGGGGGGTTTGGTTGGGAAAAGGTGGTGGTGGTGATAGGGGATGAAAGGTGTTACTGGGTGGCCTTGTTCAGGTTGGGAGGTGTGGTTGCATTCATGGTCGATATGTAGGCCCTCTCCCATCTTCTACGTATTGAGGTGTTGGTGGATTGGGGCAAGGAGTGGACGATCGCTACCTGGAAGCAGTCATTAAAAGGAATATTGTGGTGATTGGTGTGAATGGCAACAGCAAAGTCCAGGTTTTGGGTAGAGGAGCGGTGGTTGTTGATGCGGAGGTTCAGGGCTGTGGATGTTTCCCCCAGGTAGAAGCTCCCACAGATGTTGCACGTGAGGATATAAATTAGGTTAGAGCTGTTGCAGGTTCCTTTGGGGTAGAGGGTGAATTTGCCAGTGGCAGTGTGGATCTGGAGGGTGCAGGAAGTGACAAATATGGGGCAGGTTTTGCACCTTGGGCGGTTGCATTTGTGGGCAGGTGTGAGTTGATTGTGAGTAGGTGGATTGTGGTGGACCAGGATGTTTTGGAGATTGGGAGGGCGTTTGAAGACAACTCTGGGCTTGTCGGGGAAGATATTTCTGGTGTCAGGATCACTGTGCAGGATGGGAAGGAGGGAACTTAGAGTGTGTCTGATTTTGTTGAGGTGGGGGTGATATTGGGTGACAAATGCAGGTTTCTTGGTGGGAGTGTATGAAGCAGCTCGGGATATTTGTTTGGTGACCAGGGTGGAAGGATATCCACGGTTGGTCAAGGCTTGGTGTAAGCGGAGGTTCTAGTTCCATTGGGAGGTGGCTGAGGTGTTGAGGCGTTGACCTCTGAGGGCCAGGGAGAATGGGATGGCTTTCTTGGTGTGGAACGAATGGGAGCTGGAGAAGTGTAGGTATTGCATATGGTTGGTAGGTTTGATGTGGATGGAGGTTTCCAAATGTCCTTCCTTCATGTGCACATCCACATCCAGGAAGGTGATTTGGTTGGTTGAGTGAGTCCAGGTGAAATTGATGGAGATGAAGTGGTTAAGTTTGTCTAGAAAGGTGGTCAGGGAAGGTTCTCCATGCTTCCAAAGCATGAAGGTGTCATCGATGAAACGGAGCCAGAGGAGAGGTTTGAGAGATTGGGTCTCCAGGAACTCTTTTCAACTTTGCCCATTAACAGGTTGGCATAGGATGGGGCCATTCTGGTACCCATGGCTGTGCCCCGGATTTGGAGATAGTGCTTGTCCTCGAAGGTGAAGTTGTTGCACGTGAGGACAAGGTGAGCTAGATGGGTCAGGAAATTAGTGCTGGGGTTGTGGGGTTTTGGTCTGTTGTTGAAGGATTCTATGGAGCAGAGGCCATGGGAGTAAGGCATGTTCATGTAGAGAGAAGTAACATCGATGGTGGCAAGGATAGTGCAGAGCACCAGCCACTTCCTTCAGAAAATTAACACACTCCCACCATTACCTGCCAACACTATATATATATATATATATATATATATATATATATTGTTGTGGTACTGTCAACACTTTTTTTTCGGGACCTGGCAACACTGCAGGTCATGCTTACTCTTCCATCTTGTCACTTAGTTCTACAACGTCTCTCTACTCCTGAAGCTGTGACATACCATCACGAAAATTTGAATTTTTTCTTTGTCCGGTGAGTGTTTCCTCTCTCCTCTTTCACTTTTATATATATATATATACACATGCACAAACAAATGATGGAGACAGTAAACACTTACCACATGGAGAGAGATAATTCTATATTTCGTGATGTATCGAATTTTCAAAGTAGAAGATAGATAGATTGGCGTCACATAGAGTAGAGGCATAGAATACTGACCATAGCGTCTCTATGGTCAGTGTTGCCAGAAACAGTTGATAGAGAACTAAAAGTACGTTAACCAGTGTTTACTGTAAGGTGGGTGGGTAGTTTTGGGGAGGAGAGGGAAGGGTTACTGGTTGGCTAGGTTGAGTCCGGGGGTATAGTGGCATGCTGCCTGCTATATAGGCCCTTTCCCATCGCCTGCGGAAAGATGTGTCAGAGTGGGAGGGGGGGGGGGTAAAAGATGGATGATGGCAACACTGAAACAGTTATTGAAGGTGGTGTTATGGCTGTTGGTGTGGATGGTAACTGTGAAATCTGAGTTTTTGGTGGAGGATCGGTGATTATTGATCCTTAGGTTCAAGGGGGTGGAGGTTTCGCCTAAGTAGAAGTTGCCACAGATTTGGCAGATGAGGGTGTAAATCAGGTTGGATGAGTGGCAGGTGCCCTTAGGGTGAAGGGTGAACTCACCTGCGGGGATCAGGAGGTTGGGGGAGGTGATAAGTATGGGGCAGGTCTTGCATCTGGGTTTGTTGCACCTGTGAGCTGGGGGAGTGGTGTGGAAGGGGTGGGAGTGTTTCGGACCAAGATGTTTTGGAGGTTGGGGGGCGACTGAAGACTACCCTCGGTTTATCCCGAAAGATGTCCCTGGTGTCAGGATCACTGTGCAGGATGGGGAGGAGGGAGTGGAGGGTATGTCTGATTTTCGTAATGTGGGGGTGGTATTGGGTGATCAGAGTTGGAGGGTTGGTTTTGGGTTGTTTGGTGCGGTTGTGGGAGGTGGCTCTAGTGATTTGTTTGTTGATAAGGTGGAGGGGTAGCCACAGTTGGTTAGGGCTTGGTGCAGGCGTAGGTTGTAGTTTTGGCAGGATGAGGGGGATGAGTTGAGGCGCTGGCCTCTGAGAGCAAGGGAAAATGGGATGGCTTTTTTGGTGTGGTAGGAGTGTGAGCTGGAGTAGTGGAGATACTGGAGGTGGTTGGTCGGTTTGATGTGTATGGGATTTTCCAAGTGGTCTCGCGCAATGTGGATGTCCACATCTAGGAAGGTTACTTGGTCTTTGGAGTGGAACCAGGTGAATTTGAGTGTAGTGAAGTCGTTCAGTTGGTTTAGGAATGTAGTGAGGGAGGGTTCGCCATGTGTCCAGAGGGGGAAAATGTCATCTATGAATCTTAGCCAGAGGAGTGGTATCAGTTGCTGGGAGTCGAGGAATTCTTGTTTCAGCCTGCCCATGAACAGGTTGACATAAGAGGGTGCCATAGCTGTGCCACGTATCTGCAGGTAATGTTGGTCACCGAAGCAGAAGAACTATTTCTCTTCGTGTGGTAAGTGTTTACTGTCTCCATCATTTGTATTTATCCACCCTTCTGGCACCTTTTCTGATCCTAATCCTGCAATGCAGAATGCTGTTGTAATGAAAGTGGATTTTTCAAAAATATTCATGGTATCAATCAATTGTTGTTTTACAAGAATGCACTCTTAACCATTTTAACACCTAATGACTTTACTGATCATTACTTCGTTAACACCAGAGATAAAAATGTTATGGAAATTTACCCAAAAATTCTAGACCCAGTGGTTACTTGGGTATAATGCGTACTTTTTTCGAAAATGTTTGCACCCAGAAACTGTTGTGCATATTATGCACAGAATAATTCAGACAGCCAACATGAAACCATGCATGTTTTCACTAGGTCACTGCAGATAACATGTATATATCAACATACAGGCGGAAATTCAAGTTTGCGAGATTAAATTTCTTTAGTAATAATATTTTTTAAAAGAATGCTATATAAGTGAAATAATGGCCATTTTCCATGATTTTTCACTTTGTAATGGAACATTTTGCGACACAGAAAAGCAATGCTGTTCTGCCAGAATTCGAACATGCACCTCCTGTCACAAGGGATGTGCATCAGTGGTATTTGTCGCGTGAGAAATGATAGAAAATAACTTAAGTGCTGCAAATCTATAAGATAATGTTGACCTTGCTTTCTTCTACTACAGAATAAACAAGCTGTTTGCAGAAGTGAAACCTTTGGGATGCTAATGATAGTGGAGGGAGAGAAGAGTGGGCAGAAGGTGGCGTGGGTTGTTGATGATATTCTCCCCTTGGTCCACATACGCAGGTGACTCATTGAATAGGTATACATATGATGTTATTCGCTCTTGATCATCATAGCAACAGCTTTACGATGTACAACTAATAAAGCAATTTCTTGAACATGAATTGTACTGTGCATTATATACGAGATATAATTGTTAATCACTGTTCCCATCTAAAATTAGTGTGTGCATATTATACACGTGTAAATACAGTATGTAAGTTGTACCAATTCATAGCCACATGGTTAGGGCTCTTGGCTTTGGTTCAAGCGATCCCTGATTGAGCTCCCAAAATTTTGGCATTGACCCAGCATCGTGAGAACAATTGCGGAGCTACTTGAAGAGAAGAAATTGTGCGCTCCGTTCATGAAAACAAGAAAACAGCAGCTTGAAGCGGTGACCGCATAAATAACCTGTGGCTCTACAGCCTGTAAGGGCCTTGGTCTATCTCCCAACTGCAGTCTCCCTCCCACAATTCTACCTACAGGTGTGGAGATCTTCAACTGAATGGGGTGACATGTTGTCAGCACGTCTAACCCCCAGCCGTTATAGGAGATATCGATGACCAGGTTACGCTATTCACTCATAGCTCTCCAATTTCCTCACGATGGTAGCTTGCCACTGGTCCTATACACAGGCTGAAAACCCAGACTGAACCCAAGCAGACTCGAACTCATGCCATCCCGCAGTAAGTCCAAAGCATAGCACCTTAGGCCATGGAGGAGGACATTGACTGCATATCTCCCAATGAAAAATGGCCAGTCGTTTTTCCAGGCTCTGGCCCATATAGGGCTGTTGCATCATGGAGTTTACTATTAGTTTAGTACTAATTTGATTATTTTTTATAGTTTTTTGTCCTTTGCACTAAATGCATTATCATCGTTCACTGATTAGATGAAGAAGAATGACTTAAAATTGTTTTTGGACATTTACCAAACTATATCATGACCTAACAAACTACTTGGTCCATTCTATTTCCAGGATGCCTTTCGAAGACTTCCTGACCCACTTCAATGAGCTGTGCGTCTGCCGAATGATGAACACAAACGTCTTCACTCTGACGAAGACCTGGAAGGAGGAGAAGGCTCGGGGCGGCTGGACTGTTGGGATGAAAGGGACGTCTGCGGACAGAGCAGGGGGCAGCACCAATTTCCCAGAGACATTTCTCAGGAATCCTCAGGTGAGTGTTTCACTCTGCTCTTTGGTATGTCTTCTTGGACTTCAGAGAAGGAGGGGGGAGGATTTGAAACACGAGTGGAGAAAATCAGTAAAAGTCGGTTTTTCATCTTGGACTGTAATAATAATAATATTATTATTATTATTATTATTATTATTATTATTATTATTAAGTCAAGGTGGCCTAGTCACTAGGGCTGCTTGACTGCCAGGTGGGAGACCCAGGTTCGATTCCCAGAGTGGGTGATCTAAGGTTGGAATTTTTCTGCCCTTCTCCCTTCATGAAGCAGCTCTGGGGCTCACCCAACCTCAAATCAATGGGTACTGGGGGGGGGGGGGAGGTGGTCGGAGCATTGGTAATCACATCATCTCCAAAATGGCAGAGATCAAGTATGTGTGGGCCCCTACCCCTGCATTCCCTAAATGTGTCTTCATGACACACTGCTATGTGCACAGGAACTTCCCCCTTAAGTAATAATAATAATAATCAGGGAACGGATTTATATGCAATAAAAATGTGCTAAATATGTAAATACTATTTAGTTATTTTCAACAAAATATGGAGTTAAAATTGTAAAAATTTACCTTTTTAATTATATAAGGCACTACACAAGCTAAATAAAATACTGTTTTGGCATTGTAACTCTTACCGTGACTATCTTGAAGAGAAACCAGAAGTGAATTCCATACTTGTCACACAATTTTCCTTCTGGCGCTGCTGTTGGACACGTAAGTAGTAGCGAGGGTGGGTTTAACAATGGGCTGCTTGACTTGGGACTTTTGTAACAACCAGGAGCCCTCATTCTCTATTTTTGACAACAATTGTAAACCTGAACCTCCAAGTGTTTTACAATAGCAAAAGCAAACAGTAGGGAGGTGAAAAGAAAAAAAAAATTCGAATGACAGAGAAACTTGTAATTAACTCTATTGAAGGGTGTAAAAAATGTCTTGAACTTTTGTTTGTGTAACGTCACTTTGGACTTGGTCAGTTATTTACAAAAAAATCACCCAACGCTTTCCTGTCAGACACATAGTTACTGCACAAATATGGAAAATAGGAATTGTAGCTTTCCTGGCAACGTGATTTGAACAAATGTTCTCGGGTTACCAGCCAGGTTAAATTGGAGTTGGATTCCAACGTTTCGAGGGCATACATTGCTCTCATCTTCAGGGAATGTAGAAATGGAGACCAGTGTAGTTTAATATACATGACTACCTAGGTATAATGTGGCGGAGTTTGGATTCTGTCGTCCTATTGGCTCTCTCTGGATCCTGGTGTTCTCATTGGCTGGTGTCTTTTTTTTACGGAGTGGGGGGGTTCCAGGCATGACTGAGCTGGAGTCCCACATCCTTGTTGAGATTGGTGCTTTCCCGTGATATTGCTATGGCTTCCTTTACCCATCGGTCCCAGTAACCAGCACATTTGGCTATTATTTTGGTGTTGGCAAATAAAATTCTGTGTCCCTCGGTGATGCCGTGTTCCGCAAGTCCTGACTTTTCCAGTTGGAATAATCGGATATTACGTTGATGTTCATTCCGCCGCTGCTCAATGGTGCGTCCCGTTTGGCATATGTATGGTGTCCCACACTCGCAGGGTATTCAGTATACTCCTGGAATACTGAGTTCCAGGTCATCTTTAACTGAACGGAGTAGGCCATTGGTTTTCAGTGGCGGCCTGTGAATGGTCTTCACCCCGTGCCTGGCTAGAATTCTGCTTAACACAGCAATACCATGCCCCCATTTGTAACAGATGAAATCTACAACCTCCTACAAGCCTGCCTCACCCAAAACTATTTCCAGACAGTTTCTTCCACCAGACAGGAGGCCTAGCAATGGGTAACCACCTTTCTGCACCCCTGTCCAACATTGTACTGCATGTGGCTGAGAAATCAATACTCGCCCAACTAGAGTTTGCACATATATGATACACAAGATATGCTTATGACACCCTAAACATTTACAAACAGGAAGAAGACTTAAACCATCTTCTAACTGCCCTCAACAACATACACACTAACATAAAATTCACTGTTGAAAGGGAAGAAAATGGCCACCTCAATTTTCTCGTCGTAAGCATTGGACGACACCAAGTCAGATTCATCACGTCCGTGTACAGGAAACCAGGTTCAGGCACCCAGTACATCCATGCCAAATCCAACCCCCCCCCCCAAAAAAAAGCTGGAGTATGGATGAACTTCTGCAGAAGAGCCTTCACACACAGCTGCACAGAAGACTACCTCCTTGATAAAATAGCATGCTTAACTGAAGTAGGACTAAACAACTGTTACACCGAATGCCAGTTATCCATGTGGTGTGCAAAAGCAGAAGCCCAGCTCAGACACCCATGAGACAGAGATAACTCGAACCAAAGTCCCAAACCCAAATGGATTGCCTTTCCATACCACCCCACCACATCAGGCAAATTATCCAAGGCCTCAAACCCTTCAACATCCAACTGGCACACAAACCTATATCCCAAATCGGAAGAGCACTACCCAACTTCAAGACATACTACGTACCCAAACTTGCATCCCCTGGTGTCTACAAGGCCACATGCCAATGCCACAACAGCCACATTGGCAGAACCATCTTCACTGTTCGAGAACGAATTGATGAGCACTTAAGATGCCAAAAAATATGCACCAAAATCGGGCCTTTCTCAACACCTCCACATCCATACTTCACCCAACCAGCTCTGTAGTAGAAAATACCATAAAAGAAACCCATGCCATCATCAAGCAGAAACCAGCACTGAACCTGGACAATGGACAGACACACCCGACTTGGCACCCCGTCCTCAAAAAATTGAAAACCAGATAAAGCAAAGATACAGTGCACGTACTCAACCCCCCTCCAACCACACAAAAAACAGGAACTGCACCACACCAAGCAACAGATGACCCAACCCCCTAACCACCACCCGGCAGCACTACCTGACAAGCAGAAAGCACAACAGACGACGCAAGCCAGGATACACATGCCAGCGCCGCCAAACTGGAGAAAATGCAACTACCGCCACCTGGGAACAAACAAAGCAGTGACATGGAACCATCTCCACTCCAGACATCGTAACCTTAGTGAATCTGAAACATCCATTAAATGTGCAATGCCGAAATACAAAATTTCACATAACTAATGGAGTATATATTTTGAGAAATGTCCTGAAATATGTAAAAATACTAAAATATGTGAAATATGAACCAAAACCTAATACCTAGTCATATCATAAATTCTGTTACAAAGTTAATAATGAACTACAAGCACAGTGAGCAAGCTAATGTATTAATATTTGAATGTTACAAAGGTACAGGTCTTGCCAACACAGAGCACCAATCACTGTTCAAAATGGCCACCTCTGGCCTTCACACAGGCCCGAAGTTTAAGGCCAGTCATCAATTGCAGCACGCATGGTCTCGAGGGGAAAGTCCACCACTGCCTTCACAAGAGAATGCTTGAGACTCGCAAGGTTTGGAGGCCTCTTCCTACAGACCATGCCCTCCAAAACGGACCACAACCTGTAGTCCAATGGGCTGAGGCCAGGGCTGCTGGAGGGCCAATCAGCCGGAGCAATGAAATCAGGCACATTCTTCTAAAGCCACTCCTGTGTGGTCTTTGCCTTGTGGGCCGGTGCTGAGTCTTGCTGGAAGCTCCACGGCTCTTTGTTGAACATGGTGCGGGTCAAGGATTTCATAAGTGGCTCCAACACTGTCGCTTGTTACACTTTTGCAGATGTTTTCACACGATGTTCACAGAAGTGGAGGTCAGTTGTGCCATCGTACGAAACCCCCCACCAAACCATCACTGAGGCGAGATGATGGCCTCTGAGGATCCGTGGCATGTTTTCAAGATCTTCCTGGGATGTCTAGGCATAAACACAGTCGTTTTGACGATTGTAAGACACTTCAATCATGAAGATTTTTTGTCCTCCTGTGGCCACCATTTGCGTAATGCTGAAGGAATCTTTTTGTTTTCTGCTCCCTCTGGACCTGAAGCTGTAGAGTGAGGAAGTGACCAGTACTTCACTGATACCACGGAGTCCTAGGTCACTTTGGAACACACGCGACATCAACATTTTCGAAATGTTCAGCTCTTGAGCCATCACTGCTAGTTTCCTGACAGGATTTCGTCGAATCCACACCACCCCTGCTTTCACGATCTTCTGGCTCCTCATGCTGCGAGGTCTACCTTTCCTGGGGCAGTCCTCAATTGTCCCTGTGTCAGTATCTGTTGATGGTCCCGATGCACGAACATCCTGCTGATATTCAGCTTTTTCAGGGTGTTGAAAATGTCCGATGGTGATTTGCCAACTTTGTGCAGTGTGATTACTGCCACACGATTCTCTTATACACTCCACTCCATTCGACTCGCAGTGAAATTCACCTTTCCGCTACCATAGCCAAACACACAGTGATACTGGTTGTTGTTTGATCTAACATTGTGGGGTTACCTTGCCAACCAGTGTGGCCATCCCTGTCTAAACTTTGTAACAGAATTTTTGATATGACTAGGTATATGTACAACATGCAAATTAAAAACTGAATTTTTCAAGTCTACATTCCATTATGCACAGAGATAATACAAAAAATGACTGATTTCAGCTTCATAAATGAATATGTATTTGCTTATAAATTTATTCCCTGATAATATTTTTTTCAAACTGCAATTGGTGAAGCTGCCTCTGTGCCAGAGTGAATTAACTGTTTGACTTTCAATCTTGCCACCAAAGTTCACAGATTCGAGTCCTGCCCCAGGATGGGTGTTCTTTGTGAGTGTCCCTTCATCAGTTTCATGTAATCATTCATCCTCAACCAGTAAATGAAACAAATCCACCCAGCGTCGAATAACATGGGTACCTGGGGGAAACCCTGGGGGGTAAAGGCGGTCAGGGGCGTGATGCTGATCACATCACCCTTACTCACGACCGGATCAAGAAAGTGTGGCGCGTTACCCCCACACCTCCTATACACCTTCATGGCGTGGTGCTAAGCACAGGGGAACACTTTACCTTTTTTTTTTAATAAGTTTTTTAACCCGCCCATCACATCCCTACCAAAAATTCACTACAAGCTACAAAGAAAAAAAAAATATTTTCAATAACTGAAATAAGGTTCAGTTAGTTAGTATTCGAACAGATTAACCAATTAACCAATTAATTCAAAGTAATGAATAAATAATTTCAGTTTTCAAAATTCCAAAATTATTTTTTCTATAAGTGGTCACACAACAGAAGTGTGACTAGTATTTTTTCCTAACTTCTGTGTGTAATGTTAGTAACAAAATAAATTAACTATGTATTTCAGTACACTAACTGTATGAAATTAAAATAGTAATGAACAATAGTTGTGCTAGATATTCATTCATCTGGTGGATTGAGTAGGAGTCTCCCCAATGATACAATAATAATAATAGTAATTGGAATATAACATATTTGTATTTGTTTAGAATAGTTGTGATAGTTACAATAGTTATGACTGTATAACAGTCATAACCATGATAGTTATTATTTTATCAATGTCAATGTGCTGACATGCAAGGATTTGTGGTCCAGCATATCATTGAGGCCAGTAAAGCCGTTTGTGTGATCAAATAAATCACGAAGAAGTCATTGAATTGAATGCAATTGGAAGTCGTTGAACAGCGTTCTTATTGGAAATCTTGAATAGTCTGAAACTACATGTACATGATCAAAGAAAAATTGGACGAGTTCACATTTTACCAAAATGTGGCACCTAGGGCATGTCAAGTATCTGTGTGATGCTCGCTGGGCAAGATTTTCCCTGGTTGAGCAGCCAGATCATTTACATGATGGTGTGTGCTCATTGATCAAAACATCAGTGCCATCATCTGTGATTGCGCATTGCAAAACTAATATAATTATTTCTTCTCAAAACAATGATGGGTGCTAGTGCTAGTGAATGAGAACAAAACCAAATATTTTTCACCAAACAATATTCAATTTTTTTGTTTTCACACAATTGTACAACTTTGCAAACACTACGGTGTATGTTTGGAATAAACAACACTTTTATTTTAGAAAATGGAGAATTATATTACCTTCTCTTACTTGAAGTTCCTATGTAATTACTAGGGAACCGATTTTTAGGTCCTAAAAAAAGCAATTTAGGTACTTATAATAAATGAATAGGCATAATTATAATTTAATAATAATTTTATGAAATAACTTTTTTTAGATGCAATTTGTATACAAAAGCTACTATTTTTAGTGCAGTGAATACTTTTTTATTATTATAAAAATGTGTACAATTTGGCCAATGTAAAAACTTTTATCATATTTTGAAGCACCGCACCACCATATGCTTTTCAATGTTATCCATGGTGAAGTTCTTCCAGTCGTCCATGAGTGGATGCTTGTGCAGTCACGGACACTTCTGGATTGTAACAATCCCATTAACTTTCAATGTGATCTTTACAGCCAGAAGTATCCATGGAGAACCTTCTCTCTACGCCGAAAGAAGTTATTGGTGCAAACTTGATCCCAAAGCAGGTTTATTGTTGAGGCACATTGGTAACATTAAGGTTCGAAGCGGTCGTAGGTTCGAAATCCGTTGGAGGCACATAGTGGTTCAGAATACACTTTAAACTGTAGGTCAAGTCTCGGGAATAATGCTGGCCGTGTTTTAACAACTGAATGATTTTTCATAATTGGGAAAAGAGAGACATGGTAGTATATAAATACGGAGAAACTAGTACTCACTTTTATCCGTGAAGCTGTTTTTTCTTTTTTGATTAATTTCAGTGGCCACTGCCACCAACCCCATTTCCCAAAGCAGCCCACATTTTTGTTTGGTATGCTACACCCACCGACAGTCCCTGTAATTGCCTGAAGTACAGCGTTTAATGGAGAATGCCTCATCCAGTTCACTCCACATTTTCCAATTTTGTGATGCAAGCTGCAAGATGGCGGAAATTTGCAGAGACATTGGCACCCCTTGCTGTTGCATTACTTCTTTTGCTGCTCTGATTCATTCAAGGATTTCCCACCTTAAGGGAAATTGAGGGTTGTTCTTAATAAAAGTTATTTTTAAAGTTAAGCGAATGGTTTAAAAGACTTTTAAATCACTGTTTCAAGACTTGAATGGTTTCAAGTCAAAATAGGGCTTTTAGGCCTTTATAAGAATTTATAGTTCATTTTAGCATTTTTAGGTCCTATAGAATTTAAGTAGAGGTAACAACACTCCTTCTCGACACGAGGCTGAGGTTCAAACCCAGACCACCAGCTGCCACTGATGTAGGACATATTGGAAACTCGAAAGAAGTGTGATGTTGATGTATTTTCTCGGTATTAATAGTCTAAATGTAATCTGAGACACCAGAAGAACTATGTGAACACAACAGAATAATTTTATAACAATCAAATTTCTACAAATATACAGATAGTTATTTTTTATCATGTTTATCTAAGTTTCAATGTAAGATCAACATAAAATATTATAGTTTGCCATTGGTTGTTGAATATACAGTCGATTCTCAATTCTACAACCCTGGATATAATGACCCTCTAGAAGTAATTACCCTTTTCCTGGGAACCGTGAAAAATTTGGAAAAAAAAGTTGAAAAATTTAAAGAAATTGGCCGAAAAATATATTTGTTGCAATCATTTTATTTGCTGTGTTGCCATTCCCTTCACAAGCGCTCTACTGCTGGCAAGTGGGTCTAATCTAAAAATAGACACCACCACACCACGCTTGAGTGATATCCAATAGCACTTGACCTCTGTCCTCCCCTCTCCCAATTGCATGCGATGGCCGCTACTTACGTGCCAGGCTTGTTTTGCCATTGTGATTTTGATACACTACCTTCTCTTTGTGCTTGTGCTAATAAGACTTGGATTTGCGCATTGTGTTTTGGATTTATCTTGACTTTGATTATGACTTGTTGACAACTTACGCTTGGTTATATTTTGATTTTTTGCATTTTTGGATTTGATTTTGTGAACCATTTTTGTTGACCCATGCTATTTATTACGGATTTGTGATTTCGGAAAGAGTTAAAAGAGGACATTCTTGATGCTGATAAAGAAGTACGAGATAATCCAGGAAGTGGATGAAAAGAAAATGACAAAGACAGAGATTGTGTGGCGGCATGGCATCAGAAGTCGGCACTTTTCACGATTCTCAAAATGAGAGATGAAATCGTGAACACAGTGCAGATGGAAGGCCACAATGTAAAATCCAAAAATTTGAAGGGTGTGACGCATGCAAACCTAGAAAATGCTATGCTATGCTGGATTGGTTTGGCCAGCATAGAGCGCAAAACGTGCCTATTAATGGACCAATGATGCAGAAGAAAGCCGACGAATTTGCCCTGAAGTTGGAGATAGACAACTTTAAATGTTCAAGCAGGTGGCTGGAGCATTTCAAAGTGTGTCACGGAATATCCAGCCACAGAATCATTGGTGAAAGTGCGTAGGTCGATCCGCAATCGGTGAGTAAGTGGCTGCCGATGCTCCAAAACATCCTCAGCCTCAAAATGTGTACAATGCTGACTAGCTGGGCATATTCTACAACCTGGTGCCAGATCGCACTCTTGCCGTGAAAGGGGATAAGTGCAAGGATGCGAAGAGGAGTAAAGAGCATTTCATCATCCTTCTGTGCTGCAACATGGATGGCAGTGAGAATATGAAGCCCTTCATGATCGGAAAGTTAAAGAAACCCAGAGATTTCAAGGGCATTCCTATTTTAGGCGGGATTTAGCTATTTTCTGCCAATCCGATGTGACAACACTGGCTGATCCGCTAGGTCTGAGTGGCAACTGGGCCCCTTAACAGGCATATGAATAACCCGTAGCGCACTATGCCCCAAAGTCCTTCGCCGCTCTTTCCTTGCATTGACGCCCTCTTCTTCCTTGTTGTCTCTTCAGGGTAGCAGAACGGCCTCCCTCTTCGCTTCTGTCGGCTGCAGAAAAAATGTCTACTCGACGGCAACGGTATTCATTAACGTATTTAACAATGTTGTCATTTTATTGAAACAACTTTTTAATTCTTTATATTTTGCTGTTACCTGCGGTAACACCGGCTACATGCACGCCACGTCTCTGGTAGAGTTCAACAATATGAGAATGACAGACAATAGTGATAACTTCTGAGGTAACCCGGTCACGGATATCTCCTATAATGGCTGGGGGTTCGACGTGCTGACCACACGTTACCCCATTACCGGTTGAAGATCTCCACACCTGTAGATAGGATTGTGGGAGGGAGGCTGGCAGTCGGGAGATAGGCCTAGACCCTTCAAAGACTGTCGAGTCACGGGTTATTAACTAATGTATAATATTTGCAAGCAGGTCATTTTAATATTGTCAAAATAAGACAATTAAAATTGTATATTCTATCCATCTACAGCACATGGGGAACTTTAAAATGTTACAAACTATTAAAAATGTTGTTTAAATGTAGCACATATGAACAAAAAACATTTAAATGTGTGCACACAGAGAGTGAAAGTGCTCGCACAAATTCAAGCTTTACTCACTCCGTTGCAAATTTTAGTAGCAAGCTTGTCATCATTGGTATCAAATTAAAGATAATTTTATACTCCACAACTTTTGTTTGGATAATTTTCCAATATTATCATTCATATCGAAAACACAGTGCAAAAAAGAAAAAAAGTAAGTATAAAAACTTACATTTTTTTCATTTTTTCTTAAAATTACTCAAAAACCATTGGGAATATTTAAAACATGAAGAGGACCAAATTTATAGAGAGTAATGTTGGCAGTGAAATTAAAAAAAGAACGTTCAGATATGTCCACTAGTTTCAGAGATATGGACGTTTTCCTAAAACACTGCATATTGAATGTTCAAGGGGGCATAGGGGGGAATCTATGGTAGGAGGGAAAATACATCTCTTATGATGGTCTAACAGTACACCAAACAATTCAGATTTCCCCTAATTATTTCCGACAACCCCCCATTTTTTGCCTTCGTTTCCTGGACTGTTAGTGTTGTACTTGTCACCAAGGACGTGAGAACACTTGTGCAACTTACCTTAGTAACTCAGTTGAATATGAAGGTTTGGGTTGAGATACTTGTACTTGGTTCCTTCCCCTTTTTATATATATATACACACACACACACATCTGTGAAGTCCGTTGAGGTCCACATGTTTGTTCACCCGCAATTCTGGTAGTCCAACTTGTATTACAACTTTAAAATAAAAACAGATATATTATGACTAAAATATATTGAAATAATGCATACGTGTATATAGCTGAAGACAAAATCAGATAAAACACTGCTTCAACTGGTTACCAACAGATGCGTAAGCCTAATTTTCTGTTACGCGAAGTGACATTTTGAAAAGTACATTCATCTGGCACAGTGAATTTTGATAAGTGATGGCAACAATTCAAACGACAACGTGTAATCTTCACTCCACAAAAATTTAAACAAATAAACAATGGCTATCGAAATAACGAGAGGAAAGAATTGAATCTGCCAAAAACATGAAGCTAAGAATAAATATAAGAAATTAAAATTAAATTCGGCTTCACTTAACTGATTGAAATTAAACATTGTAAAGAATGGCGTAAGTTTTTTGTATATTATAAAAATTGCCTAAACATGCCGCTATTTATACTTCTAGAAATATCGGTGTATATAAACTTAAAGATGATATTGGGAAATTTTTAAATTTGGCTGAAGACATGAATATATTATTTATGAACTTATATATAAAATATTAACTGCAAAATAAGTGAAACTATGTCTACTAATAACAAAATTACATATATACATGAGAGAATATACTATCCATTATATAATATTTGTTAAATAATATGACACAATGCAGTAATGGACAATTTGGGGTTGTTACATACCTAGCCATTGATTGTTAATTACTACCTAGAAACAGCCATGGAAAGATAATGTCATGGCTATTTGTGTAGATAAGTCACAGTGAAATTTAAGCTGCAGTTGTTTTTAAAGCTGAATATTTGGCTTTTTGTTACTGCATTACATAATGGGGCTTGCCTTTCTTTTTTGCCTTTCCTGACCATTTCAATGAACTACACATTTAACCTTTAGGTGCCCGATCGTCTCGATCGAGATGCTTTGTTAAGGTCGTAGTTTTTATGTTATAACTTTGCTATTTTTGGCTACAATTCCGATTGTATTTTTTCATATTGTTGTTAACACATGTACAGAAATGATTTTTGCACGGTTTTTTTCATGAAAATGGCTGGAAAAAGGAGACTTCTTTTTTTTTGCATCTTTTTTTGAAGGGACAAATTTTGCCGACAAAGAAGGCCGGCTTTGTTGTTCTAAAGCAATGAGTTTCCTTCACCCCTGGAAACTGCATTCGAAGGAAGTTTGTTTATCGGTACCAGAGGTCAAAAGAAATGTTTTCAGTCCTTTTTTCAGGGGGCCGGGGGGAAACCCCAATTTTTTTTAAAGAAAAAAAAGATTTTGGGGGGATTACCCCCTCCCCTCTTCATATATGTTGAATGTGCATAAATTTTATATCATCTGAATCTGTGATTCATTCCGTGTACAATGGTATATCATTAATCTCTCTAGGGCAATTAGCCTCTGAGCTACTGTCATTTCAAGGTAATGCTGCATTGTGAAGCTTGAATCAGTGGTGTGCTGACCACTCCTGACAACTCGCGTTACATTGGTCATATGATAATAATGCAAATATTTATGTGTTCCTTACATGCCAGCGATAATTTCCATGTGCATGTCGATACTGTCATGTACTTTTTTCTTGTGGGGAGGGGGAAATCCCAATTTTTTCCC
This sequence comes from Lepisma saccharinum, assembly GCF_977018435.1. Classification (NCBI taxonomy): domain Eukaryota; kingdom Metazoa; phylum Arthropoda; class Insecta; order Zygentoma; family Lepismatidae; genus Lepisma; species Lepisma saccharinum. Next base: position 17,822,203 of record NC_139231.1, on the reverse strand, counting down.
AAAATTTTGTAATTTTGGGGATTCTCCCCTTCCCCTACCACATATAAGCCGAATTTGCATAAATTTTATATAGTCTGAATCTCTGGTTCATTCTGCATACAACGGGATATCCTTCATCTCTCTAGGGCAATTAGCCTCCGATCTACTCATTTAATTGAAACTGCATTTTGCTCAAAATCGGCTCTGGCACCAAAGGGGTTGGTTACCTGTGAAAATGGCCTTGGGCTCCTAAAGGTTAATTACAACCTGAATGTTTTGTATTTGCAGTACTTATTTGACATCAGAACGCACGAAGAGGACTTTGTTGTTCAGCTCTTGCAGTGGGACGTAAAGGATCAGCAGCATGTTGGAGTTCAGAATCTTGTAATTGGCTTCTCTATTTTGAAGGTGAGTTACATAAGAGCTTTACCAATTCTAGTTACTAACACCCAACTTGTATTTGGTAAAATCAAAGTTTTCATTTTGAGAAAATATTTATTTTCTTCATTTCAATAAACTGTGTTCTCTTCTACTCTGATGGTGGGGATTCAACCCCAGACTTTAGTCTATAACGATAAAATCTTGCTAATTATCAGGTAAATCAATTAATCATCGTAATAAGCAATAATATGCATTGGATTGTTGCTGTTCACCGGGACTTGGACGGCAGAGAGCGAAGGACTAGCCTGTTTCCCGAGAGAAGAGGCCGAGGCTCGGGTAAAGAAATATAAAAATACAACTTTGTTACCAATGGTCAGATTCAACTGAAATTAAAGACAGCCCAGCAGCAGATTATCATCGACGAAATCCCCAAAGCAGAATTTGATAGGAGATAAATTAAGCCCGATATTAAAGGTTAAACAGCTAGACTGGATAACAATAGCTACAGACTCCCTGGCACTGTCTTCGGAACGAACGTGCAGGTTACAATAGGCCCGATCTTTGGCTAACCTCTACTCGAGGTGCTGCTCGAGAAGGGTCAAAGAACTCCAAATATACGGGCGAAGATAGCAGGACAAGAGGCTACGACTTGATGACAATTTAGCAACGCTTGGACAGAGAGGGTACCGTAACAGACCTTTTGAATAGCAAATAAATAGACGTGCAGAGAAGGGAAACCACCAGTTTTACTCAGATTTTTCTTTGGCGTGTTATCCTACACAATCTTCCGCGAACCACCCGCTTAAAGTATCCGCTTTGTGTGTCGCACCGTTCCGTGTTGTGTTATTTCGCACGTGTCTGTGTACTATCAATATGGAGTAGAGACAGAGAAAGGCCCTGCTGGCGGGCGTCCGACCCAGTTGCCAATCCTTGAAGATGCGGAGATCCTATCTTATCGCCCGGAAGCCATCTATTGACCACGCCGCAAACATCCACGACTTCACCACGAGGACTTCAGTCAGAGCCGACAAAGGTAAGCCGGAATGGACGTGAAAATGGATAAGCTTCGTTCGCCCCGTCGTGACATCCAATGAACTCGCTTAATTACATTAAAAATCTCGAACAGACATTGCTTATTACGGTGATTAAATTGCATCAACTATCATTTTAACATGTAAAACCGTACAGCGTTCAATTATCCATTCATCCAAAGTATTTAACATTCAGATTGTACGACGCTATAAATTGTCAATATAATTATATATCAGTGATCCTTGTTAACCTCAAAATTAACAATATATAGATTAACATTCATTCAACAACAACAACTTAAAAGGAGTAGTGTTTTATCGTACAGGTAAAGCTCCGACCGGAACATGTTTTTTCCGTAAATGCAAAAGTAATATGTCAAATTAAGAACAGTTTAAATTAATGTAGCTAACTTTAAACATGCCGCCGAACTATTATTGTATTAATTACTCATGTCTATTGGATTGCCGAGAAATGAATGCGAGTGTGACTGTGAGAATGAAAGGGGCAATGATGTAATGTTTATGCATGTGCTCTTTTATAGAAATTACAGTGTGTATATATATAGAACTAAACCTGTGGTGTGATTTGTTCTACCCTATGTAATCTCTTGGGCTCCAACTGATGGCACTTACCCTGGGACAAAAGGTAAATAGGTTATTAATGATTGCCTTTTGTTCATTTGTTTAATTGTTTTTGTGGGTTTGACATTACCATTGTAATGTAGAACCAGAATGACGTCAGGCACGTTAAATATTCGACGTCGAGCTCTAGTTAAAAGTCTTATATTTATTTCATTAGGTTTGTGTTGTTCTTGGCTTCTCTTGGCAGTCGCTGGTTACTTTTTCTCCCCCTCCCCTTCTAGCTAGCTAGCAGATAATTAAGTAGTCAAAAGGAATTATCGTGCTTGAGTTTCCAATCTTTGGCTGGGTCACCAAAGAAGTTTAGCTTCTCCATGTTCTTTTCTTCCACCTCCTCTCTTCCCACTGTGTTCCAGTCAGTTTTCTCACACTCTTCACAACCTTATTACCATTGACATTCGAGAAATACTTTTTTTTTCTTTAGGTATAGACCAGCCACAGGCAGTAGGATGTGAAGAACTGACAAGACTAAGGATTTCAATTTTTTGTGGTGTATTTGTTCTTTGGCATCACATTTCTACCACTCTTGCCTAATTGCAATGATGAGGATGAATGATAAGATGAAATTGAAGGACTCTGGTGTAAACATGGTGACATTTTGGTAGGGTGACCAGACACATACCTTCAAAGAAGAGGACAGAGCATGGCGAAAAAGGAGGACAAGGTCATGAAAAAGAGGACACAGCAAAAAATGGCAACACATTTGTCATTACTCATAATTTAATCAATATAAAATAATCTTACCAACATTATGCTCACAGATACTTTTCAGGTGATCTCTTTCAATAATTTCCTCTTACCTTTAAGCAAAGAAAGCAATCTCCTAATCTGTTATTTAACAAACGACAAAGAATATCTACAATTTGAAGCACAGAATATTACTCCTTTTCTAATTCTTGGATATTTGAATGAAATTCCTCACAAGTTAAAGCAAATCTTACTTGTTACATTTGTATTAACTTATTTCCAAAAACCAAATTAAAATTTTAGGTAATTTAGATTGGGTAGAAATATGATTTTAATGGCACGAACATTCCTAGCACTCTTTCAACAGCAGGGAAAAGTGACAACCACCTTACACTTTACCTTAATTTAGTTTATTCCATCCTATCCTTTAAAAGCTGGATATTTTCTTGCAAGATCATTGTTGAATTTACACTTTTGCTTCGTTATTTCATGAAAGAAAATATTACTTAACAATCAAAATTCTCACTACGCGTTTCTGTATCGCGGATGTATAACTCGAAGAGGAACTGGTCGACCTCCATGGCGGAGTGGTTAGCACACCGTGCCACAATGCCAGCGGTCCCGGATTCGAATCCCGGCCTGGTCATGGGTGTTCTTTCTGAGTATCTCTTCAACAAAATCATCATATCATCGCTCATACTCATCTTCACAAAAAAGCGAAGTAAAATAACCAAATCAATCAATCGAAAAGGAACTGCACAGAGTACACATGCGTTCCAGCAGTCTTGGAGGGCGAAGCAATGAGTTTGAATAATACTAATGACTAGGGTGCGGAATTTTGCCTATTTGCCATTTTATGCCTTTGTAGTAAATCATAGGGTCTAAAGTTGAAGGTTCATTTCATGGTGTTTCTAGTCCGAAAACACATTTTTATAGTGCCTATAAATGCCTATTTTGAGGGTTAGTGCTTAATGGTGTCAAAAAATGTATATTCTGCAATTTTTGCATACTTCAGCTTTCTTTACATGTCTTTGGCTTTCCCCACATTGAAAGATGTAAACTCTTTGTTGATGTTGTACTGACTGAAATCTGGTATTCACCAGATTTGAGGGTCTCAGTTGGAACATCGTTTTAATTATTTCTTTTGTTACAATGGTACAAATTGTTTTTTTCATCAGTTGTTAAAATTCGCACAGTCGTTAGCACAAGCTCTTTTTGTGAGAATTACTTTAACTGACTATTCCCGCAAATGTGAATTTCGATAAAAGAGAAAAAAACTGTTTGTTAACCGTTGGCGCACTTTTATGTATAAACTGAAGTGCTAACACTGTATAACTTTACATTGTAAGAAGAAAATTGAAATAAGTTCCACATTCAGTTCCTAATTTAATGTATTTTTTATATTAGGCTGCCTTTTCAGTGCCTTTTTAAGTGGCTATTTTCATCATTTGGTGCCTATTTGACTGCAGAGTTTTTTAGTGCCTATAAATCCGCCCCCTACTAATGACTCAGTTGGGAAAGTGATTCTGTTCGGTAGGTAGGTGAGCATTGTTCGAATACTAACGTGCCCCAAGTCATAGGCTATGCCTTAAATGATGATCGTTATATGTGGAAGCATTGTCAATGCAGCACATTTGCTATGGTCAATTCTATACTCTTTCCAAAAAAGGAGAACATTTAGCGATTTCTAAAAAATCCGCTCGGACGCCTGACAGACACCTAAAAAGGAGGACATGTCCAGATAAAAGAGGACGTCTGGTCACCCTACATTTTGGTCACTTTTGAGTTACAAAGTAAAATGTGCCATCCTTCAATTTTCGAGTGAAATTGCCATGTCATACAATTTGTATTGGACTCAGTGAAGCTTTCCGAAAAAGGTAAACTCAACACAAAAACAATTTATCTACAGTATAGCTTCTAATAACCTTTTTTCTTAATGAACTCAGAAATGACCAAAATGTCACCATGTTTTACACCCGAGCCCTTCAATTGATGATCGGACATTCACAACACCTATACTCAGACCAATATTCGAATCTCTGAATTTCAGTGTGCAAGATAGAAAGTTGACCACTTAATGTGCACTGGGGCAGATTAGGCTCTTTTACCTTGCTATTTTATGCTTGATACCGTATTTACGTGTATAATGCACACCCTAGTGATAGGGAAAAATGACAAACAATTATATCTTGTATATAATGCCGATCAACAGTGAATGACATCATACCTATTCAATGAGTCACTTGTTGCTATGTGGACCAAGATGAGAATATCCTCTTGTGTATACAATAAGTCACCAACCCACGCTACCTCCCCCCTCTCCCTCCACTGTGTTTAGCATCCCAAAGCTTTCTCTCTTTAACCACCCTATTTATTCTGTAATAGTAGAAAGTGAGATTAAAATTATGTTATGTATTTGCAGTGCTCAGTAAGTTATTTTCTATTATTTCTCACCCAACAAATACCGCTGATACGCATCCCATGTGACAGGCGGTGCATGCTCGAATTTCTCCAGAATGGCACTGCTTTTCTTAATGTTGCAGAACATTACATTACAAAATTAAAAATTGTGGGACATGGCCTTTAAACTTTTATGCATGGTTTTGCTCATTTCCTCTTTACTTTTTCTTAAAAGAAAAACTAATGTAACATTTGTAGGAGGCACATTCAGGGCCTTCAAACTAGCAGTTAGCAGAACAAGATTTATTCCATTATGGCATTTATGCACTCCATATATGCCATATTATTTGGCCAATAATATCGTTAACCTTTTCAGTGCCAATTTGTCAATATAATTTAGAAAAATTTAGTTTTTTGGTATTTTCTGATTTGTGGCATATATATTTGACAATTTTTTTAAAAATTCACTTTTGTCAAATTTTAGCCAAAATTTGGCACTCTCACAATTGTGAGGGTAGCCATCAAGGGTTTGGTTTTTATATTATTAATCCTTTTTTTTTAGAATTGCTAGTTCCCACAAATGTAGGCATTACCAATTGAAAAATTCAATTTTACGTGTCTTAATGATTTATTAGACATAAATTTTATTTTCAGGAAATATATTAAGTTGTAAAACACTATTTAGTAAGCAAAAAAAAAATAAAAAAATTATTATTTAGTAAGCATTTATATAAAATAAAATAACAAAAATTTTCTCAAGCAAATCGATGTACAGATTGCAGTACCGTTCATTATACGAATATATATATTTCAATTGCTTTTGCAAAATTTATACATTTATTAATCAAAATCTCCTTAGAATCAGTGACTATAATTTCTGTACAGGATTATCTACAGATAATACAGTTTAGTTTGTTTTTTATATTATTTTTTGACATGAAATTCCATGAAGCAGTTTTTTTTCTTTGTCAAACACAAATAAACGTGACACTTTTGGCACATTATCCTGCTCCTGCTTCCACATCCTTCCATGCGACAACATAATGGATCTTTCAGTTCCATTACTATTGGCCAATGGGATACAGAATCGTACCTCACATCAGACACTGGTAACTGATATTTTCTTCAAGTTTTCAACATTTCCAATGTCCTGCGACTCCTCTTCAATGCTTGGCCTTCCCCTCTTTTTTGTTGGTAAATCTGCCTTGATGAGAGCTTCAACTAAATGCATTCTGAAGTGCAAAAGGTCCAGGATTTTATTTGTTGGAATCTTCTGTGCAGTACAGTCCCTTTTTATATTGAAGCCAGCAATTAGCTACTGCCATATCAAAGAAATGAAAAACCACTCTAAGATACCATTTTCTGGACTTCAGATGAATTCGATAGAATGACATCAACTGATCCATTTTATCTACTCCTCCCATAGAACTATTGTATAATTTGACAATTTCAGGCCGTCCAATTGATACGTGCTTTGCAGATTTTTTGTTGTATCTCTCCACATGGGCTTTCCTTCCAATTCCAACAAAACTTGACACAAGAGTTACAGCTCGGTTATCAAACCACCTTGTTACAACTATATCCTCTTCTATTGTAGTAATTTCTTGCATTGTTCCTTGTCCTTTTTGTTTCAACTCTTTTTCAGTTAGCAACGGGCACCTAGGAATCCGGCAGGTTCTGATAGTTCCTGCACACCAGATTTGCTTTTGGTATAAATTACGAATTACCGGAACAGATGAAAAAAAATTGTCAAAGTAGAGTTTATGGTTAATATTTGGGGTAATGCATTCTGCAAGCTGTAACACTATAGCACCTGTAACACCGTAATCTTTAACAGTATCATTGTTTATTGTCCCCTTTCCTTGATACACCAAGAAATCGTGAACTATGCCATCACTCCTGCACAAAGCAAATACTTTGATTCCCCAAGGAGTAGGTTTTCCCTTGATGTATTGTTTGATGCCAAGCCTACCTTTGAATGGAATAACTTGTTCATCGATACACAGGTTTTCTGTCATGAGTTGAGTTAAACTTTGTTTGCGAAAATCATTGAGAATTGGCCTGATTTTCCACAGTTTATCTTTGACGTTTTCATCATGTTCCGTATTGTTAGCCAAGTGTAAGTTACTTCTTAATTTGAAAAATCTTTTCAAGGTCATAGAATCAGCGACAATGTCGATCCTACTTTCTGGCATCCAAAACATCTGAATTCTTTTCATATTGATTGTTCCCATATGTATATGCATTGCCACAAATTTACGAATTTCACTTCCATTAGTGTTCACTGATGTGCCAGTTTTCTGGATAGAATATACATTTGTTTGTTCTGCTACATATTCATGAAGGTGGAACTGAAGTACGAATTGAAGTATTCAAGGGGAGATTTAACATTAACATCTTGCGGATACTGTATTTCATGTCGCACAAAACCCACATTGGGAGGGTGAAAAGCTTTAACATGCCACTGGTATTTTGCACTATCCACACTATCTTCTGCATCTTCTTCACTATCCGATTGCTCTTGAGGACTTACTATTTCTGGCAGGTTATCTTGGTCGTTAATTTGTACATTGTCTGTAGGTTCATCATCAGAGAGAATAAACACATCAGATAGATTTCCACTTTCGATTGCATCCAAAATGTCGCTTGCAGTCAGATTCTTCTCCATCATATGTTTCTGAAATTTAAGGAGCTAAGGTTCTGTCCCAGGGTTGGTCCCTGGAGAGACAATTAGGGGTGTTAAAACCTTAGCCCTACCAGATTTCACCCTCTGTAGTTGAGGGAGGATCCGTTGACCAACGGGTGACGAGTCACAGGTAAAGCAGGTAATTAATGTAACACAAATTGAATAGTTAATTGACTTTATTTTTATTTAGTAAGCACTGCTTACTAAAAGAGAGAAGTTAGGGGCGAAAGGATTATCACCATAAAGGGCCAGGTACTTATCTCGGGATCACCTGGATGCTGGAACAGTTGGCTGGGTGCTGGTCCTGCTGGCTGGCCTGAGGTGTCTCTGGACAGGCCCCGGCTTGGGCCCCAAGTTTTCTGGCGGCCCTGTAGTCTATTCTCCGCTTCTGGCACTGTCGCTCTCTTGTGACCCGGCGTCTTGGTGTTCTGGTTGACTTCTCCTCCTGAAGCAGGTTGATAACCCCTTTTATAGTGCTCTTGGGAGTTTGGTAATAGCTGGGATAGGTTGCCGTGTATGGCTGGCAACGATACATTTTAATTATTATTTTTCCCTTTTCTTATCTTTTCTTTCACCTAAAGTACCATAAAAATCAAAATGTTCCTTGATTTTGTGATGAGATTATTTCAACCGAATTGCACATTAGTGTCGTCATCTTGAATGGAATACTGTTGCTATATTCAGAAACTACAGAATTTAAGCTTTAGAATGATATATAACATGATAGGGTTCTGTAAACATGAAAAGTCAATGCAAGTGTCACAAAATCATGGAACAACGCTATATTTGGCTGTCCAAATTATTCCATGCATAATACACACCACAGTTTTTGGGGGCAAAATTTTTGGAAAAAAGTGTGCATTATAAATGCAGTATTTTAGAATTACTGTACTTAAATTCTTCAGCAAGTATCAGTGTTATCACACTATTGTTATTAAAACAGAAGAATATAATGCCTCTAATCGTCCTCACCTTTTAAAGTACCTGAACAACAGCACATGTTATCTTCACAAGGATTGTATTGATCTAGGAAGAATGTGAAGTAGCTTTATTTGTTAGCATGGATCAATTCAAAACACTTGTGGTGTAAGGGGTGACCTTTTTGAAAGAGACTCTTTTGTCAACCTCTCTTCCATGTAGTACACTTGCCTCATCAAGTACTCCTTTACCCTCCCCCTCCTGAACTGAGCACCGGCTAAACGAAAAACCACGGTTAAGGTCTCAAGACAGCCAACACTGATTGGAGCAACACACACACACACTTCCTTATCGCACTACTGTAAGTTCACGTCCTTAAGTCGAACACTCCTTTATATTGAGAGCAAATGAAAAAGGAAGCTGTTTTCTTTCTTTCTTTCTTTTTACACCTGTAATAAGGAGCAAGTCAATATGCTTGCTTTACTTGAGCGATATTGATGAAATTATCAGGTGTGTGAATGCATAAGCTTGGTGTGTTGTGTGTGCATGAGGGGGATGGGGTAGGGGCAGAGCGACATGCAAGTGTTCATCGAAATTTAAGACACACATGTCAAACTCTTGACCCACACTGCTGACTTACGTGGTGGAGTGGTAAGCAGAGCACACTACGTTGCCAAGGACCTGGGTTCAATTCCCGGCCACCTGGGAATGTGTGTTCTTTAGGAGTGCCCCTTCATCAATTTCACCATATCATCACTCATCTTAATCTTCGTGATAGCCCAAAGTGGCAGAAAAGCAAAGGAAACAACCAATCAGTCTTAATCCTCACATAATACGTAGCATCAAAATAGTCTTGAAATGAACCCCTCCTGCTTTTTCTTAAACAAAGCTCAGGTCTTCTAATGGCTGTTAATATATTTTTAAAAACAAAAACCGTAAAGAAAGCACGAATGATTTCCCGTTTACGTGCGTTTCATGACGAAAAATTTGTAGTTTATCAAACAATCGACATGCAGGCCTCTCCGATGTTGTAGTGGTAATATCGTCCCTTGCAAATAAGGAGGAGTTCAGTTTCGATACCCGGTGGAGGCACATAGTGATTCGGGTCCCACTTTAACCTGTAGGTCCAGCCCCGATTAGTCTGTCAGCATAAGAAGTAACTTAAACAACATTCAAACAAACAAATTTAGCTGCTGTAATTATTAAAATTAATATGTGGCTAAATTTGCCATTATTAAGAACATTTTAAAATTTCATATAAATAAAGTAACGCTAATAATGGAATAAAATGCAATCCAACATAAATAACTAATTTTGATTTAATTTCTTTATTTATCGTAAAATAAATTTAATCAGCCAGTCAATACCTTCTTATATTTCTGAAAAAAAAAGAGAGAGAGCCTAAAATTTACAACAGTCCTCCATGGGCTTTTAACTCATACTGCAGGAAAGCATGCATTTGAGACTGCCTGGATTCAGTCTCTGGGTTCTCGGCCTGTGTATATGGCAGGTGGCAAAAACACAGTTACACACATTTGTCACTGTCCCATAGAAATCCTAACAGATCCTCCCAGAGATACACGTAGATTCATGCCCCGTGTTGTATTTGTAAAGCCGCACTACTTTTCCTAGTATGGTAATATTAGTGAAATGATCCTGTATTAAACTGTAGATCAGTCAAGATTAGTAGATCTGCATGAAGTTGTTTTCAGGTAAAAAAAAAAAAATGGTGCTATACTTGATGTATTGTTGCTGGCATGCATCATTAAAATCAGAACACATTCACGGGTGGGCACACCCAAAATGAATATTTATATATGTGAACATATCTGGAACCGCATCACTAATGTATTTGTATTATAGAATCACTTTTCTACCACTTGGTGGCTAACGAGATGATCAGGATAGATAATAATTGGGTGAAAGTGATGAAGGGAACTAAAAACATCCATGTGCAGGCAGTGAATCGAATCTGGGAACTTCGGTGGCAAGATCGAAAATCAACTACGTAACGATTTCGGCTCTCGAAGGGAAGTCCATGCTTCTCAGTGAATATCAGCGAATCTAAACAGCCCCTCCTCCTGTTGGCTGTGTCGATCATGATCATTCAAGGTCTTGTTTGAATAGAGTTCAAGCGATAAGCAGGTGGCCAGTGTAGGTGGAAATGAGGCCTTGGACATGTTTACTTACTAGCCAGGACTGCATTGCGTAGCACGGCATTATCAGATTAGATTTCTGAGGTGACTGTACACCCTGGAATGCATTATGCACACTAACAAGACTGGACTCAGCCAGTATAATTCTCTATTTAACTTGTGTTGTGTGATTTTCCTATTTCATCTAATCACTATAGAGCAGTTTCTTAGGTGCAAGAAAACGGGAAAATATTTTTAATGTTTTAAAAATAATAGAAATATGTGGCTAAAAGTAAAAAATATCTTCATTCAAAATGACAGCCTGACACACACTTTTTTCATTTTCACACTCGGAGCAAATATTTTGCACAGTTTCTTCATAACACTATGGAAGGTAGTGTTTACGTAACATGGGTTCATCAGGTGGCGCAAATTGTATGTATTGTTACAGGAATTGTTTTGAGAACCAGCGCTGCAACAAATGTTCTACTTAAATCTAAATAATATTGCAAACACCTAGAACGTCCTTCATTTGAACATATTTGCATTGCTATTAGCACTTGTTGTGAATGCAATGTAAAGCTGAATGCATTTCCTAAAAAAATCGGGGTTACTTGAGGATTCTCTGTGTGAATTGCAGTGCCACATGGTTGACAAAAAAACACCAGCGGTAGTGACCGGTGTGTTGTGTCCTGAATAGGATAGTAATTGACCACATATTTTTGCTATTTTATGCATGAACTCCAAAACATGTATTTACACAAAGAATCTGGAAGCTTTTTTTTTGTCTGGAATGTCTAAAATATGTACATTTTAGGTTCTTTCTCTATAAATATGAATTGTATGTGCTAGAAGTAAAATTATGCATTTTTAAGTGAAATAAGACTGAAGGTTATGGTCTGCATTCCTACTGAGTGTGACCAACTTCTGAAGCAACAAAAAAATATGCTGCTCCCTACTTATCACCATTCATCATCTTCATGATTAGGCAAAAGTGGCAGAAAAGGGAAGTAAAATAAATTAAATCAAAATGTATTTGATGATGCAGCTAATTATTAACTGTAGCACAATATCTAACTGCAAAATAATATAATAGTTATTTTTAGTGGTTTTTATTTTTCCCATGGTGTTTTTTCCTGGTTTCCCAGAACTTTTTTCAAGCTTACACCAGTATAAACATGCACACAACCTTACATGGCTAGTCACTACACTTCTAAAAAAAGGAATAGTTTGTGTCCTTGTTTCTCGTAGGGAACCCATAAAAACCGCTAACAATAACTGTATTACATTATTTTGAATCTACAAAAGGTGGTTATGCGAACCTTTAAGAAGAACATAGACAATAACTACCTTTACTGTTAACAAGATATTCCTCCCTTCTTCCTAGGTGTACGGAAACCTCAAGTACAGGCTTCACAAGCTGAGAGAGAATTGCCCAATCTTGGTCTCAACCGACCACATTCGCACGAGAGAGCTCTACTATGAAGGCACTTTGGGCAAAGGAAGGTACCTCATTATTCCCACCACATTCAAGCCAGAGGAAACGGGGGAGTTCTTGGTCAGGATTTTCACAACCAATGGAATTCACTTACGGTAAGTTTAGTATTACATTGATATGATATTATTTATTTCATTCCGTTCATCATTGTATAGTGGTTGTTTTCCACACATGGTATGGAACATGTCAGTACATTACAGATAATAATTGCGTATTTTCAAAATAGGTATAAGTATGAAGTTATTATAAATAATATTTAAAAACCATGATTACATTATAATTGATTTGATTAAGGATTCAATTGGAGTTCTTGTTCTTGCTAATGTTAGTTACAAGGTACGTTTACATTATTTTCATATGAGGTAGCTGATTGTATTGTTTTTGTCACTTGGAAGGTTATTGAAACAGTGAACAGCCATGTATTTTGATCCTTTCTCAAATAATGTGGTGTTGTTTGATGGTATTGTGAGGTTGCTGCCATTCCTTGTATAATATTTGTGAGGAGTTCTTACATTTGAAAGAATCGTTTAAGTATGTATGAAGTATATACAACCATGGTGAGGGTAATATGTCTAAGTTTTTAAACAGTTTTCTGCAGGATGTATTTCTCTTAGCTTCTGCTATTATTCCGACAATTTTCTTTTGCAGAACAAAAATGTTATTGCTATTAGTGGAATTTCCCCAGAAGATTATACTGTATGCTAATAAAGATTGAAACATGGTGAAATATAGTATTTTCAATGTTTCTAAGTTTGATATTGATTTCAGTGTACTAATGGCAAATATAATTTTGCCTAGTTTTGCGGAAAGGTGATCTATGTGTGGGTCCCATTTTAAGCTTTCGTGAATCCATACTCCCAGGAATTCGACTGTTTTAACGTAATTTACTGCCATATTACCTAATGTAACATTTGGTTCATTTATCATTTATAATAACCTAATGGAATTGCAAATATGAGAATTTTGATTGTGAAATTGTGAAAAATTCTCACATGATGTGGAAAAAATGGATGTCATTTCCGTGATCAGCACTCAAAATACTTCCAGAATCGCCTATTGATTTGAAATCATGTGATTTTTTTTAAAAAAAAAACTGCAGGGTGGTGTAATTATTATATGGCAGGTTCGCTTGTTTCTTTCCTAAATATGCCTTAACATCAAAATTTCGGGCACATAAATTACTGGCACCTGTCAGCCATTTTTTTTAAATAATTAAATATATGTGCATATAGTATAAGTAATATATAGTTATTCAGTTTACCAGAGTTATGCTTGAAAGTATGGTTACATGTAATACAAACACTTTGCTGATTGTTGCCATATTTCCTCAATATTTCACTGCATTTTGCATTCATCTTTAGTATAGAAAGCCAGTTAATAATGGTAGTATTTTTTTTTGTACAGTACCCAACATAGTGTTGCAAGAAAGTTTTTTGGGGTTAAAAATTGGAATTTTGTCATTTTTTTCTTTTCTTTTTACAAATTGTGGCTAACCAATTTCTCTTGGATCAGTTAGAAGACAATTGAAGGAGGACAGAAAGAATATAAGAATGACCTGATGAAGATAATTGAAGAATGAAAAAAATTAAGAGTTTAGTGTTTCGTAATGTCATATTGTGGATCTAGCTAAATAATTTTACATGATGTATCAGCCAAGAGATATATATTGGCCATAGTGGTAACATTGTTGTCATGTAATCAAGAGGTACCAAGTTTGATCCGCAGTGGAGATATTTTGCATACTGATTCAGATTCCATTTTAAAGCTCTAGGCCCAGTCCTGATTAGCCATTTGAGCTTAAATGAACTTAAAACTAACTTCCTCGTGTTTGTGCCATTGCACAGTGGTCCAGATGCATGGAAAACCTGGTCAAAATTTCATTTTTTGGTCTGTCACCTCAGAATGCAGATTTTTTCCACATATCATTTTAAGGAAGGGAACACAATATTGGACAGTATTACGATATTTTAATACAAATTGCACTCATAATACAGTAAACACGACTTATGCATTGTTCAATGTATTTGCAATTTCCATCTCGATCGGTTTCAACATCAGCCAGTGACAGGAGGGGATGAGGAAGTCCAATACATCGTTTTGAAGCATCTATCTCTGACAGCTCTGTGGAGATGACTGGATTTAAGGAGTGGAAGGATTACGTGCATCATCTTCTCCCTCACCCCCCGAGAATTGGTCCAAGTATGATGTTAAGGATAATACTTCTTTATATGCTTGTCTAGCATCTTGAGCAGTCGAAATAATTGGACAAGTATCTTGTGAATGGAATCTGACATGTTGATAGAGCAAGAAGTGCAGCTCAATTTTCTCCTTGGTTCCCATCTCAAATTTCACCACATGTAGGCCCAGCCCATAGGATAGTGCCTATTGGATATAGGCCTATAGGATAGTGCCTAAGTGCATATAACACTTTTCTGTGAGAGCCGTGGTTTCCTTTTTTAATTGAAGCCTGATCAGCTAGCAAAATTTGTCATTGCAGGTCAAAAAGTTTGTCAAATAGCAACTTTTCCTAGTTTCTTACATTCAAAGTTGCACAAGGGATGTGAAGAAAATGTCTGTGTCTTGAAATCCCTCTTCCTTGACCCTCTGCTTATATTGAAATTGCCCAGATGTCCATCCCAACCCAACTTAAGAAGAGTGAAGTTCTCGCGTATCCAATTGCATTTTAAGACTTTTTTTTAAAAGTGGCAAGAACGACCAAAAACTACTTTTGGATACTGAAACTAGAAACATTATTCTAACATAAGATGGTTTAATCTTAACTTAAGCTTGTTTGAGTCGTTTTGTAACTCAACGAGAAGTATTGAAAAAAAAAAAATCTGTGGCTAACTTGAGTTCCAGCATATTAACAATTTAATAATTGATTAAACCAATTGACAAAAGTATCTCCATATAATTAAAGCTTAAAACTAACAAAAAATAAGTTTCAAACTGCAATTGGCATCCGATAAATGTTTATAAAGACACAAAACTAACTACATGGAAAAGTTCTTTCTGCAACAAACAAACATCATAGCCACACTTCAAGGGTTGCTAGCCAACTGAGGGTGACACTTATTGTGTAACATCAGATAGTTTTCAATAGAATGGACCTTTTACTCTAGAATTATAAGGGTACCAAACCTACTTTCATAATTTCAATTTTGAGATTTTGGCCAGGTTTTGCTGTCACTTGGACCACTGTGCATTGATGTCATAAGAAATTAAGCAAATGTTAATATTAAACTGTTAGATGCTAAAGGCCAATTCAAAACTTTACTATTCATAATATGCATGCAGAACTACATGCGTATTTACCCCATTTAATGCTTAAGATCAGTATGCTACTACAAGGGAGATTTAGAGCTCAAAGTAACGTATAATTGAAAGTACTGTTGTTGGAAAATGGCATTTTTTTTATATATATATATTCTATATAATCTCATATATTTCAAAAATGAGCCTCATTGATGGCATAAAGTAATGCTGTCACCTTGTAGTCAAGGGGTTCCAGGTTCAATCCCTGGCTCAGATCCCATTTTAAGCTGTAGGTCTATATCCCAATTTGCATATCGGAACATAAAGTGGACTTAAACAATTTTACTGAAAAAAGGCTAGTTTTATATATACTGGGTGATTTTTTTTAACCTGAATCATTTGAATATCTTGTAGGTGGGGGGGGGGCAACTTTGAAATTTCAAATAGAAACCCCTTTTTTTTATTACAGATTTGGATTTAGGAAAAAAATACATAAGTTTTGTCTGAAACATTTTTTTCGATTCGTGATAGATGGCGCTATAATCGACAAATTTTCATTTCTTGAATGTTTACACTTTAAAACCAATGTATTTCATTTCGCAATTCATTTAAATTAAAAAGATACAACATTTTTGTTCCAGGACTTGAAATTGTTGTAAAACAAATAAATTTATTTTGAAAATACAAATACAAAATTACTCGACAATTCTTAGCTCTAGATATTGCGATGGCTAGTAAACTACATTCACTTCTCAATTACATTAAGTGTTCAAAATGGTGACCTTCAACTTCAATACATTTATTGATCCGTGCTTCGAATGAATGTACACAACTCAAAAGTACCTCTGGTTCAATTATGGCACAAGCGTTTTGGATTCGCTCTATCATATTTTCAAGAGTAGTTGGCAATTCTCGATACACTTTATCTTTTAGGTAACCCCACAAAAAGAAATCTGGTGAAGTAAGATCTGGTGATCTGGCAGGCCAATTTACAGGACCAGCTCTGCCGATCCATCGGCCATTGAAGTCACGGTCGAGTACTTCACGTGCTGCTCTCGAATAGTGCGCTGGACATCCATCCTGCTGAAACCACATGTTCTGTCTCAGTTCCAGGTTAAGATCTTCAAGTAATATTGGCAGTTCATTTTGAAGAATGTCGCAGTACTGTTGACCATTCAAATTTCCATCAATGAAGTAGGGACCGATGAGTTTGTCATCAATAATTCCACACCACACGTTTAACAGGAAAAGTCGAAAGAGGAACTGTTTCTTAACATTGTTTTATTTTATTTTTTTATTATTTTTCTGTTGTAGCTTTGTTAAGCATCTTTGACACAACAATAAAAAAAATTAAACAAATATCAAATCTAACTTTTAAATGTTGTAAATAGGCGAATTACCAGATTAATGAAATCTCAAAAGATTTGTCAAGAATTAGTACAAAGTTCATGCACGAGAATGTTTTATTTTTTGAATTTAAATGAATTGTGAAATGAAATACATTAGTTTTAAAGTGTAAACATTCAAGAAATGATAATTTGTCGATTATAGCGCCATCTATCACAAATCGAAAAAAATGTTTCAGACAAAGCTTATGTATTTTTTTCCGTAAAATCCGAATCTGTAATAAAAAATAGGGGTTTCTATTTGAAATTTCAAAGTTGCCCTCCACCCCACCTACAAGAGGGGGAGGGGGTGTTCTTTGTTGCACTACTAAACTTCCCCCTCCAAACTATCAACTTTTTATTTGGAACATTTTTTTTGTAGGATGATTTTTTTCAAGATATTCAAATGATTCAGGTTAAAAAAAAATCACCCAGTATATATATATACTGCTGGACAAAAAAAACCGGACACCTTAATATTTGACATCTGAATTGCAATTACTTATGAATTACGCTCTCAGTTACGTATTGAACAATTGAACACTCATTATTGAACATTTTTCCATAGTTTTTCCGTTTATTATTTATCTATTTATTTATTTATTTACTCGTATTTACTTATTTGGAACACCTAGTAGGCTCAAAATTAATTTCATGCAGTTTTGTTTTAATTTATTGATTTTCAATTCCTGTTGATGTTATTTTGTTTAATGTCTAGAGAGGCATGAATTTTGGTTCATAGTAACCATAGTAACAGATATTATTGACATTGTCATTGCTGGTGTTTTTCTTGCAAGTGTATTGTAAGTTTGCTAGCTGAAAATGAGATGTGAAGAGGTAATAAAAGCAGTAGCTCTTCGTGATGATGGTCGTAGTGTGCGTTATATTGCTAGGGTGCTAAATATAGCACGAAGTACTATCCATGAAGCTCTCAGACGGTATGATGCAACTGGTTCCTATGGTAGAAGACGATGCACAACAGCACGGGAAGATCGTTTCATGCGTATCATAGTCTTAAGAGACCGTCGTACGACTTCAAATATTGTGGCACGGCATTTGAGAAATGTTCATAGAGCTGTGGTTTCTTCACGAACAGTTCGTAGAAGACTGAATGAAAGTGGTTTATCATCTCGGAGGCCGGCTACAGGTCCCAGGTTGTTAGCACGTCACCGGAAGCGAAGACTGGAATTTGCTACACAACACTTACATTGGAATGTGGAGCAGTGGGAAAAGGTTTTATTCTCCGATGAGTCAAAATTCAACCTACGTTCATCAGACGGGCGTGAACATGTGTATAGAAGACCTAATGAGCGATATGCACAATGTTGTTTCGTTGAAATAACACCCTTTGGAGGCGGTGGTGTCATGGTCTTGGGAGGTATCTCTTTACAGGGACATACAGCGTTGGTTCTTGTAGAGAATGGGGCAATGACAGCTCGCAGGTATATTACAGAATGTGTGGCAGATCATGTAGTACCATATGCACCATTCATAGGCCCAGATTTTGTTTTTATGCATGACAATGCACGTCCTCACATTGCGAATATTGTCACGGAGTACCTGGACGAAGTTGGGATTACGCGATTAGAATGGCCACCACAAAGTCCGGACCTAAATCCGATAGAGCACGTCTGGGATCAACTGAAATGACATATCAGAAACCGCGCAATAGTTCCAGAAACAATTGAAGAGCTAAGACGTGCTATTCAAGAAGAATGGGAGCAATTGGACCAAGAAGTGATTGCCAACCTTATTCGAAGTATGCCACGGCGGTTACAAGCTGTAATTGATGGCAGGGGAGGTAACACCCGCTATTAGACCCCACCAGTACCAGTTAACAATATTAAAAAAAAAATATTGCTAAGATTTGTTTTGGTAGTCTTCTGTAACTTTCGTTTATGTTCTAATTTAACTTATTAACAATAAATTTTAATTTTCTTTCTGTTGAATATATTCAGGTTTTCTTATTTCCAATAATTTCTGTAACATTTACTTAGCCTTCGAATCAGAATTTATGCGTTATCACACAAAATGCAAGTGTCCGTTTTTTTTTTGTCCAGCAGTATGTATATATATATATATATATATATATATATATATATATATATAAATCAAATAAGGTAAAAGGAAACACTCACCGGACAGTAGGAAAATTCAAAATTTTCGCTAATTTATAGCATCATCGGTGTGAGAAGAAACAGAAGACGGAACCGGAAGTTGGGGTCCTGCAGAGTTGCCAGGTCCCCATTGAAGAAGAAGCGGTGCGTAGAACGAAAAAAACACTGTTTCGTCACCAGGCTCGTCGTAAACTGTGAGTGTGTAGGATGAGTTGGGAGGGAGGGCGGGAGGGTGGGTGAGGGTTGGACATTACTGGGTGGCCTTGTTCAGGCCAGGTGGAGTGGTTGCACTCATGGCCGATATATAGGCCCTCTCCCATCTTTTGCGAACAGAGGCGTTGGCTGGTTGGGGTAGGAGGTGGATGATCGCTACCCGGAAGCAGTTGTTGAAACTGATGTTGTGGTGGTTGGTGTGGACGGCGACAGTGAAGTCCAGGTTGTGGGTGGAGGAGCGGTGGTTATTGATGCGGAGGTTGAGGGCCGTTGATGTTTCCCCCAGGTAAAAATCACCACAGATGTTGCAGGTGAGGATGTAGATAAGGTTTGAGGCATGGCAGGTCCCTTTGGGATGGAGGGTAAATTTGCCAGTGGCCATGTGCACCTGGAGGGTGTGAGAAGTGATGAGGATGGGACAGGTCTTGCACCTGGGTCGGTTGCATTTATGGGCAGGGGGGTGTTGGATGTGTGGTGAAGGAGTGTTGTGGACCAGGATGTTTTGGAGGTTAGGGGGGCGTTTGAAAACCACCCTGGGTTTGTCGGGAAATATGTTTTTGGTTTCGGGATCACTGTGGAGGATTGGGAGAAGAGAGTGCAGTGTGTGCCTGATTTTGTTGAGGTGGGGATGATATTGGGTGATGAGTGCAGGTGGGTTGGTGGCAGCAGGTTTCTTGGTGGTAGTGGTATGTGAGGCAGCTCGTGATATTTGCTTGGTGACCAGGATGGAGGGATATCCACGGTTAACCAGGGCCTGGTGTAGGCGGAGGTTATAATTCTGGCGGGAGGTGGGTGAAGTGTTCAGGCGCTGTCCCCTGAGGGCCAGAGAGAATGGAATTGCTTTTTTGGTGTGGAACGGGTGGGAGCTGGAGAAGTGTAGGTACCACATGCAATACCTACACTTCTCCAGCTCCCACCCGTTCCACACCAAAAAAGCAATTCCATTCTCTCTGGCCCTCAGGGGATAGCGCCTGAACACTTCACCCACCTCCCGCCAGAATTATAACCTCCGCCTACACCAGGCCCTGGTTAACCGTGGATATCCCTCCATCCTGGTCACCAAGCAAATATCACGAGCTGCCTCACATACCACTACCACCAAGAAACCTGCTGCCACCAACCCACCTGCACTCATCACCCAATATCATCCCCACCTCAACAAAATCAGGCACACACTGCACTCTCTTCTCCCAATCCTCCACAGTGATCCCGAAACCAAAAACATATTTCCCGACAAACCCAGGGTGGTTTTCAAACACCCCCCTAACCTCCAAGACATCCTGGTCCACAACACTCCTTCACCACACATCCAACACCCCCCTGCCCATAAATGCAACCGACCCAGGTGCAAGACCTGTCCCATCCTCATCACTTCTCACACCCTCCAGGTGCACATGGCCACTGGCAAATTTACCCTCCATCCCAAAGGGACCTGCCATGCCTCAAACCTTATCTACATCCTCACCTGCAACATCTGTGGTGATTTTTACCTGGGGGAAACATCAACGGCCCTCAACCTCCGCATCAATAACCACCGCTCCTCCACCCACAACCTGGACTTCACTGTCGCCGTCCACACCAACCACCACAACATCAGTTTCAACAACTGCTTCCGGGTAGCGATCATCCACCTCCTACCCCAACCAGCCAACACCTCTGTTCGCAAAAGATGGGAGAGGGCCTATATATCGGCCATGAGTGCAACCACTCCACCTGGCCTGAACAAGGCCACCCAGTAATGTCCAACCCTCACCCACCCTCCCGCCCTCCCTCCCAACTCATCCTACACACTCACAGTTTACGACGAGCCTGGTGACGAAACAGTGTTTTTTTCGTTCTACGCACCGCTTCTTCTTCAATGGGGACCTGGCAACTCTGCAGGACCCCAACTTCCGGTTCCGTCTTCTGTTTCTTCTCACACCGATGATGCTATAAATTAGCGAAAATTTTGAATTTTCCTACTGTCCGGTGAGTGTTTCCTTTTACCTTATTTGATTTTTACTTAGCCCTTTTGGCCCTCCTTGCTTTTATCCATTATATAGATATATATATATATGCACTTTTTTTGCCATTTGTGTTCAATATCAAATACAGAATGTATATTTTGTTGTTTCTCTCCAGAGAGCTTAAGAAGGACATTCCCTCAAGGTCAGGCCTGAGGTGCGTGTGCCCATCCTACACCTGTGTCACACTCGTCAAGGTGAAAGCGGCTGAGGGCCTCCCGAGGAGTGATAGGCATGGTGGTGAGTACCACTTCTCTTTTATATGTAATATTGGTTGATACTCATAACGCACCTGCATTTCAGTAAGATTATTTTTAACATGCATAGTGTGTTCAAATACAAACCACTTGGAGCCAGTATTGACACTGATGCGGTCTCTACTGATACCAGTATTTCAGACATTGCGACAGCTGTGTACAGTTTTCAATAAGAGTTATATATAAAAATGGATGCATGTGTGTGTATGCGTGTGTTTGTTTGTTCAGGCATAACTTTCGAACGCCTGGAGCAATTTCAACCAAACTTGGTACACGTATGACTTGCAGTCTGGAAAGAAATACTGTGGGGGGTAAGACACTCCTAGGGGTGGGTGTAGGAGGGGAGTGACGTAAAAATAATCTAAAACTACTGATATTAGTGTGGAATAAATAGTTTTCGGTGTCACTAAGATGAATAGTGACACTCCCAATGCCATTCAACTCAGTTTATCACCTATCGGGGATGGGGGGTGAGAAATATAATGTCAAAAATGACCTAGATTTGTGTCTAATCCATAGTTTTCGGAGTCTCTAAGCTACAAGGTGTACAACTTTGCTTCCACCATTTTCCGACAGGTGGCAACAACAGGAAGTAGCGGTCGAAAGAAGCAGATCGCAGACGTCACGCAGTTAGCTTGGACCTCTGTCAAGATAATCCCATTCAAACATTAGTCTAGTGGTGTGTGCATCGTGTAGTTGTTCGCGATTGAAAATGTCAGTGTACGAGCCAAATTCTCGCCATTTGCGGGAGGTTCTACTTTTTTGTTTCAATATGAAGAAAACTGCGGCTGAGGCTCGTTGAATGCTCTCCACTACGTATGGTGAGGACGCTATAAGTGAGAGAACCTGTCGTGAGTGGTTTGAACGCTTCAAGAACGGTGACTTTAACGTCGAAGACCGGCATAGTGGTGGAAGACAGAAAGTTTTCGAAGATGCAGAATTGGAGACATTGCTGAGTGAAGACTTGCGTCAAACTCAAGAAGAATTGGCACGATCATTGGGAGTGACACAGCAAGCCATTTCAAAACGTCTGAAAGCCATGGGTATGATTCAGAAAGAAGGAACTTGGGTCCCGTATGAGCTGAAACCAAGAGACGTTGAACGGCGTTTGTGTGTTTGTGAACAGTTGCTTCAGAGGCAAAAACAGAAGGGATTTCTGCATCAGATTGTGACCGGGGACAAAAAATGGGTTCATTACGATAACCCAAAATGCAAAAAATCATGGGGATATCCCGGCCATGCTTCCACGTCGACGGCCAAACCAAATATTCATGGCTCCAAGATCATGCTCTGCATTTGGTGGGACCAGCTCGGCGTCGTGTACTATGAGCTGTTAAAACCAAGTGAAACAATCACAGGTGCTCGTTATCGAACGCAATTAATGCGTTTGAGCCGAGCATTGAAGGACAAACGACCGCAGTACAGCGAGAGGCACGACAAAGTGATTTTGCAGCATGACAAGGCACGACCCCACGTTGCCAAAGTGGTGAAAACGTACTTGGAAACATTAAGATGGGACGTCCTACCCCACCCGCCTTATTCTCCAGACATCCCTCCCTCTGATTATCACCTGTTTAGATCAATGGCTCATGAACTGGCTGACCAACACTTCCGATCTTATGAAGAAGTCAAAAAGTGGATCGATTTGTGGATCGCCTCCAAAGATGAACATTTTTTTAGATGCGGCATTCGTACGCTGCCCGAAAGATGGGAGAAAGTAGTGGCCAGCGATGGACAATACTTTGAATAATGCCTGGGTAAGCAATGTTTTTCATTACAGCGTCATATTTTTGGGGAAAAATGGCGGAAGCAAAGTTGTACACCTTGTAATTGGTGACATTCACGATGACCAAATTCAGTACACATATGACTTAAAATCTGGAAATACATACTGTGGGGGTAACACACCCCTGCCACCCCTAGGGGTGTGGGTGGGAAGGGGTGACATGTAAAACGACTGATATTAGTGTGGAATCCATAGTTTCGGGTTGCTAAGATGAATAGTGACTCTCCCAATGCCATTCAACTCCAAGACACCCCTGGTGAGGGTGGGAAGGGGATGACATGTAAAAATAATAAAAAACGACCGATATTAGTGTGGAATCCTTATTTTCGGGGCTGCTGAGATTAGTAGTGACACTCCCAATGCAGTTCAACTCGAAGTTCATTTTACACTATAGGATCATTCCATACCAAACGATCCAATAGGGGTTGCATGACTATTTTAGAAAATTTTCATTTTTAGTATATAGGTTTGTACATGTTTGTAGATATCAAAACCAATGTTCAAACAAATTTATTGTCTTTAGTTCTCCTGGGGCAGCCATTTTTCCATCATGGCGCATGGATTTTTTTTGCTCATTTAGCACTTTTCAGAAACTTTGTATCTCAAAAACCATTAGAGATTGTAGCTAATGAAATATACTTTCTATGAAATTAAAGTATGTTTTGCTTAAAATTGCATCGGAAGTACGAAAATTTTGGTGGAAATTGGGGTAACAATAGTTAAAAAATTGGATTCTTAAGCCCGATTTTTTTCAGTGAAGGGGTTTAGTCTAAGGCTTGATTTTTTTTTTTCATGTGGAGATCTGCCTCTAGGGTGTCTGTAAATAAAATACCAGTGCTTAGAAATTCAACCCTTTTTTACAGCATTGGCTCGAACATGGCCGTTCATTGAATTTTGACAGTTTTCGGGGTTAAATATCTCAGATGGGTCCTCTTGAAAAAATCTGAAATTGGCACAAAAGAAGCCCTGCATGAACCTAACTCACAGTAAAAATCTCAACTTTTAGATTCAACTCTTTTTGGTGAATATGAGGTAACGTATGTCACCTAATTTCTGACGTTGCAAAGTAAAGTTAAACTACAACCCATACTTAGAATAATGAAGTATTTTCTTTTTCTTTTTTAAATTTGGGTTAAATAAAGCCTCAGGAAATATAGTAACATAAGGTTTTAACACGACTTACCAGAAATTGAAATTAAAAGGTATGATAATTGAAAATCTCCGAAATGTCATTGCAAAAGGTTTGATTTATTAGGTACACACGACCAGCTGGTATTGTCAGCTCCAAAACTGAGCGTTCCCCACATTTTTTAAATGTAGCAGTACATGGCACTTAAGATAGGCAGTGGCATGCCCAGATATTTCGAAAGGGAGGGGGAGGGGGGTTACATATACAAATGATAAAGTTTTTCTATTGGACAAATTGTATCTTTTTTACAATCAAAGAATGGAATTCATTGCACTGAAAATATTTTTTTGTATACAAGTTTCACCTAAAAATAGTTCTCATAAAGTTATTATTAATCAATAATGATAAGTATTGATTTATTACAGGCAACTAAAAGTATTGAAATGGAGTTTGTAGTGTGTATCCCTCTTTTTTAAGCACCTAATAATCCGTTCTCTACAGATGACATAGTGCATTGTCCTGTTGAAACAACACCATGATCAGAAAAGACCTCCTGGAGATATGGGTCAGTTAACAGCTTCCTGTAGCATTCACTGTTGAACTTAGAGTAGCATACGTCCTGGACGTAGCAAAAGAAATAGCTATGGAACTAGAGTAAACATTTTTTCTGGGTGAGGGGATGAAGCTGTGAGTGGAAGGGGGTGAGTAAAACTGCAATCTTGGAAAGCGCTACAGTTACAGCTGATACAATGAGGAAGTAGTGTTCGTTATAGTGCATAATTTCTGCACATTACGGTGACATTGTGAGTAGACAATTAATAAGAAGCCATGCTTCTGTGTGCACCTTTCAGATGCAACAACAGAAGTGGCAAGAAATGATAAAAAAGAAGAAAAATATAATTAAATTACGTTCCACGTGTAAACATGCTTACAACATATTTACATTTATTATATGCCACACATTTCTGTTGTGATTTTATTAGTGGTATGTGTAAAATTTAAAATTTGGATACGTAGGAATAGCAAAAAAAATCACATGTTGCCTAAGGATAACTAGTGGGAATGTTTATACATGTGCAAAATAAACTATTTTGCGAATTTTGTGGGATGTAAATTCATTGAACAAACGGAGAGACTTCAGACATGCAACAAGAGGCATGTGTATCTTCTAAACCAACCATCAGAGATAAATGAGACCTTTCAACCGAAGCGACACGCCAAGCTGCCTCAGCTGCAAGACAGGTCAGGCTGCATAAGCCTGCATTGGTGAAATCCTCAAAGTGGCACCTATTTATTGCTTGTTGCTTCGGTGTGAAATCTCTATTCAGACCAAAGTGACAAGCAACACGTGCTGCTTGGAAGCAAACACCTCCATAATCAATGCAACCTTTTCAACCAAAGCGACACTGCAAGCTGCATGTGTTACTCTGACTGGTCCTTTTTCCCAATAACGTATATCGTGTCCCCTCAGTCTGTTGGTAGCGCATGCACGGTGGATACTTGCTTTTAGAAAGATTTCTCGTGGAAGCAACATGTATAGCTTGAGGATTTCACCAATTGAAGGCAGGCTTGTACAGCCTATCATGCCTTTCAATGGTGTGAAACATTGTTGTTAATTGGCTCGTTTCAAAGCGGTATGTGTCGCGTGAGCCACTGAGAATTCACACCAGAGTGGCAAGCGATAAGCTACATAGGTGCCTTCAGTCTAAAGTAAAACATTCATGAACAACACACCGAAGCGACATCATGAATGATATTGGAAAATTGACCCAGTCCGAGTAACACACTAGCGACAGCTTGTTCTGTTTAACCCATCCGCTTACCTAGTCGTCGAATCAACGGCCTGACTGGATGTTCGCTTCCCGTACTAGTCGTCGAATCGACGGGTTCCCGATTTTCATCACGTAGTTCCTTTTTCATTCAATAGATGGCAGAGGTTGTAAGATCTTTCAAATCTATGACGTGTATGTTTGTGCTGCTAAGTTTTTCATACCATTTCAAGCGTGTTTTGTTCAGTAATTTCTCATGTAAACAAACCTTCATTTGTTACGTCTTGCAAACATATTGCATAAGAATGTTGTAGATGATTCTGCGATTGAAAAGTTGCTTTTCGATAGCGATAAAGAGGAAAATGTGGATTTTGGAAGTGGAGATGAACACTGGGTTTCATTTTATGTTAGTGAAATTGAAGAATGTAGTGAAAGTGAGGAAGAGGTGGCTGTGGCAGGAAAAATATAAAAGGTTGAGGAATGGAAATGGAATGCAAAGATGTGTGTGATCAAATTTATTAGGTGAGTTTCTAATTATCTTTCAAATAAACTGCATATGTGCATACTTATTACTATACTTCCACTTCAATATATAAAATTTTCACGTAAATTGCTTGGATAGTTTAAACAATATTTGACATCTTGTCTTGCTGTGCAACCTTCACGGGAGATAGCCAAATTTAAATGGTATTTCATAGCAAAAAAATTGGCATTTAAATGGTAAGCGGATGGGTTAAAAAGTTGCATTATTTTCTGAGAGTTGTTGCCAAGAGACATGTCGCCTGTTGCTTTGGTCTGAAAGCTCCCTTAGACTGAATGGCTTTTGTCGCTTGTCGCCTATCGAGTGTGTCTTATCGCCTGATTCTTCTGTCTGAAATCTTCCTACAACTCAACTTAGACTTACTTATTGAAGTGGAATAAATCACTCTTTTCACATCTCACATTTTTATATTAATAATGTTTTGTGATGCATTTAAGAGTGTAATAGTTATAATGCAACTCCTATCTTGATTCGATTGCTATTTCATTAAACTTTTCCTGGTGTACTTACAAGATATAATAGAGCATCACAATGGGAAATGAACACACCTCAGCAAATAAGTGTCTAGATCTATTTGTTTTTTCATAAAAATTAATTGCTAAGAACTACGTGTTATTGTTTCTGATGATTTAAACATAAACATAACAAATTCCCTCTCTCTGAATGTTAACAAATGGACACAACAGGCTGGTGGCGCTTCCCAACAGGGCACATGCCACAAGCTATTTTGACTTCAGCTGAAGTCGCACACGTTCTCTCTCTATTCCTTCTATACTCTAAGCTCTTGAAGCACTGTTATATGATGACGAATGGTCCTCAAGTATGCAGAACAATACTCCCCAGACCTGTACACTGCCACCCCAGTGATTCAATGAGGATTCAACTTCATGCTGCTTTTGTCATCTGCACGGTTCATCATAAAACTAACTGAACTTGCCACTCCAGGCCCCATCTTCAATGTGTCCATGGTTCATTATCTTTCCTTGTCCCATGTGAAGCCAGTTTGCAACAATGTAGAGTCAGCAGGGGTACTCTGGATGGTCTGCAGCTGTTGTCCCCGTCGATGGAAGGTATGTTGCATGGTTGTTGTGGACATTTGTCATACTCGCTTGCTGTTGTAATGGTAAGCCAGATGTGCCACTACTGAGCTGAGCTATCAGCCGGAACACTCAACGCTTGCCTCTTGGATCAACCACACGTGACCAGCTGGGGTGTAATCTTTATCTGTGTGTTCATCCAGTCCTGGTATGCCCTTGATATCGTGAAATGGGAACAGTGAACAAGTGGTTGTTTTAGAGATACTAGCACCGTACTTCTAGGCTCCCAACTATCTGCCCATGGTTGATTTTACTTACGTCACTATGTTTACCCTTAATGGATGGACACCTGTTGCCTTTTGGGTACAGAGGAGAGGCCAACAGGGTTTCTGCCAGTCTCTCATGAAAAATCAAAATATCATGCCAGGTGCTCCTAATGCAGTGATTGTTCAGTGTATAAGACAGAATATCATTAATAAATGTGTAAGATTTGGATGTGTTTCTTCAGAAAACAGAAATGTTCTCTTGGACATAGTTTTCACTAATCAGATCTATGTTATTCATCCTTTCTTCTTTCTGCACATATTCTTGTTCAGTTATATTAAGTAGCAACTTCCTACCTAACAAATAACCCTCCCATTACTGCCCTTGTAAAATCCTTGCTTCTGTCCAGCTCCAGGTTGCATAAATCCTGTTGTTAGCTCTCATTTTAACAAAGAGCTCCCCTTTTTCACAAACTTGGCTCAGAAAAGAAAAGTGCATTTTATTTTATACTCCAGATACTTTTACTGTTGATATGGGAGGATCAGTATTGTCCCAGTCATAGTTTTTAGTTTTCAAAAGCACTATGAAGATCACCCAAAGAAAAGTAACTCTTGTATTTCGTTTTCAGCATGCGACCCATTTTGCATTGTAAAGTGTGAAGGAGCGACTGCCCAGTCCAGCGTAGTGAAGAACAGTTTGGACCCAGTGTGGAATGCAACATTTGTGTTCTACAGGAAGAAGTTGAATAAACCCATCCTTGTTCAGGTAATGCTACTGATTCGTTGAACTTTTTGTGTTTTTGATGATGAGATAAAATTGTGAATTTACAAAATGAAGAAACCACCACAATAAAATGACAATGCTTGACCCAGAATTTGAGACTAGGACTCCTAGCTACATAGTACAGTATCCTAGCCACTCCATGTGGAGTCTAGCTGCTAATTTTCCCTTCCTTGACAAAATAATACAACCAGTCTTCTTGTGAAATCTTCTGGCAATGTTTTGTTCTTTTTTCCCAGAACTTTTCCATGTTTACGTTACTGAGATAAACATAAACAACCTAACATAGTCTGTACTCTTCGTAGTGCTTGAAAAAGTTCAGAGAAAGTAGAGTAAAACACCACCAGAAGAATAAAAGTTGATTTTAAAATAAGATTTATTATTACATTATTTTTGCTAATTTATTGCAAAATTGGCATTAAGCATAATGTCACATACTTAGTACTAGGAATATACCAATATGATGCAGGGTGTTTCGCTTGCTCTCGGCCCCTAATTTTCGCTTATAAAAATCTAACTAATGGTCATAATGTAATGAAATTTGCTACTTACATACCTTGGGGATGTCACAGCGAGTGTTGGAAGTGGGCACTTAATTGACTCTCTTCACTTTGTTGGGAGGTTGCAATTGTTACACAGCAGTAACACAATATGCTTACAGCTTTGCTTATTTGGCAGCTCATTGACATGTGCATGTCGAAACTCCCAGTCTACACAACGACTTCTTTGATGAGGCCAGCAATCTGTTTTTTACTTTGTGCACCATTGCTTCTGACAGTTTTTGATGTTCTCCTTCATGCACATCCAACAATGTTCCTGTTGTTTCAAATTTCTTCACCAAACATTGAATTGAAGACTTGAAGGTGGTTTCCGAACCCCAAAATGTGTAATAAATTGTCGCTCTTACACCTTTATGGACTCCATTTTGGAGCATTTAACTGCAGAATTGCCCAGATGCACACGCATGCCCATGAAAGTACTAGAGAGACTGTGGCGCAATCTCCAATGGCATCACCATGCTTCTCATACACCAAGCTTTCTCCATAACAAATTTCATTACATTATAACCAATAGTTTCATTTTTATAAGCAAAAATCGGGGGCTGAGAGCAAGTGAAACACACTGTATTATGCTAGTCTCATAGGAAATTGGAAAAGGAAATGGAAAAACGTGAATGATTTCTTCACCTCTTAATGTATGTGTATGGTGGCTTTAATAGGCTGTGCTTTAAATAAAGGTCTCAGAAATATACTGTGGTAAGCTATTTATAGAAACACAGTGAAGTCTGTTATACTTTTGTGGAGGACAGAAGAAAAGAAACACATGTCTGAGAGAAACGTATTATTGAAAGTTAATTAAAATTATAAAACTAGGTCCAAAAAACAAAGAAAAGGTGTACCGTATTTATCACCCAAGTTTGCAGTATTCCATTAATCTGTTTTTAATCACTAATGTATTTACACATAATCACAAGGTCTAGACAGTGATGTCATCAAGGGGTAAAGGGGGGAGGGCATGTCCTTCAGTTGACTATCCATCCCCAGCAAGTTAGAAAAACTTTTTGCACAAATAAGCATTTTAGATTTAAGTATGTTCAATGCCCCCCCCCCCCCCCAAAGAATTCTCACTCCTTCCCTTATTTTGCATGGTCACTTTCTAGGGAGAACAACTGAAGGATCGAGAAAATATATTCAAAAGCTATATATCAAAAATATACTGCTGGACAAAAAAAAACCGGACACCTTAATATTTGACATCTGACACTTATGAATTACGCTCTCAGTTAAGTATTGAACAATTGAACATTTATTATTGAACATTTTCCATAGTTTTTCCGTTTATTATTTATCTATTTATTTATTTATTTATTTATTTACTCATATTTACTTATTTGGAACACCTAGTAGGCTCAAAATTAATTTCATGCAATTTTGTTTTAATTTATTGATTTTCAATTCCTGTTGATGGTATTTTGTTTAATGTCTAGAGAGGCATGAATTTTGGTTCATAGTAACCATAGTAACAGATATTATTGACATTGTCATTGCTGGTGTTTTTCTTGCAAGTGTATTGTAAGTTTGCTAGCTTGAAAATGAGACGTGAAGAGGTAGTAAAAGCATTAGCTCTTCGTGATGGTCGTAGTAGCACGAAGTACTATCCATGAAATTCTCAGACAGTATGATGCAACTGGTTCCTATGGTAGAAGACCAGGTTCTGGTCAGAAACTATGCACAACAGCATGTTAAGATTGTTTCATGCATATCATAGTCTTAAGAGACCGTCGTACAACTTCAAATATTGTGGCACGGCGTTTGAGAAATGTTCATAGAGCTGTGGTTTCTTCACGAACAGTTCGTAGAAGACTGAATGAAAGTGGTTTATCATCTCGGAGGCCGGCTACAGGTCCCAGGTTGTTAGCACGTTACCGGAAGTGAAGACTGGAATTTGCTACACAACACTTACATTGGAATGTGGAGCAGTGGGAAAAGATTTTATTCTCCGATGAGTCAAAATTCAACCTACGTTCATCAGACGGGCGTGAACATGTGTACAGAAGACCTAATGAGTGTTATGCATAATGTTGTTTCGTTGAAATAACACCCTTTGGAGGCGGTGGTGTCATGGTCTAGGGAGATATTTCTTTACAAGGACATACAGAGTTGGTTCTTGTAGAGAATGAGGCAATGACAGCTTGTAGGTATATTACAGAATGTTTGATAGATCGTGTAGTACCATATGCACCATTCATAGGCCCAGATTTTGTTTTTATGCATGGCAATGCACGTCCTCACATTGCAAATATTGTCACGGAGTACCTGGACGAAGTTGGGATTACGCGATTAGAATGGCCACCACAAAGTCCGGACCTAAATCTGATAGAGCACGTCTGGGATCAACTGAAACGACATATCAGAAACTGCAATAGTTCCAGAAACAATTGAAGAGCTAAGACGTGCTATTCAAGAAGAATGGGAGCAATTGGACCAAGAAGTGATTGCCAACCTTATTCGAAGTATGCCACGGCGGTTACAAGCTGTAATTGATGGCAGGGGAGGTAACACCCGCTACTAGACAGCTTATATACCCCACGAGTACCAGTTAACAATATTAAAGAAAATATTGATGTTTTTTTTCCAATTTTTTTTGGTAGTTTTCTGTAACTTTCGTGTATGTTCTAATTTAACTTATTAACAATAAATTTTAATTTGCTTTCTGTTGAATATATTCAGGTTTTCTTATTTCCAAAAATTTCTGCAACATTTAGTTAGCCTTCGAATGAGAATTTATGCATTATCACAAAAAGTGCAAGTGTCCGTTTTTCGTTTTTTTTTGGCCAGCACTGTATAAAAATCATTTTATGTTTATTCTCCATCTGGACTGTAAACAGCATCACACATGTTGAATATACTCGGAGAATGAAATGGAAACCTTAGAAGTCCAATAAAAATTGTATGCAGCTCAAATTTACAAACTGCTATTTGTTGTTTACAAAACGACCTCAAGGCTGCAACGCTAATCAAGTGAGCTTCAAAACTTCATTTTTGTTATTTAAAAGATGGTACCTCCTCTACACACTTGCACGCACCAGTTAAGAGGAGTTGTTCCTTGCCCTGTCATCATAAAATGTACAGAAATTTCTCGGTAAATGAAAATTCAGTATCCCTGTACATGTTTACCACACCAGCAAGTTTACTAATGGAGGAGAAAGTTCACCAATGGCCTCAGTGTGGACCCCAAAGACTTATTCTTCTTAAAGTATACAGGCATATGTGTATATGTAGAGCAGCAAACTTGTGCAACCTTAGATACAGAAATCTACTAGATAAGAAATAAAAACAAATGAAGGTTTTCATTTGACTCTGCCTTGACTCTGCCTTCGTTTGTGTTCAGCCTTTTTTGTATACTTCATAAACATCGTTCATAAGTGAAGCAACTTGTTGGATTCAAATTCTTCATTCCTTCATGCTGCCTTAAGGTTGACATAACATTCTCTAACCACTCCACCACATAAGTAAATTGTGCAGCCTGGATTTCAGCCTCCTCTTGATCAGAACCGATAAAGGTGTCTTGCTTATTTACTTGACACTCAAGCTTTTGGTTTTAAGTCTTCCCCCTCGGTCACTTTTGTACTCACAAGCCATGATTTCTGGAGCATCTTGCACAAACCTACCTTTTTGAAACAATCTGGAAATTGTTTTGCTTTCACTGCATTCTATGCCTTTGTAATGAAGTGTAAAGCCTGTTCAAGGAGAAAATAAAATGTCAAATTTAGCATGAATTGGGACTCCTAATAGCAAAAAAAAATTATTAAGTTGTACAATATTTTTCAGGAATGACCTGAGAAATGTGGGTTTGAAGCTCTTTCTCGTTGTAACTACTTCCAATCTCTCACATTTAATGCCTTTCTTGTATAGAATGTTAAAACGATCCTAAAATATACTTGGTTGTGAAATAACCCTTTGTGAGTCAAGACCTGCCAAGCAGCTTTTTGTTGGATGGCATGAGATTGAATTGAGTTCCATCACCACTGTTTTTTGCCTTGTCCTCACGATGCTCGGTTAATAATGAAATTGTGGAACTACCACCAGTGATTGAACTCATGATCAGTGGCATGCCCAAGGGAGGGTTAGTGAGGGCCATAACCCCTTCCTTCATCACAGTATTCCTGAAAAAAGAATGTCAAAGGCAGGAAAATATGGCAAAATGAGGACTGACTACTAAAAAAAAGTATCCTGGGTGCTCCACTGCTCATGATTGAAGCTTATTCATTTTGAAATGCTGGAATTAAGCATTGAATCTGAATTGGTTCAAAATGATGTTGGCGAATACCTCAGCATTAGTAAATTTCTTGCTTCATCACATTGCTATTTAAAAGCTTTTGAAATTTGTTCTGTAATTAATATTTTAAGATCCATCTCTTGTTTTCACATGTAAAATGTTTCTTTTGTCACAGGTCTTCAGTAAAAATGTTGTTTTACGAAACAAATTCTTGGGCCAGGCCAAGTTCCCTGCCCCAATCAATCACGAACCAACGCTCATCCGCGCCGAGCTCTTTGGAAGAGGAGACAAAAAAGAGGAGAGGATGGCGGGAGTCATAGAAGTGGAAGTGATGAGCGACGATGATCTGTTTTCAGTGTGATATTACATGTAATTGCGTACAGATGCTTTCTATTTTGATACATGTAAGGGTGGTCTGTTTTAATCCTATTTTAATGTTGTGATAAGTATCTGCTACAAGGTCTGTGATAAATACGAACAAATTCTTATAGTACTAACGATAGTTACCTCTAGTGTTCCAATAGAACCTAGTGCTGTCCTAAGAATCTCTTGGATACTATGAAGTGATAATCTTGATTATCACATTCCAATTTTCCTCAGATACATTTACGTTGATGTATTTTTAATGAGAGAAGTGTAAAGTGCACAGGTACTTATTATTGCAATTTGGTTAGTTCTAGTCAAAGAGGATGCCATATTAGCTTTTTTTATTGGGTAGGCTTAGTGCATTCACTCCAGAGCACAAGCATGTATCAAGCAGATACTGATTTGCTGTTGAATCCATGACAATTTGAAACAAGAACAGTTAGATTTATCAACGCAAGCATGGGATTGTGATAATTTTTCCTATCTAATCAAACCTTTATAAATAAACAAAGTTTATTTCATTCATTGTTTGTCTATCCATGAAATGCAAGAGTTCCTTTACCATCACAACCTCCAAGTAAATAACATTTCATTAGTCATATCATTCCTGATTGTGTCTGTGCATATTTTGAAGCTTTCCCTTTGTACTGTCCACAATTTGTTTCTGAGGGAATGCTACAGTTATGTTCATTACTGGATGCTAGCTGAACATTAGATGACTGAAAACAAATGTGTTCATCATTGAAAAGTAATCTCCTGATATGAAAAAAATGTAGGGGTGAATGCACTGAATATCTGAAGTAGCTTTATATATGTTAATTGTAGACTTCATCAAAGCACAAATGATAATGACATTTTAATTTTTCATTTTGAATATCTTAGTGGCTTTAAAGAAATCGTTTTATACATAAATTTTTCATTTTACATGTTTTTTTTATGCAAGTTTTACTAATGGTAAGAGATGTAATGATTTACAAGAAATGTAGAATTCGTAAACTTTTACTGTCCTGAATTATAGCTTTAAACAGATGTTGGTCTCATATCTACTTAGGAGATAATTAAAGTTGCAGCAGAATTATTTAAAAAAATATTTATAATTCATTATTTGTAATCCTTTATTTTAGTAGTCTCTGCATTGATACTGTTGTGTAAATGGAGTAAAACCTCAATTATGTAACAAATTTATAATGCATAGAAATATTTAACGTGTCGTTCTACTCAGTTTGAGAGAATGTGTGTATAATGTAAAAGTGCAGTGCCGTGCCACTGGAAAATTAATGAGCAAGGATTCTTGATTGTCTGTGTGACAGTTTCCAAAGTGATATATTTTTCATGAATGAAGTTATCAGAACTGTAAAAAAAAACTAAATATTTTTATATTCTTTTTCAATGAAAATGCATTGATATTCTTACTCAGAAGTTGCTTGTGTACATTTCTCTTATCTTCCACTCTAATAAATAATTATAATAAATCAAAACTTCCAGTTATCTGAAGTGAGGATACGCTTCAAATTGTGGAATAGCATGAGGAGCAGTGCAAACATTTAAGAGATATAAAGTAAAATATATTTGATTGAAATTTTGTCTTAGTAAATGAAACTACAGATTTAGAAATTATTGGGAAATCAGTGTACATGCATTGAAGTAAAGTAAAGTGTTCCCCTGTGCATAGCACCACGCCATGAAGGCATATAGGGGGTGTGGGGGTAACGCCCCACACTTTCTTGATCCGGTCGTGAGTGGGGGTGATGTGATCAGCATCATGTACATGCATTGTGCCTTCATATTTAAGATAAATATGGAGTAAAAAGTTTCAGACTATTATAAGAAATGTTGATTTTGCTTATGTGCAATTTGACTAGTTCATAATTGCCACATTTACCCATTCTGTGTAAGTTTCCAAAAATCAAAGATAGCCATAGGTGAGGAGGGGAGTGAGAACTAGGAGTCGTATTTTACAGATATTTTTTGTGGGTTACACAAACGCTTGCATGGCTTTTGCTTTGTACCTAAGGAAAGAAAAACTATCACTAACGATGCTTTCAGAAACTTAGATTTTATAATGTGATCAATCAGTGACTTCAAGAAATTAGAAAACAAAAACAGTACAAGTACTTCACTGGTCCTACATACGATCCAAATTAAAATATGTTCTTACTCTAGAAGGGAATTAACGGTATAATAGAATGTTCCCTGGACATTAGGTCAGTCACAAATTGAAAAATTAAAAATAGTTATATTGTAATTTAGTATTCTAACATTCGGAGTATAAGTTATGTAAAAATTAAAGATGATGAACAATTTTATATACTAAAAACTATTAAGATTACTGAAATGATATTTTAAGCAAGTATTACACCAGTAACCAGTGCCTGAAGTGGAAAATGTTAGCTGGGAGCTGATTGGTCTAGCCTTAGCTGGGGTAGAGGGGGCTTGCAAACATTTTGCTAGCTGGGGGATTCCCCCACATACCCCCTCACTTTGAGCACTGCCAGTAACGTTCTAAATACTCCCAATATCACTGAAATTTGCTTCATGTTGATTATTCGTTGATTCACTGAAAGAAACTGATGTTACTATGAAAGATGTTTACTGCAGTGTGTTGTGTAAAAAGGGATTGGCATTTATGTTACAAATTGTCACATTGTTAGGTAAATAATCTTTGATATTTTTAACTAAATAAAAATGATGTGCCACAAAAGTGATACACTGGGACACTGATAAAAGAAAACAATTACAAAATTAGCTATTGCCTCTTAGTTTTTGGTTTCAAGAAATATCTGGTAACTTCAACCAACAGTGTAACTTGGAGCCTAGCTTATGGGGGAGGGGAAGTTGGGCAGTGAATGAACCTTGGATCCCAGGAGGTTAACAAAAACTTGTAATTTTTAATAAACCTGGGAAAGTAAATAAAACTGGAAAGTTATGCCTATAACTTCAACACTTTCTGTATAAAAATGCATTGAGGAACAGTACAGTACTGTTTATGTATCACACATGCTTTGGATTGAAACAGAGGTCTCTAGTTTCTCAGACCTCTTGAATTCATCACACACTTTATTTCCCCTGGTCCCACACCCACCCAAGAGTGGCTGAGAGTTACATGGTATATCTACAAGTTCAGGGAAATGTACTGTGTTTCTGGAAAAGATCAACATTTTTTGGAGTAGTGCACTAAAAAGTACATTCATGAACAAAGAAAAAATTGACAAACACGAAATTTTAATTTTTTTACTGCCAAACTATACTTAATTTTCTTATACGGAGTATTATGGGTAGTTAGAGAAGAAATTGCATATTAAATGCTCCAGAAAAAGGGGTCATGTTTTGCACTATTTTCAAGTAGAAATCTACTACAGTATGTGACTATTGGCATATATCACTTTCTTATTGCAATTTTTGCATTGCGTTTAGTTGATATTAGGATTAAAACATATGCTACTAAAGTTTACTGTAATTATGTATTATTTATTCCATAATATTTGATTAAATTCTTTGTTTGCCATTAGTCAATATGGGGAAAGTATTAAGTAAAAGCTCACCACTTATCCCTCTTTCGAAAGTCTATTTCTATTCAGTTTCCCTTCTTGCCATTACTTTTAGCATGTGAAGTGAATATTCTAAAAGCTTGGTTAAATGGAATTCCAAGTGTAGTGTTTAGCTAAAATGTCACCTTCTTACAGTCATGTTTAAATACATGAATTGCGCTAATGACTTGGTCTGGAAATTTTTTTCCCTGGGCTGGTAAACCTGGAAAAGTCTGGTAATTTTGTTTTTACAAACTTGTCGACACCCTGTTACATAGTTACATGAAAAACCAAGAGAATATTGATAACCTGATGGTTTCAGGTCTGAGTAAAAATGGATATTGTTAGCAATATGTTAGCAATAATCCTTGGGTTAAATGATGCTAGTGATCGAGTGACTGGCTGCTAGTATCACTGTTAAACACTGTGCCTTCCACTCTGCGAGAAGTTCGAGGAAATGATGTATCATGCATACCAAGCTTTAAGCAATCTTAAAGAATTAAATATTTTTGTAATTTGTAAGGTATAATTTAAGTCAAGGGCTCTTTCTTCTTAGTTTATAAATGTTGTTTCAAAACAAACACTACTTTGTAAATAATAACTTGGTCCCATTGGTGATATTTGCTTTTACAAAGTGCTGCCTTGTGTTCTTAAGTTGAAAGTAGGTGTATAATTCACATTTGTCTGCAATGAGAAATTAAGACAATGTTAACTGATTAAGACATGTTGGAGTTGGAAAGAAAAGTGTTGAAGATATATAGACTACTCAATAGTTCACATCTAGTTTTCATCTTCATGATTTCTTTTCATGTGCCTTGATGTAATATGGGGAATTTTCTGGTTCAGCTTGAATATTTTTGTGTAAAATTGTGATTTAATGTGAAAGGTTTTAAACATAATGGTTATTACTGAAGTCTCTCTGAACTTTTGAGTGTACTGTGGCCCCTGGTGGGCTGTTACCATAAAATGAGGATTAGAGAAGTTGATGAATATGCATGATATATAAGGAATCATCATGATTTTCTAGGCATTCACTTACACTCCAGATCATATTACAAAGATGTATTTGTTATACTGAATGTTCATTATATTCCAGTGTTTTGGAGAATTTATCTGACTCCAGCTTCATTGATTTTGATATGTAAAGGGTGGCTCATAAGTCACAATGGGGTTTGAACAGCTAATAACCTTTTTGTTTGTTAAGTAGTTTTATCCATTTTTTGTTACAACAAAGTTCAAAGCTGAGAAATGTTTTACATTATGCATGGAAAAACACATCCTTTAAATGACGTGCGTTGTTGGTCTCGCAAAGATGTGTTCCTTCTATGGCATGTTCCATGACAGCTGTTAGTGTTGCTGGCTGTAGTGCTCTAATTTCGTATGGATATTCTACTTCAGTTTGTGGATGGTGTGGGGCTTTTTAACATACACCTGTCTTTCAAATAACCCCACAAGAAGTCGGGAGCCATCAGGTCACGAAATGGTATTTCATAATTTGTTTGGAATAAGTTTGTTATTGTGTGCGTGAGTTTTCTAAATAAATCTCCACAATTTTGATTCGCTGTGCAGTTGTGAATTTTTCCATGATAAATCATCTCACTGTGGGCTATGATTTCTTAAATATATATATATATATATATATATATATATATATATATATAAAAGAAAGTTATTAGCTGTACAACCCCATCATGACTTATGAGCCACCCTGTATTTGTAGTGGATCTGGTATGGGTAGTTCTCTTTGCAGCCTGTCTAGGAGAATTTGTTTAGTGGTGGACGTGCCTCCACCATATTCATCTACTAATGAGACCTGTAATAATGGTGATCGCTCACTATAAGTAGGTCGGTGTGAAATATTGCGAATGGAACTGCCTGGAACAACATTTTGGTGGCCTCTGCTCTACATTGTCCAGAACTGCAGAGGAAAACTAGACGAGTTGACTCTCCTCCAGTGCATAAATTATTATAATCAAGTAATTTAAAAAAATGTATAGTGCATATATTTCTGCCATTTTGATTTATAATTTACTACCTGGCGGAAAAGACATGTGCAACCTCCTATCTCACAAAATTCACATTACTTTTGCGGAGCTTGACATAACGTAACGTGTGGAATACTTGCGTATTAAAATTATAAATATTTTGAATTACTTTAAATTGTTATAATGTTCTGTTATCGCTATCAAGTCTGAATCATTGGTTGTACCCTGCAGATCACCGTGCAGATGCATAGTCATCTCCCTGTAAACAGATAAAGTATGGAAGCACTTGATTACGGTGGTTGAAAAGATCTAATCACATTCAGTGTGAAACAACCACCATTGACTTCTTAAAGATCAAATGTGTTTCTTATATTTTTCGTGAAGCATCGCCCTTAGACTCTTTCTTTTTCCTACCACTTTGTTTTGCAAACAGGAATGGGTGGCATACCCAAGAGTGGGTTAGTGGGGATCTTAACCACCCCTTTGACCCAGTATTCCTTAAAAAAAAAATATCAAAGGTAGGAAAAGATGGCAAAATGAGGACTGACCACTAAAAAAAGTATACACCCCCCCTTTTTTTTTTCGAAAATCCTTGGCATGTCGCTGGTTGGTGGATGTTCAGATATATGTCAGACCTAGTTGCCTTATGTGAAGTACCTCATTGTGTGTGCATGCATGCCTTCTTTTTCTAAAGGTTTTTTGTGTGTGTGTGTGTGTGTAGTGCAGGCAGAAGGTGTACGAGCAAATCTGTTGCCATAAGCCTTACAGTGTACACTCTTCTAAGTCTAAGCGGCTTTTTAGTGGTAAAAATTTGGAACATAATTGTTTTTTGTGAACAAAAGTGTTCACAATATGCCTTATAAGAAACATACTTCTGTGGGAGGAACAGCGATTTGGATCATGGCAGCTGTGTACTTAACGTTCTGTATTTATGTCCATTCGGAAAACTACCTTACCTGTAGGCAACAAACTCGAATCTGGGTCTGGGAAAATACCCGATTTAAAATATGAGGCAAACTGAGACTGATTTTTCAGAATAACTGTAAAAATTTGAACACTGGAAAAGACTTTTGTCTATCCAGTATTTCACTGGTGCTTGGATACCAACAGTGTAAAAATATTTCTCATTATATCCAAGCCATTACAGACCAGAGTGCTTGCTTCACCTCTTCATCACTGATGAAATGCTGGTCTCCTAGGAGCTCCTTTAAGGTTTGAAACAGGTGAAAATTGTTGGACTGTTAAGCATATCGCCCACTGAGACTGTTGAGAAATGCAGTAACAGAACTTCTGTTGTCTGCTTCTATTAAAATCAAATGTTGTAATGTGAAATGTGCGGAACCGAAGGGCACAGAATTTTCTATTGGCTGCATCTCGAAATGCCCTCTTGAGTAATTCCACGTGTCTTCATTTACTTCCGGCAAGAGTCATGCTCGGCCCCATTGTAATCTAGCATGGAAAATGTTCTGAAAGGTGGCACGGTATATGGTGGACTACCCTCATAAAAGCACATGGAATTTTCCACTCGGAGGTTGGGGGTGGTGCGATTCTGGCATCTCGGTGGGTGTTAAGTTTATGGATGTGTGGCAGTAACTCTCAGCCGAGTTCCTGTAGTGTACAAATCATGGGCAGTATACAGGCATGCATCATATTGTAGAAACAACATCTTTAGTGATTGAAACCCAGCTGGGTTTCCTTGAGAGCATTATGCACATCTTCAAGCTCCTGACAGTAGTAAAAACTGTTGGTTACACCACTGGTTAACTACGTTCAAGGATCAGGCATCCACTCTCAGAATATTCATGAGAACTACTGCAGTGGGCTCGGAGCCACCTCGGTCAGGATTATCTTGTACCGATGTGTGATCATCTTTGAACCGTTCATACAGTCAAAGTGTCTTACTTCAGATAAGTCCCATCACCATACTGTGCTTGAAACCTTCTGTAAATTTCACTTCATTCACAAAAATTTTATCGCAGGCTTGTCCACCATCTTGTTTAACAAGTGACTCTTTTTGCATGAAACATTAGCGCTCCATGTGGTCATAATAGTACACACTTGTTTTGACAAGTAAAATATTTTATGTCCATTTGTTATTCTGAAAAATCTAGTCCTGGTACTTGCTAGTTGCTAGTTGCTTCAACGGCCTTTACATTAATGTTATTGTAGATTTTTTTTTTTAAACACTTCTAGTCTTCCTGCAACAAGAACCAAGCACAAGGATATGGAAGTCCTAATACTGTTATCACAGTACTTTGAACCATAGTATGTAAGAAAGGTTGAATGTTGGAATAAACTCGTAAGACATATGAAATTACTTGTGCACTCATTAACAGTGTTTTGAATGTTATATAGGAGAGTTGATAGTAACATTTTCTACTGCCGCAATACTACAAAAGGTTGTACAGTAACATTGTATAAAATATATAAATTTCAGAGTGAAAGTTAATATTTCATGGCTTACATGTGTATGTTAACCAAAGTGTATTGAATAAAAATGCCACAGATACATTTGATACAAATTAAATATTTAATATAAAGGATATTGACAATTGTATTGTATTGAAAACAAACATTTACTATTTAAGTACACATAATGTAATACTAACTTATGCAACGAATGTTTTCAAGGAACAGATTACAACAAATGATTTAGTTGCTAGTACTGAACTATTCTAGTGCAATATTTTGTTCCTTACATTTTTTAAACAACAATGTTCATTTTTTTCAGAATAAACTATTTGTACAAACCAACTTGTATGATTAGCCCCATTGCTTTTTATTACCTTTAATGAAATGTGAAAACCAATTTTGTCTGCATCAAAGTCCCATTTTTCAAGTTTTCAGCCCATTGGACATTGTTTTCTGAATCACCCTCATACATACCACAGTGTTTGAAGTGAACTTCATGCTCAGGTAGTCTGATACTACAGTTTAAGGTATGATCAGCACCACTGTGCAATATTCCTCCACATGCAATCTAACCTTATGATTACAAAAACAGCTTGCAAATTAAACTTCTCCATTCTGGGATGGTGGAGGGTAGGAAATACACTTTCTTTATGGATCTAGAAAATGCACATCTTTATTACTATACAGTGGCGAAACCTTTACCCCCTTGAACCTCAGAATCAATAACTACTGTTCTTCAACCCAAAACTCCAACCTCATTTTCACTACCCACATCAACAGCCATAACATCACCTTTAACAACTGTTTCAGTATGGCTATTATCCACTTATTACCCACATGCACAGACATTTCTTCCTGCAGGCAATGGGAAAGGGCCTACATATCCAGCATTCATATCACTAT
Source organism: Lepisma saccharinum (assembly GCF_977018435.1). Classification (NCBI taxonomy): domain Eukaryota; kingdom Metazoa; phylum Arthropoda; class Insecta; order Zygentoma; family Lepismatidae; genus Lepisma; species Lepisma saccharinum. The sequence goes on along the minus strand of NC_139231.1, from coordinate 17,779,341 downwards.
GCTCCCTGGACTCAACCTAGCGACCCAATAAATGCCCAACACCTTTTCCTGCCCTCCTGAATTTCACCCACCACCTAATAGTAAACACTGGCAAAAGCACCTTCTCGTCTACATCCATTATTTATCTATCTATTCTTTCTGGCTACACTGATGTACCAACGTCATCTTCAATTGTCTGCGTTTCTAGCAGGGACGGCGACAGGAGAGGGCACGGGTGGGCTCTTGCCCACCCAAAATTTCCTGTGTGCACCGAATCAAATTCAATAAGTACATATACTTGGAGATAGCTATATGAATGATTCGATAAATAAGTGTATTCTGGTCATAGGTGCAGACTCCATGGGGCTTGGGGGGGGGGGGGGGCTCGAGCCCCCCAATGTTAACGATGTGGGGGGCAGAGCCCCCCAAATAATTTTGCTTGAGAGGATCTAATGTATTATTTTGCTTCTCTTGTAAAGTTTACTCTGAATTGTGCCACATGAACTTAACTTTAAATACACATTTGAAATGTTCTAGACCATCAACTTTGAGGGGGGGCTATGATTGAAGACAGCAAAACACATGACTTATTACTATATACTAAGTATATAATTATTATTTACTATTATACATATATTCATCAGAAACATAATGAATTTAGCCAACGACTTGTTAAAGACTGTTTGGAAATCCCCTAAAAGAATGCAAATATTTAGGAATATTATTGGATGTGAATGAGAAGGCTGGCCATACTGGACTGCGACCACTTTGCCCTCGTCGGTGAATGTTGAGAGCCTCCAGTATGCAACAGATCTTAAGGAACTATGAAAACCTTCTCAATTTTTTTGAGAAATTTTCTGAAGAATATTCTACTGACGCAGCATCAAAATGTGCTGGATACCACATCAAGACATTTTTCTTTCTCTCCCTCTACTGCCATGTGATGAGTCCAATAGAAGAAGTAAACTGTAAGATTCAGTCTCCACGCATTGGTGCTACAGAAGTGGAATCAAAACTAAAATACTTGACTGACATCTTTCAAGAAAAGCGAATGGGTTTTGAGCATTTCAGGCAGAAATGCACAGAGGGCAAACCCTGTGCTGATTGAGACCTTGTCTTAGCGATAGAAGCCCTAGAAAAAATATATATATTATCCTGTGTGTATGCAGCCATGCTCTGTAAATTTACCCTTGTGGTTGATTTTTTTTTTTTGTCAGAAAACTCACTAAATATGGAAAGGAGATCATGACAGCCAGAGCTGCCCATAGGGGGTGGCAACTCTGGCACTCACCCAAGGCAGCGAGGCCCTGCACTCCAGGGGACAGACACCATGCTAGATGAAAATAATGAGTTTCTTTTACGAGTTTATAGGAAGCTGGTGCTTCCAATTAAGTAACTAATCTGATATAGCCTGCATTCGTATCTTATTTTGACATACTGAAACATCCAAAATTACTGAAACCATAAACAAAGTAGCTAGATAGTGTTCCAAATATTTGTATCAAAAATACTTAATATATATTGTTTACTTATAGAATGAAATATATGAAAATATGATTTTATGGAAACAAAGTAAATTCACTACTGTGTCAAAATTCAATGAAAAGTAAAGAAAACAATTGTTATTGGATATGATTAAATATTGCTACTTTTTAGTTAAAGTAACAATATGATATTGAACATTCCCGGTTTGCAATTAAATATAATAAACGTCAGATTGATTGATTTGTTGTTTTAAGTCCACTTTAGGCCCAGAGGGGCTAATCGGTATACTGGACCTACGGTTTAAAGTGGGATCCGAACTACTGTGCTGTGTGCCTCCACTTGGTAACGAGGTACATCAGAATGAAAATGTAATAGTGTTTACATTATGATTCTGTAGGACACCTGTACTTCAGACTAAGGAACAAAAATGAAAAGAAATAATAATAATTATAAGTTCCGAGAATATTTTATGTCCCAGGCCTCGTTATGCAAGATTATGCTCTGCCAAATATTTAATGACATACAGTATTCGTTTCAAGACCTCACACTAGTGCTGCTTTTCCTGTGAAATCAAGTCCCTGTTGCTCATCAATATAGTTGTTTTTCTGCAGTCTAAATTCACATTCGTTCCATTTTTTGTCATTGAATTTCACTTTCTGATATTTCATGGTTTTGTAGTCTATAGCTTAAATGCCTTCAATCATCGCAGCCTTCATTTGCCAGCATGCCCCCACCCTTCTTCCCAAACAGCTTACAACGAAAACAGAAAATCTTATCTTTCCTCTTAGAGTACACCAACCACCTTCTGTCGACAGTTTCCCCATTTTGCATAACATGCTTATAATGCCCAGGTGAAAAGCGTCAATTATCGCCATTAATTGGATAGTCTAATCATGATTTATGATCGGAACTGTTTAAAACTGACGTCCACTCACCTGAATCTAAAAGCAGGTGCGATCTGTCACCAGACTCAGAAGATGAACATGAAGTATACTCCTCCTCTCAATTAGTTCCTACATTTGGCACCTGGTTCACAGACGAGCTACATTTAAGGACACAGCCGCCACTGGTACATACGATTTGGACTATATCGTGGACACATTCCGTAACACCACCACAACTAACAATAAAACAAGTGTATCTACATTATTTCAGTCTATCATAGCGAAATTTGAAATGGAAACTGTATTTACAGGCAGCAAGATTTTCTCGAAGGCACCCTTCTGACTTTAAAAACGTGCCCTTCCCCCCGCTTTTTTTTTTAGCCTTTTGGAATCCAGATTCAAATTTCAAAATTTGTCCCATTCATTAGACATCCCTATATCGCGATTCTACACACCCGCACACACTACTGTGTCAAACAAGAATGACCTGAGGGGTAACCTCACTTCCCGGTAGAACACCCTGGACTGCAGACGAACATGGCTCTGGCGACTGGCCCCATGGCCAGTATAATTTTGTTTGTGTTGTCCTGTGTTTTTTTCTTATTTGTGCTGAGTGATCCTTTACAAGCCTCAGCTTTTAACTAAAGTCAGAAGATTTTTAATATTTTATGAATTTAGTTATGCAACGTTAGAGTTATTATGTGTAACGATAAGGGGCTGGAACCCGTATAATGTGACTGGTGCAAAATAGCGTTAGTACTGACGCACCCAAAATTTTAAATTCAAATCAAATCAAAAGAATGACCTGAAATTTGTTGACACTTCGGCATGGTTGTAAAATCTGACAAAATCTGGAAACGCTCCTTCTCTGGGACGGTTTGAGAGGCAATAAAAATAAAGTACTCATATCTCCAGATCTTTACTTCCATTTCATCTGCGGGGGCAATGTGTCGACCCAAGATCCTTTGACCTGCACACTGCCTGCCTTGAGAGGCCTGTTTCTGAAGCCCCCTTTTTGGAATGAATGGAGCTGTAAAGTTTGACGTCGGAGGAGGGAAGGTCGTGGAAGAAGACACTGTACACCCCTGATTAGAAAGTGAAATAATCTTGTATAATTTTTGTTGTTGAATCGTGTGTTCCTTATGATTTATTTTGTAGAATTCTCATTTCATGTCTAAGTTTGGGACACAAATACTGTCGTTAAGTACAGTAAAACACAATATTAAAGAAACTGATATTATTTTACGTTTCCTTCCGACGAGAAGTTGCAAAAAATTATTGAGAAGACATATTTTACATGATAAATTTTAAATATGTCTTTCACTTTTTTACGAGAGTGCTACACAAGCGCTATTTACAATCTGAAGTGCTTGGAATATTACCATATAAGGTCTAAAGATTGATGCCAATCCTGTGTTGCGAGTTGCTTGCCTAAAAATTCGGGAAGTCTGACTACCATGCTAAGGGTCCCAGGTTCGATGCCCGGTCAGTTCAAATCTGGAACTTTTGTAACGGCCTCGGCGCCTACCCAGCATCGAATGACATGGGTACCTGGGGGAAACCCTAGGGGGTAAAGGCAGTCAGGGGCATGATGCTGATTACATCACCCTCACTCACGACCGGATCAAGAAAGTGTGGGGCGTTACCCCCACACCCCTTATACACCTTCATGGCATGGTGCTAAGCACAGGGGAACACTTTACCTTTTTTTACCTTTTTAAATGCTGCAGTCACATTTCAGTGTATAAATGTGACAGGCAAATTATTGATTGCGCCCGCAATGAGATTGTTCTCAAACTATATATAGGCTATGCCTATGTTTCTTATTTTACGTAACTTTTGTGCCTCTTTAGTTTAATCATAACGATGAGCATGAATGACACTTATATAGAATTGAAGAAAGGAACATCCAAGCCCACGTCAGGATTCGATGGAGTGCATTTTTTTGAGAATTAGATATTTGAATAGTAGGAATTAAAAAATGGGCTCCTTAATTGTACTCACGATGCTGGGTTAACACCGAAATTTTGAGAGTTCGTACTGGAAATCGAACCCGGGCAGGACCACTCGCACCAAACTCTAGAGCGCTAACGAGTAGAATTCACCGGAGCCCTCTTCACAGTAATAGGTACGCTTCAATTTATTTCTTTAATATAAAATAACTTTCTCCTAATTTCATCTAACCATCATTCATCATCATCGCCACGATCAGGCCAAAAGACAGAGAAATGCATTTTTTATCCTTTGGGTGCCTATTTGTCAACTTGATTCAGAGGTTTTTGATGACTACAAATCAGCACACCTACTCATTATTCTCGAAGAAAGAGCGTTATGTGCTTTGTACTAATGAAGTATCAGACACTCTGTAGACGGTTTCATCTTGCTGTTGAAGACACCCAGCTGCAGTTGTAAACACGAGGGGTTGTATCCAGCAGACCTTCAAGGCTTTGAAACCAACTGTTGTTTTTGTCTTTTTGCGGAGCAGCACATCCTCAAATTTGTTGTCCCTCACTCAGACCCTCAGTTTCGAGACAAATAACAATTTTATGATGCCTGTCCTCGGTCTAACATTAGGCAGGAAATCAGGGAAAGTTGGAGTCACAAATGGGTCATTGTTCCTTGTCGGCGAATCTTCATTGGTGGCTTGACAAGAAAGGACAGAGTAGTCCGTTACCAGAAATACAAAACTTTCGTATGACGCAATTTTTCTTTTCACAACAATTATGTTTTTCTTCCTTCTATTCGAGTGCAATCGCGCTTGCACAAAAAATGAGCAAATAACTTATTTGGAAGCACAAGCCCTGTTTGGTGGCACGTGTCCCACACCCCTAACGGCGGCCTTGGGCAGATTAGAGTACGTATATTGTTTAATTCATTCAACAATTATGGAAAAATAGATCAAATTCTTTACAAATGGAATAAAAAACAAAGGCTAAAAGAAGTATTTCTGTGTGTGAAACTGGCGCCATCCCCAGGAGAGGGGCAAGGCCTCATGCTTCATGGAGGGAAGGAACTTACAAGGGAGGTTATCTAAGTGTCCCACTCAGATTTCCATGAAACTTGGCAGGTGTATAGAGGGGCCCAAAGGAAGAAATACGTGTTTTTTTTTTGGCTAAAAAACTGTTTTAGGGGCAAAACCCCTCTCAAATGTCAAGATGAGGACAAATTGAAGTGGGGATCTGACCCCTCTGTCCCCCTTGTATCCTTGGCTGTGGATATCAACTATATCATATCAAGGTCATCCTTGATTGGGTTATGGTTCCCGTGTGCGGCTATTTTGATGCTCCGTTACCCTGCTCTGGTCAGTTGTTTGTTATGCCCATGCCTATCTGGGAACAATGGTGTCTATGAATTCGGCATCTCTCTACAATTGCACTGCGTTTGGTACCGACAATCCTACAGTTCTGTGCTGTGTGTGTTCCAATTATATGTGCGTGTTCTTCCTATGCCAGATTTACGTGGTTTCGGGGTCAGATCCCTACTTCAATTTCTCCTCATCTTGACATTTGAGGGGAGGTTTTGCCCCCCAAAACAGTTTTTTAGCTCAAACAAAAAAAATATATTTCTTCCTTTTGGCCCCTCCATACACCTGCCACGTTTCATGGAAATTGGAGGGGGACACTTAGATGACCTCCCTTGTTAGGCAAATAATTACATGAAATGCAATTTTATCGTTTAAAATTCGAAAAGCAAGTTATGCCAAAATTCGACATTTACAGTTACGCAAGTTTCAACTTTCCGCCTTTCTTTGCTACTGTTAACCTACTTTTCAAAACAAAATAACTTGTTTTTTCTTATGATACAATGTTGTATGTCCCGTACATCATATATTCAAGGATGATGACCATAGGCGTAGCTACGGGGTGTGTCGGGTGTGCCTAGACACACCCTAATAGGCTGCTTTAACAAAGAGAATTAAAGACAGATATTTCAATGAGAGAGAAAATAAGCGGCAGTTTGTAAGAAGTTGAAAATGTCATTACTTGGTACAAACGTGTGTATTATTGCTGATGAAATGGGTGTCTATAGATTTTCGATTTTTTGATGTCATTGGAGAAAGAAGATATTTACTGCATTCTACTCTGTACTGCAGTGCCTTTCTTCTATACCCGTCACAAGGTGCATGTGTGAGAGAGCTTTCTCCAAGCTTACCCAAGTTAAAACTAAATGAAGAGCAACTCAGAAGCAGGATAGATTGGAAGCCCTGCTCTTGTTATTTGTGGAACAGGAAAAATCTTAGTATATTGATGTAAATGAAGTTATTGATGAGTTTAAGAACATTGTACCTTTTGACAGACGTCTCTTGTTATAGATGACGTGTATTTTGATGTATTTGTTTGTAACATTTATGAACATTTTGTGTGTGTGTAATTTCTATGTAATTTGATTTTTTTCTACTACATATATTCAGAAATTTTCAACACTGTCATTTAGTGAATTTATATTCCTTTACAAACATAAGTGCAGGTAAAGAGCAAAGTGATTGTGTTGCAAAATATGCTATTAAAAAGGTACAAGACCTCATTTTTTTTTCTTTGTGCACACCCAAATATAAAGTTCTAGCTACGCCTATGATGATGACAAAGTATAGTAAATACCGACAATAGTGAAGAAATATTTATTCTCCATAATTCAAACAAATAATCTTGAATAGTTCTAACAATATTATGAGTTTTTAACTGAAAAGAACACTGCTTCTTCGTTGAGGGTTAATGAATGATCTTTTTACTTGGCTCACAGTGTGTGTTCCAAATTAATGCGTACATATAATTCTTTGTATTTAATTAATGTATTGTTAGGAAGTTTTAAAGCAATTTTGTTCATTCTACATTAAAATTTCCTGGCATAATAACGTAATTGTAAAAATATTTCCATTATAAATAATAAATTAAGTACAATGTAAAAGTTATTTATATTTTCATTACTTCATGTCGCTCTTTTACCTTTTGGATTAATCACGACGATGATAATGGATAACAAAGTAATTAGATGATGATGGGACAAACAGTGATATACACGCACATGACTATGGTTCGAACTTGGGACATCTGGCTTTCTAGAGCATTATTCTGACAGTATTGCCATGGAGATAGGTAAAATAAATTTTTAAAATGCACTTCCTGCGGGGTTGAAGAAAGTACCACTTTGTTACTATTTTTGTGGTTTGGCTTATTTTACTTCGCTTTCCAGCTTGGCTAATTACGAAGATGGTGATGGGTAATGTATGATAGACACGCAAACATCCATGCCCAGGTCGGGATTCAAACCTGGGACCTGGCATCAGAGTGTGTTGTGATAACCGACACAGCACCACAGACACTAATATAGGATAATCCGGGCTTGATCTATAATTCAAAGTGGAATTCTGACCACTTTTTAATGTTCCTCTAACCCGAGATTAAACTCGGGGACCCTTCATTACATGGCAACAGAGTTACTATGGTGTCATCGGTTCATTAAAATGAACATTCAATCTTGTCGTTACGATTAGCCTGGAAAGGCAGAAAACAATTCGTACTCTCTCGTAGTTTCTTGAGCAGTCAAAAATCCAAATAAATGAAAATACCTTAACATTGACTTGCAAACATCATCATTCCCAGCCCCAGAACGAACTGATTGGTTTGTTCACTTTGGCCAACTCTTTTCGGTAAACAGTCCTCATGGAATTGATTTTCCTTACTACTGTACTGTTCGCTGAAGTGTCAACCTCTTTGTATTTTTGTAATAAGCTTTCATAAACCTGATTCTCCTTGTAATAGTCACATTAGTTCTTTGATTTTAGTCGCTAAAAACACTGACATTTCTTATAGAGTTCAATAAACTCCGCTAAAAACTCGCGTGAACACTGTCGAAGATTTTTCATCGTTGTACAAAAACGAATTTAACAAGAAAAAAGAGAGCAAAATTTTCGAATTCCATTAATAGTGTTTCAACACTAGGGTCGAAGGGAAACTGATTAACAGGGGGTCAAAAGACTGAGGGGAGCGTCCACACGCACAGACTTGTTTGCGCAGATGTTTGAGATTTGCGAAGACATCTATGCTCTTGGACTCAGTCTTTGGTTGACAATTTCTGAATGTGCGCAGTTCTAAAATTCCTGTCCACACGTTACATCTTGCACGCACAGTTCATGCATGTGCAAGCAAGACGTATGTTAAGACGTAGCGTTTGGACCAGCCATGGTTATGATCTGGTAATGGTAATAATTTGTTTCAAGTATGGTAATAAGTGTTAGTATACACCACATCGTCCAACATCAGACACATGTGAGAACGACCACCCTGCATGCTGCTGCTCCTGGCCGATTAATTCTTAACCTTATCTTGTTCCGTTAAGAGTACGCAGTGCATGGAAGTCAGAAAATCAGAAGTTCTCACATCTTCATCGTACAAAGACTCACTTCTGGTTTCAACTTCCGGGACTTTGAAAAACCGAACGACACAGTGACAACTAAATCAGTGACTCCAAGGAAAATTGTGCGACCCCCTGACAGGCCCGGTGCTAGTCATTTTGCCGCCCTGGGTGGTGGCGGCAGATGCCGCTCCTTTTCAAACCCCACCCCGTCATTACGCAGAAACGGGAAATTGAAAATCAATATATTCCTAAGTAAAACACCAAAGTATAAAATAAATATTGAGACTTGTTACGTTATTACAATACTATTAAGCACAAAAGGATATCTCGCTCGACCACAGTTAAACTTTAAAAAATGCAACACTAATTTTGTATTATTATATTTTATGAAAATTTTCTCCCTCTCTCTTAAATGTAGCTTATATGTAACAAGTATTAGGAAATAAATGAAGGCTTGTAGATCGTTGTGGGGCTGTGATATATGATTGGTTTTTAAAAGAATTACATGTAATAATCCCGGATCTCCCACGTTGGTGATCTAAGGTCTGAATTCTTCCCTGCGTTGTCCTTGCATAAAGCGGCTCTGGAGTTCACCCAGCCTCTAATTAATGGGTACCAGTGGCAACCCTGGGAGGTAAAGGCGGTCAGAGAGGGGTGCTGATCACATCACCTCCAAAATGGCATTGATCAAGAATGTGCGTGACCCTACCCCCACATCCCCTAAATGTGCTTCATGACATGGAACTAAATGTACAGGGAACTTTACCTTTACCTTGATATGTAATATTCTTTTTCGTATAATTCTATCTTGCATAAAATGGAAACAAGCGTGTTTCAGACATGATTGACCAAAGATAGTATTTTTATTAGCCTTAATTTTTTTTTAAAAAAACTTTGTTCGCCACTTGCCACGGTTACCGACAAAGTTAACATTTTCGAAGTTCTACACTGACATTAGGTGCAAAATCATGACCCTTTATCAGTTTAAGGTCTCCTTTGGTGTAATTGTTTTATTATAGCCGAAAGCACTTTTAGTTCATCTTTTGATTCAGTAACTTCATGTGTTAACATTCCGGCAAGTTTTCTACACTTTTCAGGCAAAAGATCAGATGGCAATGTCTTTATGCTTACTAATATCATAACATAAATTGAAAAATTCACTATGATCAAATTTTCAAAGTGTGTAATGTACGCAGATGATGTTAAAATATATAGAGAAATTAGGGATATTACGGATACTAGGCAATTACAGACTGATATAAACATAGTTCATAGGTGGAGTGTAGAGAATGATATCAGGTTTAATATTAAGAAATGTTCATACATGATATTTACCAGAGCACGAAATAATGTGGGAAGTGATAAGTATGTTATTAACGGTGAATTTGTAAAAATAAGTTAATTCCATTAAAGACCTAGGAGCATAGAAAAGTTTAAATGATATATGCTATTTGTGTATGCTCTACAAATGTATAGTTACAAGCAAATTAGAATATGCTTGTTCCGTATGGGCGCCAACCTGTGACTCCCAGAAAAATATGATTGAAGGTATACAGAAAAAAATTCTCAGATTTTTATATTATAAGAAGTATCGAATATCGCCAATAATCCTTAAAATACCATACAATGATTTATAAAATGAATTTGATTTTGTAAGCCTGTCAAATAGACGTGAAATTTCTCAACAAATGAAGGGCCAGGGGGAAAAACGATGAATGTCGATTTTTCGCCCATTTTGAGATCGCAACGCCATCTGATAGTTCAGAAGCTGTACTATAAGAATGAGAACGGCCTTGGTTGGGAAACGATGAGAAGTGCCTGAAAAACGCATTATTATTTTGGCATATATTAACGTACTTATGAAAAGAAATACTTTGTTTTTCATTTCCTGGCAAATCGTCTCGAATGAACATTCATCGTTTTTCCCCCTGGCCCTTCAAATGTTTCTGTATAAAATAATAAATGGACACATTGATAGTAGTTCTATACTAGAGAGAATATGGTTTAATGTGAGACAGGGTTATTTACGTAATAGACGTTTACTCTCATACAAAATCCCAAAAACAGAAATGCATAAAGGTTCCCCACTACAAAAAATGACCCTTGATTAGAACAAAATCTCAAATCATTTGGTGAACTTGGATTTCGGCATGACACGAACCAAATTTATGAAAATGTTAAAGGGGTATCTCTCTTAATAATGTATTTATTATGAGAATTGGATTTGTCATATTGAAGTTTGTTGTAATTGTACCAGTGTTTGTGATACTTGTTTTGTGTAATTCAGATGAAATGTGTAGGCTAAATATCTGAAAATTTCTGTTGTCACAGTTAAGCATTAAACCTGTTCTGTCACCAAGATGTATGTATGTATGTATGTATGTATGTATGTATGTATGTATATATATATATATATATATATATATATATATATATATATATAAAATGTATTATCTGTCTATGTTTGTGAATATGTGTGTGTGTGTGTGTGTGTGTGTGTGTAAAAGAGGAAGGAGGGAGAATGTGTATGTGCGTACATACAAGTTGTAAATGAAAATGTAATATTTGGATATTACCTTCTGTAATTGGAGACTTGTCTCTGTTGAAGGGAAATAAATAAATCAATAAATAAATAAATGATGTTTAAGCTGATCAAATCTTTCTCTTAGAGCTAAAATAATCGTCTAGAACCTGGTAATAAATATCAACTTTGTATCATTTTTGTGGATCTTCAACAGTTTCATCATACTGAAGCTGTTTCTTCTTTCGATTTCGACCCTGTACAGTGTTGCCTATCTCTGGATCACCTATATCTAAATTCAATGCCAATTCCTTCCCATCAACTGGGGATCACAGGTCGCAGCCCCTCGACATCTCCATGAGTGGAGGGAGGGAGCCCTGCCAGGCTGCCAAGTGGCATCTAAGAAACTTTGAAATTTTTCATGACTCCTGCTTTTTTCAAAGCGTTGATATGTTTGCAAGAAATCATCTAACAGCATCTAACACATCGTAGATTAACGTTTGAAGACATTGCTCATTACATTACGTGTAAAACTAGTGAGCAAAAGAATGTAAAGCCACACAACTGGTTTGCGATACATTGAGCCTCATGCATGACCATTTGGACAGCTTTTATTGTCGCCAATTATTTGAAAGAGCGCATCATAGACCTCTCCCACTTGAAATATCAATGGAGTTAATGCATTGGTTTGCTTTCCAAATTTGTGGCACTTGGTTTTAAAGTGAGACTACTGATATTCCTTCAAAACTGTGGGTTGTCATATATTAACTTCCAAGTTATAATATAATATTATAACTTAAGTTTTCCATAGGGTTATTTTTTTCTTCTCTTCAAATTTTGCTGCCCTGAAAATTTGCCGCTCTGGGCAGTGGCATGGTTTGCCCCCCCCCCCCCTTCATTTTCTGCCAGCCCTGTGTTTGCTCCTTAGTATTGATTTCTGCTGAAGGTTGGGTGGGGAATGCCCCTCTGTGGTCTGCACCCCCTTCCCCCATAATTGCTTTGAACTTTTATCGAATTGAAAATAACTAATTTCTTTAAGAGTATAATATCGTTTAATAACTGCGATAAGATTCCTCTGCACTAAATTTGTAGGTGAAAGTATAATAATACAGGAGCATGGACGTCTGGAAGGGGGCAAGGACCCCCCCCCCCAGAAAACGAATGTTAACTTAAACGTATATATTTCACAAGTATAATTTGATTTTAGTCATCTACATTAATTATTATGATGCAGGGATGTGATAATTTCAAATTGAAGTTGTTTTTTCTGAGGGGGCAACACTATTACCGGGGTAATATGACCCGTGAAAAAAATACTTTGCGTGTCCCTCCGTGGAAAAAAATCTACGGATGTCCATGGTTAGGAGGAGGGCAATTACCCCCTTGCCCCCTGTGCACACACCTATGGTTAAACTCGTAAACATACAACATGCTATAAAATAAACATGATAGAGTGAAAACCCTGTAATTGCTGTTTTATTTGCATGTACGTTTATCACTTGCAGAGCCTTAGCAATAAACTTTTGAGAATGTTAACACTTTCCCTTTGCACTTTCATTCAAATGTAACTTTGATAATATGCGTTACTCAGTTCAAAAGTATCCGCAGGGCTCACCTATATGAATCAAACTTGCTGCTGCTGCACCCATTGTAAACTTATCAACAATTGATTTTCAACAATACTTTCCTCATTACTATGTTTTTCTGTGATGTGTGAGTTTCTCATAAATTTAGTGTTATATATTCAACAAACCCCCACCCATTTATTTTTCCAATGCCCGCTATGGAACACACAACGTCAGGCACTCCTCCACAGACTCCTTCGACAAAAGGTTGCTTTTCCCTTCTCCTTGCCCACTCTACTTTCATCTCCTTCCCCCTCTACTATGTGGATTCTCTATGGATTTGCCCGACAGTGCGAACTTCGCTTTTGATTCCATCCCTCATCATTACTGTATTATAGTGACAGTGAAGTGAAGTGTAAAACAATATTGTGCTGTTTATATTAGTGCGCGAACTTCTAGCCCTCAATGTTCTCAGACCGTTGCCCAAGACTGCTACCATTCAAGCGGTGAGGGGCATGAAGAAGAAGAAGAAGAATATCGTCCACAGTTAGTTTGAAAGTGCAATACTAGTAATAAATAACATAAGCCAAATATCTAAGCCACGAATCAAACTGAAGAAAGGTATGTGAAAAAATGCTTTGAAAACTTTGAGTTTTTTTTTAAAAAGAAAACTCCAATTATGTAAAGATAGAAACTGATTCTTATTTGTACAGAAATATAGAAGTTGCTTAGATGGATTGATTTCTTATTGAACTTATCCAAATTCAACTCCAGCACTTTCAATTAGGCAATATATTTTTATTTCGGCAGAAACAGAGTTTTCTCGAAACATTAATTTCAAAACAATGTTGAAAGGTGCACAATCCCTTTTCCTTTTCCTTCCCCACATTCACAGTAAGCAATAATAATTGAAACTGCTAACATCTCGATTAAGATTATTTATTAAGAATACCGTCAACGCACCGAAGAGAGACGAGATTCCCTGATCGCCTGCCCTTTGCCTATATGCTTGCCAGGCACGTCTGATCGATTGATTTGTTGTTTCAAGTTCACTTTATGCACAGTCAGGATAATTGGGACTGGACCTACAGTTTAAAGTGAGATCCGAACCACTGTGTCATGTACCTCCACCGGGTATCGAATTGCAATGCGACAACGTTACCACTATGCCATTGGGGAGGCCCATATATTACTTTTGGGAAAGAAATAAACCACGTATACCTAATCGAACCGACCTCCGTGGAAGGTGGATATCATAGCATACTACAACGCCAAGGGTCCCTGATTCGAATCAAGCCTGGGCAAGTATGTTCTTTGTGAGTATTCCTTCAGTAATTACATAATACAATCACTCATCCTCATCTTCGCGATTACCCAAAAGGACAGAAAATAAGATAAACTGTGGCTCCATTTCCGATTAGGGCCTCCCCAATGGCGCAGATGTAGCATCGTCGCCTTCTAATCAAGGGGTCCCAGATTCGATACCCGCTGGGGGCACATAGTGGTTCGAATCCCACTTTAAACTGTAGGTCCTGTCCCGATTAACTTTACTGAGCATAAAGTAGACTTAAGGCAACAAATTAATCAAACAATTCCCGATAAGTCTAACTGTGCATAAAGTTAACTAAAACAAAAACAAACAAGAAGACAAAGTTATGGTGAGAAACCGGTAGAGATCAAAAACTGGAAAACTAAATGTAGTGGTGTAATAATGGGAATTATTCATTCCGACGTTTATTATCTGGATTTTCTACAAAGTTTGTCTTTTTGTTAATAAATGCAGAGACTCAGTGATACATTATGTAGTGGGGATCCTGAAAAAATAAAATCGCATTTGTTTTTGTTTTGTGGTAGGTTCTGATAATCACAAAATCAAAGCGATTATTCCGCATTGGGAAATGCATTCGAAGATCGTAGAAACTTATTTCTCCAACATTTCTTCGTAATGTGTAGAAGAATGTCTCCTCACCCAAATATGCTTAACTTATCACAAAATGTTAAATTTTGAACGTTTAACACTAAAATGGTTTGATGAAAGAATTATCATTACTTCCTTCTATCTTCTACTTGCTAATTTATATCCTGTCAATGAACTCAAAACAAGCCTTTTAAGTTTGCTTCTTTAGAAGATAAACCGGTTTTCATAAACTTCTTGGACCAAAGTCACATTTTCGAAAATTTTAATAAAATGTGAAACTTTGTGTTGGAAGTATTTAATTTCTGAAATTTAATTAATGTTAATAAAATTATGAAGTGAAGGTCACTTAAATAGTTTTTATTATTCTTATGAAGACTTTGCTCATACCGTTCTTTGTCGTGATTAACCCGAGAGGTAGAAAAGCAACGAAAAATAACCGATATTGAAAAAAGTCATAATCTCTAATTGGTAACTTGTTTAGAAACCCATGCCCCTTGTACAAAAGCCAACCTCTCTGGTGGAATGGTTAGCGCTACGACACCAAGGGTTTGGTTTTTTTGTAAGTGTCCTTTCATCAATTTCATCATATCATCCATCACTCATCCAGTCATCCTCATCTTCTCGATTATCCAAAAGTGGCAGAGAAGTGAAGTAAAATAAATCAAATCAATCAATCAATTAGCCCTTACACCCTTAACTTGCAGCCTCGCTTCATTAAATTAAACTTGCATCTTTAAATAGCTTTAATATACTTCCGGTGATTGGCATTATTAATTAATAGTATGCGCATTTTCATGTCTCGTAAATCCGCTGCAGTATACACCGTATACACCTTCATAATTATGGAGTTACCTGCATGCATTCGCCTCGGACAACTTGCTCGTCTTTTTATACAGGTCCGTACTAGATTTCCTACTGGAACACTCTTGATGGCGCTGGACTGACTACCAGGCTAGATTTGATGTTGCTAGACTGGTTTAGAGAACTAAACAGTGTTATAATTGCATTTTGGTTCTCTGCTTGATGCTGTGGTAACTACCAACAAGGGAAACATTTGGTCACTTGACAATTATTTAATCTGGGAGTCTGGCTAGGAAGAGTGGTTTTTGTTTGTGGTTTTTTTATCATTGATTGTGCAATTTTTCTTCTTTGTTGTTCGATATTTTAAAAAAATAGGTATTCGTGTTTATTAATATTTAGGAATTATTCCATACCAATGAGATTTTTACACAACAGATTTTATTACCTGATAATAAAAACCTTTATTATTGCCCATGGGCATCCAGAAGGGGAGGGGGCCGTGCCCCCCCTGGAAAATGAAAGTCAACCAAAAAATATGTATTTCACACATATAATTTCATTTTAGCCACAATAATATGTGTTAATTATTGCATGAACACCATAAATTTAAATTTAAGCAATGTTTTTTAGGGAACAACACTATTTTTGGGGAAAATTTGCCTTTGTTTGCCCCCCCCCCCTGAAAAAAAATACCTTCCTTGCCCCTCCCTGGAAAAAATACTGCGGTCGTCCATGTTATTGCCAGAGTATTAAAAGTTTTACATATTTAGTTAAACAACAATCCTGCAAACCTTATAACACCCGAGTTTATTAAAAAGCATGTTGAGTACATGTAATTACTATTTCTCCTTCGAGCTAATTTCTAGCCCATACTTTCCTCTTTCATAGCTGACTATTTTCCTACAACATTCTTCCTCCAGTCGCTAGCCCATATTTTAAGTTTGTCTGCTCAGCGCCATCTACCAACAAGAACAGTAATGAGTAGCGTGCGCTACAAAAATTATCAGGTGAGATCATATTACACCACAAATCTAGCAGAAAATCTACCCTCGTGTGATTCAGGCTTAACAACTGTTGACCTGTATCCTCACTTCCATCAACTGCATAAAACCAACCATATCATTTTATGAAGCAGGCGGGACACAATACCCAAGGGTGAATAAAGGAACATTATGATAACACTGGTGAACAATGAAAATGCTTCGGAGATAAAAGTAACCAATACTTACTAATTTGAGGGTGCTGATAATGAATATGATATTAGTTTTTGAAGATTGGTTCGAGTTTCAAAGAAATACATTATCGCCGGTTGTGCTCTGGCATGCAAAATAAGGGTTCGTGACAACTGCGGCTGTCTGCATATTTCAAAAAAACATCCATTGCTTGACGGTTAGCTTTTTCACTATCCTTATTGCTACCACGTGAACGCTGACCAAGAATCATCAACCACATTACGCTTCAGTTTGTATTGAAGATTTTGCCAGGGGAAACGTGTTGTTACGTGTTCCTGTGTAGTTCCAATTTGAACTCTCGGAAATGGTCGTTTTATGACTGTACTCACAAGAAACTTATCGCGTAAGTGTGTTGTTGTGGTGAGATATTGGATGAGTGTGTGGTGTTATTTCTTTTTATCATTATATGACTGTACTGTGTTAACAGTGCAGACAATTTTTGTTATGTTTGCAGTGAAATAATGTTTGTCGATCAAAAAAGAAATTTCACACCAATCATAAAGAAAGCCTACCACTTGTACTTAGGTTGTAAAGTGGGAGATATGGACAAGAATTGGCCACCACACATTTGTTGTAACACTTATTCGACAAACTTGCGGGACTGGCTACATGGAGAAAGACCTTGCATGCCGTTTGCAGTTCCAATGATAAGGAGAGAACCAACAGATCATACTTCAAACTGCTATTTTTGCATAGTTCCTCCAATTAAAGGCCTATCCAAAAAGAAAAAGTGGACTATCACTTATCCCAATATTCCTTCAGCTATTCGTCCTGTGCCACATTCTGAAGAACTACCTGTTCCACAACCTCCCACATCGTACTCCAGTGATTCATCCGACGAAGAGCAAGAGGAGGCCAAACTCGACGCAGGAATGCCAAATCCTGTTGCAGATTCCTCGTCATCCATCGATCCTGACTTCACAGCCAACATATCATCATGTAATCACCATCTGATAACTCAACATGAATTATGGTAAATGACCTTGTGAGGGACCTGGGGTTGTCAAAAAGTGGCACAGAACTACTGGCATCCAGACTCAAGCAGTGGGGAGCTCTTGCTGAAGATGATAAAGTATCCGTGTTTCGGACACGTCAGAAACCCCTGGAATAGTATTTTTCAGTGGAAGGTGACATAGTGTGATGTAAAAATGTGACTGGTCTTATGAGTAAACTTAACATAGAACATAATCCCGATGAATGGCGGCTGATTATAGACACATCAAAACTAAGTCTGAAAGCTTTGTTAGTGAACAATGGAAATGTGTTGCCATCAATCCCAATCGGTTATGCAGTGCACTTGGGAGACATATGCCAACATGAAAAACTCCTGAAAGCCATAAATTATAATGAATCAAATTGCAATATTTGTGGCGATTTCAAAGTTCTAGCCATACTTCTTGGTCTGCATCTCGGCTACACAAAATACTGCTGTTTTTTATGCGAGTGGGATAGCCGTGATAAGGCTTCCCACTACTTAAGGAAAGACTGGACACTCCATAAAGCTTTGGAGCCAGGAACAAAGAACGTTCAACATGTTCCTTTGATAGCTCGCAGCAGGGTTTTACTTCATCCTTTACATATTAAACTAGGTCTAATCAAGATCTTCATTAAAGGTATGAACCAAGCCAGTGATGCATTCAAGTATATTCTGCGTAAATTTCCACAAATCAGTAAAATTAAAATCAGGAAGGGAATTTATTAGCCATCAGACTCGAGAACTCCTCAATGATTCTGAAATTGACACATCGTTAG
This sequence comes from Lepisma saccharinum, assembly GCF_977018435.1. Lineage (NCBI taxonomy): Eukaryota > Metazoa > Arthropoda > Insecta > Zygentoma > Lepismatidae > Lepisma > Lepisma saccharinum. Next base: position 17,760,850 of record NC_139231.1, on the reverse strand, counting down.
AAGATAAGGAGAACATTGCATGGGACCCTTTCCAAAACGTAGTGACAAATTTTGTGGGAAACGTGCGGGCTCAGAATTATAAGGAACTAGTGGAGCACCTAATATCTTCCTACCAACCAATGGGGTGTTATATGTCACTAAAAATACATATGTTACACTCCCACATAAACTTCTTCCCAGGAAATTACGGTGCATTCAGCGATGAACATGGGGAACATTTCCACCAAATTATATCTACAATGGAGAAACGATATCAGGGTCACTGGAGCAAGTCTATGCTTGCTGATTATTGTAGAACAATCACCAGAACCCACAATACAAGCAACAGGCAAACAGGTGCCGTTTGTAATATCCATGTAAGTAATGTTTTTGTAACTTCCATTTTGTACAAATCTTATTTTCTTTTTTACACAACACAACACATATTTCTTTCGATTACACTTAAACTCGAACCAATTCAGCATTTTCATTATTATTTTCGTATTCAGCACCCTCATTTCTATTAGGAAATTTTCATTTCCGAAGCATGAAAAAAGTTTTAAATTTGGTGTTCAGTGTAATCTAGATATGTAAGCAGTTGCGGTTGCTTAATAAGCGCTATACCATACTACAGCATGTTACTCAATTTGCTAAAATCAAAAGAAAGAAAAAGGGCAAATTTCGTAGATAAAACACTGAAGTAAAATAAAATTGCTTCAATGAACGTTTTCGCCACCCTGTGTGTGAATACATCCCCATTATGCCCATGTGTTCTTACGGGAATTATAATGTCACTTTGTGTTAAAGACTGACATCCAAATGCCAGGTATGCAACACTAGCCTAGTCATTATGTCTCGTATTGATGTAATTTCAATGATGTATGACGGATAGCATATATCCTATAAGTTCGTGACTTACCAGCAGGTTAACAGAGCTTTTTAGTTATAATTAATGCAGATATACATGAGAATGGTTTTTACTTGAAATGGCTGTATAATGTGTGCATGAAATAGTATAGAATTTCATCTGTTCAGATAGCCACCTGATTTAATGTGAATTTTAATTAAAATAAGTTAATTTTTGTTTTAAGGAAATGCAAATGTTCGTGAAGACAATAACCCCAGGTGGAGCCTTCAGACACTAATGAGAGTGTCAAAGATTAGCAGAATTTGATTTATAGAATTCAGATCTTCGTGGAGACATCGCCAGGGAAGACAATATACCCTAGGTGGAGCCTTCAGACACCAATGAGAGTGTCAAAGAAAAACTTCAGGATAAAGAGGAAATTCCTTCAGATTAGCAGAATTTGATTTATAGAATTCAGATCTTCGTGGAGACATCGACAGGGAAGACAATATACCCTAGGTGGAGCCTTCAGACACCAATGAGAGTGTCAAAGAAAAACTTCAGGATAAAGAGGAAATTCCTCCAGATTAACAGAATTTGATTTATAGAATTCAGATCTTCGTGGAGACATCAACAGGGAAGACAATGTCCCCTAGGTGGAGCCTTCAGACACCAATAAGAGTGTCAAAGAAAAACTTCAGGATAAGGAGGGAATTCCTCCAGATTAGCAGAATTTGATTTATAGAATTCAGATCTTCATGGAGACATCGACAGGGAAGACAATATACCCTTGGTGGAGCCTTCATACACCAATGAGAGTGTCAAAGAAAAACTTCAGGATAAAGAGGGAATTCCTCCAGATTAGCAGAATTTGATTTATAGAATTCAGATCTTCGTGGAGACATCGACAGGGAAGACAATATACCCTAGGTGGAGCCTTCAGACACCAATGAGAGTGTCAAAGAAAAACTTCAGGATAAAGAGGGAATTCCTCCAGATTAGCAGAATTTGATTTATAGAATTCAGATCTTCGTGGAGACATCGACAGGGAAGACAATATCCCCTAGGTGAGCCTTCAGACACCAATGAGAGTGTCAAAGAAAAACTTCAGGATAAAGAGGAAATTCCTCCAGATTAGCAGAATTTGATTTATAGAATTCAGATCTTCGTGGAGACATCGCCAGGGAAGACAATATACCCTAGGTGGAGCCTTCAGACACCAATGAGAGTGTCAAAGAAAAACTTCAGGATAAAGAGGAAATTCCTTCAGATTAGCAGAATTTGATTTATAGAATTCAGATCTTCGTGGAGACATCGACAGGGAAGACAATATACCCTAGGTGGAACCTTCAGACACCAATGAGAGTGTCAAAGAAAAACTTCAGGATAAAGAGGGAATTCCTCCAGATTAGCAGAATTTGATTTATAGAATTCAGATCTTCATGGAGACATCGACAGGGAAGACAACACTAGCCTAGGTGGAGCATTCAGACACCAATGAGAGGTTCTAAGAAAAAAACTTCAGAGTAAAGAGGGAATTCCTCCAGATTAGCAGAATTTGATTTATAGAATTCAGATCTTCATGGAGACATCGCCAGGGAAGACAATATACCCTAGGTGGAGCCTTCAGACACCAATGAGAGTGTCAAAGAAAAACTTCAGGATAAAGAGGAAATTCCTTCAGATTAGCAGAATTTGATTTATAGAATTCAGATCTTCGTGGAGACATCGCCAGGGAAGACAATATACCCTAGGTGGAGCCTTCAGACACCAATGAGAGTGTCAAAGAAAAACTTCAGGATAAAGAGGAAATTCCTTCAGATTAGCAGAATTTGATTTATAGAATTCAGATCTTCGTGGAGACATCGACAGGGAAGACAATATACCCTAGGTGGAGCCTTCAGACACCAATGAGAGTGTCAAAGAAAAACTTCAGGATAAAGAGGGAATTCCTCCAGATTAGCAGAATTTGATTTATAGAATTCAGATCTTCGTGGAGACATCGACAGGGAAGACAATATCCCCTAGGTGAGCCTTCAGACACCAATGAGAGTGTCAAAGAAAAACTTCAGGATAAAGAGGAAATTCCTCCAGATTAGCAGAATTTGATTTATAGAATTCAGATCTTCGTGGAGACATCGCCAGGGAAGACAATATACCCTAGGTGGAGCCTTCAGACACCAATGAGAGTGTCAAAGAAAAACTTCAGGATAAAGAGGAAATTCCTCCAGATTAGCAGAATTTGATTTATAGAATTCAGATCTTCGTGGAGACATCGACAGGGAAGACAATATACCCTAGGTGGAGCCTTCAGACACCAATGAGAGTGTCAAAGAAAAACTTCAGGATAAAGAGGGAATTCCTCCAGATTAGCAGAATTTGATTTATAGAATTCAGATCTTCGTGGAGACATCGACAGGGAAGACAATATCCCCTAGGTGAGCCTTCAGACACCAATGAGAGTGTCAAAGAAAAACTTCAGGATAAAGAGGGAATTCCTCCAGATTAGCAGAATTTGATTTATAGAATTCAGATCTTCGTGGAAACATCGCCAGGGAAGACAATATACCCTAGGTGGAGCCTTCAGACACCAATGAGAGTGTCAAAGAAAAACTTCAGGATAAAGAGGAAATTCCTTCAGATTAGCAGAATTTGATTTATAGAATTCAGATCTTCGTGGAGACATCGACAGGGAAGACAATATACCCTAGGTGGAGCCTTCAGACACCAATGAGAGTGTCAAAGAAAAACTTCAGGATAAAGAGGGAATTCCTCCAGATTAGCAGAATTTGATTTATAGAATTCAGATCTTCGTGGAGACATCGACAGGGAAGACAATATACCCTAGGTGGAGCCTTCAGACACCAATGAGAGTGTCAAAGAAAAACTTCAGGATAAAGAGGGAATTCCTCCAGATTAGCTGAATTTGATTTATAGAATTCAGATCTTCGTGGAGACATCGAGGGAGAAGACAATATCCCCTAGGTGAAGCCTTCAGACACCATTGAGAGTGTCTTATCCAAATTCAGGATAAAGAGGGAATCCAACCAGATGAGCAGAGGTTGATTTGTGCAGAGGAGCAGCTTGAAGATGGTATGAATCTTGTCTTACTACAACATTCAGAAAGGTAAGTCATCTTGAATAATTACACAAGTAGAATGACAGCATTTTGTTCCTACGCGTCAGCAAAAATTTGATGCGCCTGGTGTTACGTTACATCCGGTTGTAGCGGGCCACGAGTGATTTTATTGTTGAGTCAGCAGAACGTGTCTGATCACCTTGAAGACATCGGAAGCGGTGGGTTTGTCACGTTGTTTCTTGATGTATGCTAAACTAACACGTGCGTATGTTTGTGTGTGTGTGGAGGAAATGCGCGCGCAACCATTGCGTATGATTCAAAGACATGAAGAAATGATTTAAAGATGGCGCCGAAGGTGCTTTACCCCCGAAAGTTTAGCGGCTAAGGTTATTGCTCTGTAAAACAAGAGGCGTCGAGGGTTCGATTCCTGGTAGAGTCAATATTGATTGGTTGATAGATTGAGTTAGTTTTTTTAAGTCTGTTTTATGCACGGCAAAACTAATCAGGATTGGAGCTACAGTTGAAAAGTGGTGATTCGGACCACTATGTGCCTCCACCGAGTATCGAACCTGGGACCCGTTGATTACAAGGCGACGATGTCAATATTGAATGGTCTCGATTAGCCTGTGTGTAAATAAAGGCAACAAAATGGTTGAGTTCGAAAATCGAGTTGGGTTAGTGGTTAATGTTGTCACCTGGCAATGAAGAGGTCGCGGGTTCGATTCTCTAGGTAGTTAAATTAGGCCAATTGTTTTGTCCCGCCATTATAGGTCCCGATTAGTCCATCTGTGCATAAATAGTATTTGAATAAAATCAAAATGGCGGCCGCGTTTTGTGTTTAGCGGCGGCGGCGACCGGGGCGCGGCGCGGGGCGGGGCAGGGCGGCGCGGGGCGGGGGGTGTTTTTTATTCCGCGAGATGTTTCAACCAAGTGGTTGAGGGTTCGATTCCCAATGTTGGTGAAAATTGGATATTCAATTGTATTTGTTTAAAAGTTCCGATTAGCTTTTTGTGCACAAAGAGAAAATGAACTAATTGGAAATAGGATGTTTATGCTGTAATGAAAAGGTCCCCGGGTTCGATTCACAATGTCAAATTGGCAGATAATGATGTTGTTTAAAAAAAAAAAAAAGAAGTGTGTTGAGTCCCCATTAGTATTTAGGCAGGAACAGATATTAAAAATCAAAACAAAATGCCTTTTGATTACAACGCAAAGACTTTACCGCTAATGTATAAAGATAAATTAGAATCTGTTGTTTTGCCATGTTGGGCCCCAGTACCGATTAGCTTAAATGCATAAAGAGTAGGTAAAATAACCAAGATGGCCGTCACTATTGTTTTGTGATCAAAGAGGAGTCACAGGTTCGATTCAATCAAAGGAGGCAAGATTCTATGTTTCAATTCCATGTAAAAGTCTAAAGTTATGTTTCGATTAACCTCAATGCATAAAGAGGAATTAAACAAAAACAAGCAAAATGGCGACAGATGTGATAAAAGAAAAATTGAATTAGTTTTTTATAGTGACAAGAAAAAATAGCGAATCATTGTTAGAAATAGAATGAAAATAAAGATACTTGCCTTTGCGTGTCCAGCGCTGTGCAGAAAAGCTCTCATGCTTTATCTCCGACAAGTCCACAATACACATTTTTTTTATTGTATAGTTAATTATTAATGTTGTTATTAACACAGATTCTTACCAGTGTGAAGAAAAGCTCTCATGCTTTATCTCCGACAAATCCACAATACACACTTTTTCATTATATAGTTAATTATTAATGTTGTTATTAACACCGAGTTTTACCAGTGTGAAGAAAAGCTCTCATGCTTTATCTTCGACAAGTCCACAATACACACTTTTTCATTATATAGTTAATTATTAATGTTGTTATTAACGATTGTTACCAGTAAAAATATAAACCATGAGGATTTTTAAAGGGGGTGCTAAGTGAAAAAAAAGCCAAGACATATATTTTATCCCTGTTTATTACCAATATTTACAAAATTCAAAAGAGCCGCACACACACACACACACACACATTCATATGTAAAATGTTTATATTGTGTCACCAGTTTATCAGCATGTTATTTAACAAGTTTTTATTCTTCAAGTTTGTTCACTCACCCACATAAGGAATTGTGTCACTATCATATCCATTTTCTGCTGCAACCACTGAATTAAAATGTTTCACTATTTTTTCCACAAGCATGTTCTCGCAAAAAACAAACACTTCTTTGGAAAGTCTTTTTCCGTCGATGTTTTGTATAGACAAAGGCTCAGGTTTTGTACATCCATGTAGATGGGAAAGCACAAACTTCTCCTTATGACATGCATGGACAGGGGAAATATCTGTGCAACCGAAACATTGTTCGCGAAGGTCGAGAATGCAAGATTCCACACAGTTTCCAAAATATGATTTCAGATACGGCGACACTGTTTCACACATAACTTTCGCATGCTCGATGCACACAAATATCTTCATAAAGTTCCGCCACGAACTTTCTGCGATGAACACTATCTCCAGGGAACCGTAAGCTGGTTTCTTCCTTATAATGATCTGACGGCGATTGTACAGTGTGGTTATCAGCAATTCATGTTGCTCACTTAGTGGGTAGGAAACACGAGGCTGCTCACCTGGAATAGCGATGTAATTGTCGATTACTGGAAACAATTCCTGAAGAGCGTGCCACTCCTGCAACTGTAGTTCAACACCGGCCGCCCCGCTTCTGTGTAGCCTGACCACAGGTTGGAAATCCAGATGAGAGGAAAGTCCGATTGAGATAACTTTTGTTTTCGAAGCATTCAAATAGTAGACGTGATCAAATAATAGCGACTGGCGTATAAGACTAGTTACTTGTTTTTGTTCTTCAGGTAAATGCTGATCGCTCTCTTTCTGAAGAACCCCCTTGAAATTAGTGTACGGTTGAAATCTTTTTTTCAGCGGCATCGAAATAGAGGATTCCATGACTAAGAACTGCGAGATACTGCATGTCGCAGCGTGCAGGTATACATTTGAAGAAATGCGTGGGTGTGTTTTTGAGACGCATGCGCGCGTAGCAAACCAAGCATGTGCTGGACAAAAAAGGTGGAGGGGGCGGGGCATTACAAAGATCAATGGTGAGAGAAAAATCAGCAGAATATCATAAACGTCATATTGAGAAAATATTGGATAACAAATATTAATTAATTTAATTAAAACATCAACCGCATTGTCGATCTGAAATTAGGTTTATAGACAGGGGGCAAAATGGAAAATATCGACGATGTTCTAGTATTGGATTGTTTCTGTATTTCCATCGGTATAATCCTCCACCACATTTGAAGCATACTGTTTTATCCTCTTTTTGAATGTAAAATAATCCTGCTTCGGACAGAGCTTCTACAAACGGGAATTCTTTTGATTGCCAGTTTCTGAAAGAGGACAATCTAGCATTGAAAGATCCCATCTCTGGATATTGCGTCATTGTTCTGTAAAGACACAAAACAAGATAAATATTATAAGTAAGCTGTTGTAAACTGTAACGCTACAAAATTATTAATATACTATTAGGACTATATGTAACTTGTATAAAATTTCAAACAGTATTTACTGTCAATATTTTCTAGTATACGTACCGAGTATTATAAATTTAATTTACGAGTCAGCAAATAAGTTGATATAATATTGTCGTTTTTTATCGGTACTGGGAATAAAATTTGAAATTTATGCATGGGTTTACCAGAGGCTCTATGGAATAAATACAGAAAACAGTAATGCCCACAGTACACAGACCCGTAACTTTGTATCTGATGAGTGTTGTACGTATAGAATTTAGAGTTATTTTCCAAAAATCGCAAATGGTTATGCACATGTGGAGGTTTTCCGTAACTATCAAAAAATTCCCCCCGGGAGTTACTGTCTATGTAAATTGCTACCCAGTGCTTCCCGGGGCTATCTTTGGGATCTGTATTTACAATCAACGCTGCTGGTAGTTCCACATGTACAGGTAATTCATTAGCTGCGAAAACACCAACATGATGATTGTCAAAGGCTCTATTTGATATTAACCCGTGAAGCAAATTTAAAGTCGACAGCATTGCTGGACACTAAATAGTAATATTGTGCAACTCACCTTTTTATACTTCAAAGTAGACGGTACACGTCACAGTAGATTCCAGAACCAATTTGATCTGGGTCACCAAGCTGTTTATCGTTGTTGAAACAATGGAGAGCTATCTAACACAACGCAGATGCTCGGAATATGTAGGCGGGGTTTACAAACGCGCATGCGTACAATGCTATCTGGCATTTGATGTGCTGTTGTAAAATGAATTTTGTACTATAAGAAAATTGTCTGTATGTGTGTGTGTATATATATATATATATATATATATATATATATATATATATATATATATACACATATTTATTTATTGATGAAGTGTGTGTATATATATATATATATATATATAATACAATACAATATAATATATATATGTAATTTGAAGATACAACATATCAGTAAAATCTAACAACTAGCAAAATATTCATAACATTCGACTTTTATATTATATGTAATTTAAAACATTCTTCACAGTTTGAGAAATGGAGTGCTTGTGGAAACACCCGTTCTCTGCAATATTGGCTGGTCCATCAGGATGTGGAAAGACATATTTTGTGAAGCATTTTCTCCAGTGTTTACCCCAAATGGTAAATGTAAAATTCAACAATATTTTGGTGTGCTACGGGGAATGGCAATCTGCATACAATGATTTCCCTGGTTTTGTACAATTTCGGGAAGGAATGCCTAATATTGACCAATTTGTGCCAAATTCTGGACCTCATCTTATTATTATCGATGATCAGATGAGGGAATGCGATCAAAGAGTCACAGATTTATTTACAAAAGGGTGTCATCATCGTGATATTAGTCTTTTCTTTATCACTCAAAATCTATTCCATCAGGGAAAAGGGAATAGGGATATATCTTTAAATAGTCATTATATTGTATGCTTCAAAAATCCAAGAGACAGAGCCCAAATTAATTATTTATCTAGACAAGTATACCCGGAGAATCCAAATTTTATAAAAGATGCATATTACAATGCCACCGCTGAACCCCATGGATATTTGCTGTTTGATCTGAAGCAGAACACTCCGGAAGAAGTACGTTTTCGGTCGCGGATATTTCCCGACGATGATATCAATTATGTATATATTCCTACAAAAAAAGCAAGCATAATCACTAGTCGTTTATTCTGTCATCATGGCTCCAAGAGTGAAACACGCTAAAGTGCTCCAAGTTTTGTCGGATGCTAAACCAGCTCTTCGCACAGCTATATTACAAGCTGCTGATTCTTCCTTAGTTAATTCAATCTGTGAGTGTTGTTACAATGTTCTAAAAGGGAATGTTCCTCTTTCAACACCTCAGAAAACAAGATTGAGCCGGTACAAGAAGGTGATACGTAATCTCTCTGCCAAAGGACACTCTACAAAGCAGAAGAAACAGATACTAGTGCAACACGGAGGATTTCTACCTGCGTTATTAGCCCCTTTAATAGGAGGTGTGTTATCAAGTTTATTTAAGTGAAAAAAAAAATCTGAACATGGAGCATGCCAAAAAAATGGTTATAATACCTCAAGAATTTATGGATAACATGAGACATCCTGTTATGTCTGCACCGTCTACATCCTTATCGCAATTGGATCAGGATATGCAAGTAATTTTGAATCTCAAAGGTCTTTCGGATGATGAAAAATGGAATCGTTACAGTATTGTGCTCCAAAAATTTCTGTCTATTACTCGAAAACAAAGAGAACCTGTGTCGCTACCGATTACAGAATCTACTGAGAAGTTGACTGATATGAAAGAAGAAATTCTAGCTGCTACACCTAGCATGTATCGTAGAAAAGCCGAACTGTTGTATGAACGTCTTTTACATAATAGTAATATTGATTGGGATAAATATGGGGCAGTTTTTATTAACAATAATAAAATTGAAGGCTCAAATATTGTCGATCTAGTATCGGATATAATTCGACCACGAAAAACAAGCAATCCTGTTGGGTGGCAACTATTCAATAGAGCTCTGGCGTTATCTAATATCCCTCAAGAATATATTGGAAACCCCCGGAGACAGGAGTTTATTCAACAGATTGCTTTTGGCAACCCCGGACGCCATGTTCCGCTGTCCGGAGCTAACCAAGAAGAGGCACAAGAATTAACAGAAGCAGAAGAAGAAGAAGAAGAAAAGGAACCAATTTCTTTTGTATCATCATTTCCAGGGCACAAACGTAAACGTACTGTTCCAGTTTGGTCAAGATACAAACCATGAGCGAAAAAATATTAGAGAATATCTGGTACAATCCATCTCATCCAGCATCCTATTCTACAGCTTCAACACTATGGAAAGCTGTAAAAAAATCCATACCATTGTCAACAATCAAACATTGGTTGACAAAGCAAACTGCATACACTTTGCATAGACCTGTAAAGCGTCGATTTCCGAGAAACTTTTATTTTGTGCATAATATCGATGACCAATGGCAGGCTGACTTGAATGACATGCAGAGTTTGCGGAATCACAACAAAGGGTACAGATATATACTCACAGTTATCGATATTTTTAGCAGGCATGCTTGGGCTGTCCCTGTAAAAAATAAAACTGGTGTATGTATAAAAAAGGCTTTCCAGCAAATTTTCAAACAAAGCAAAAGAAAACCTTTGCAATTACAAACTGACAAAGGCCGTGAGTTTACCAACAGTATTGTGCAGGAATATCTCAAAAAACAAAATGTAATTTATTTTACAACAAAGAATCCTGATATTAAAGCTAGTATTGTTGAAAGATTCAACAGAACTTTAAAGGAACGCATGTGGAAGTATTTTACTAAGCAAAGAACCAGCTGTTATGTTAATGTACTCCCAAAGCTTTTGAAAGCTTATAATCATAAAATTCACTCGAGTATTAAAATGGCACCAGCAGATGTTACTCCTGAGAAGGTTTTGAAAGTATGGCACAATATGTATGACAAAAAACTCAAATCTGATTCATCTCCACTATTGTCATTGAAGATGCCATTCAAAATAGGAGATACAGTGAGAATAACAAAAACCAAAAAACGCTTTGACAAAGGTTACATGGAAAATTGGACAAGAGAAATATTTGTGGTGGAACGTATTTTGAATAGAAATCCTCAAGTGTATGAATTAAAAGATCTACAAGGACATAAAATCGATGGAACATTTTATACGGAAGAGTTGCAATTGGTCCGCTTACCGGATATGCATGAAATTGATAAAATCCTTGCGACCAAAGGTAAAGGAGCCAGTAAAAAGTTGTTAGTTCATTGGAAAGGTTACTCCAGATTATTTGACAGTTGGATTAGCGCATCGTTTTTGGAGTCAAAAAAAGAGAGAGAGAGGCATAATTTTTTGTAGGTATTCTCATCAGTGGTACAAATAACCTTCATAACACATCATGAGAAAAGCAAACGCTTTCTACCTTACTTTGCCTAGTAACAGTTCCATGAAATATTTCCCAAGTAATACTCTAACTAATTACACCACAAAGCTTCAGAACCGTGTAGAGTTGGACACCAACAAATGGGAGATGGCATTGGTAGAAGTGCATTATCCTTATTCAATACTAAACATTACAAGATTTAACAACTATATTCAATATAAATCTATGGATGATGTCAAATGGAACGAACTTCGAATATCCGAAGGCTATTACGCATCTATAAACAGCATTGTTGCAGAAATCAATAAATATTCTGAAACATTAAATTTTAGTCTCCGAAATCATCCTGCGTACAAACATGTGACTGTTGATATATCTACCAAGCAGAGAAACATAAATGTACGATTGTCACCTCAACTGGCTCGGATATTAGGTTTTAAACCGACCGATGATCTATCAGAAGTAAAAATTGGACGCTCGCCTCCAAATGTTGTGAGAGAAATTCCTTCCCAGATGTATATTTACACAGATATTGCGGAATCACATATGGTGGGAGATGCTGTCGCCCCTCTATTACGTATTATAAACATTAATCCTATGGAACATACTTTTGGAAGTGATGGTGTGCAAATTTTCGATTCACCACATTACATCCCAGTGCAGAAACATAATTTCGAACAAATAGAAATTGACTTAAGGGATAGCACTGGTGCACACATCCCATTCTCCTTCGGACTAGTGTGTTTGAAACTTCATTTTAGACGTTGTGGTGAAAAGCTCTGATTATGAATGACCCATATTTTCAATACTACCATCAACAAGCTGGATCTGGTGTGGGTAACATATATTACGGTGCTGCCTATCAAAAAGGACATGGCATTGGAAGTTTTCTTGGAGGACTTTTTCGGTTAGCTTTGCCTCTTATCAAAAAAGGAGCGAAAGCTGTAGGGAAAGAAATGTTAAAAACAGGGGTAAATGTGTTAGGTGATGTTGTAGACAAAACACCCCTAAAACAGTCACTACAATCCAGAATTTCGGATGCCAGATCAAATCTTAAAAGAAAAGCTGAAACAAAGCTAAAGGAAATGATTGGTTCAGGTTATCAGGGGCATAAACATTTCAAAAGGAATCACTCTGCTTCGGGACAGCGAACTGGAAGGATCGCTCAGAGAAAGAAGAGATCCAGTGCCAATACAAACACCAAGAAAACAACCAAGCGCAACCGTAAAAAAATTCAAATAACATCAGATATTTTTGATTAGATATGGCGCTAATTAGGGAGAAATCATGTGAGTGTTTTAAAAGTGAATTGGATATTTTCTCGGTAAAACCTACTCAGACAAGCATCTTAGAACACCACACCATCGGATACAAACCTGTTAGTTCTCTGGCAGATAATGCCCCCACTGAGTTTGTAATACCTGGACATGGTGATGATTATATGGATTTAGCACACACAATGTTGAATATAGATGCCAGAATTGTAAAAGCGAATGGTCAGTTATTGCTACCCACAGATAAAACAATTGGACCTGTCAATGATTTTCTCAATGCAATGTTCAGCGAAGTACAAATCTACTTAAATAACAAACTCATCTCGTTTCCATCTCACATGCACCCATACAGGTCTTATTTTGAAAAAGCACTGAACATATCTGCAAAATCATCTCATCTCCAAAGTGCATTGTGGTACAAAGATACAGCAGGCGCTTTTGATAACGTTTCGGAAGACAACAAAGGCTTTACAAAACGTAACCAACTAACAAAACAGAGTAAAACATTTGATATGTTTGGTTACTTGCATTCTGATATTTTCAATCAAGAGAAATTTTTGATCAATGGAGTGGAAATGCGAATAAAAATGATTCCTTCGAAAAACACTTTCTGCTTGATGGGATTAGATGACAGTGAAGGCAAAGTGGAAATTCTGGATGCTACACTATATGTGAGAAAAGTATCGGTCAGTTCATCCATCAAACTTAGTCACAATCGCATATTGCAAAAACATACAGCAAAATACCCTCTAACAAGAGTACAACTTAAAGCTGTAACTATTCCAAAAGATATTGTTTCAAAAACAATTGACAATGTGATACTTGGACGTCTTCCGAAACGATTAGTTGTGGGGTTTGTTACCAACGATGCATTCAACGGCACTCTGTCTACAAACCCATTCAATTTTCAACATTTCAATTACAACTTCTTTACTTTATATGTTGATGGAGTCCAAATTCCCGGCAAACCACTTCAACCAGACTTTGAAAACAACAAGTACATAACAGCATATCACACATTATTCTCTGGAACAGGGATACACTATATGGCTGAAGGAAACAATATATCGCGTGAGGAATACCCCCAGGGATACGCATTACTTGTTTTCGATATAACACCAGACGCAGCTGCAAGTGCCATATCCCACTGCAGTCTTCAACGGCAAGGGGCTGTTAGCTTGGAAGTCCACTTCAAATCGGCTTTGGAATCTACTGTGACTTGTGTTATCTACTCTGAATTTGACGCTCTCATGGAAATTAATAATCAAAGAGATATTCATCTGGATTAATTGTATAACAAGGTGAGTTGCACAATATTACTATTTAGTGTCCAGCAATGCTGTCGACTTTAAATTTGCTTCACGGGTTAATATCAAATAGAGCCTTTGACAATCATCATGTTGGTGTTTTCGCAGCTAATGAATTACCTGTACATGTGGAACTACCAGCAGCGTTGATTGTAAATACAGATCCCAAAGATAGCCCCGGGAAGCACTGGGTAGCAATTTACATAGACAGTAACTCCCGGGGGGAATTTTTTGATAGTTACGGAAAACCTCCACATGTGCATAACCATTTGCGATTTTTGGAAAATAACTCTAAATTCTATACGTACAACACTCATCAGATACAAAGTTACGGGTCTGTGTACTGTGGGCATTACTGTTTTCTGTATTTATTCCATAGAGCCTCTGGTAAACCCATGCATAAATTTCAAATTTTATTCCCAGTACCGATAAAAAACGACAATATTATATCAACTTATTTGCTGACTCGTAAATTAAATTTATAATACTCGGTACGTATACTAGAAAATATTGACAGTAAATACTGTTTGAAATTTTATACAAGTTACATATAGTCCTAATAGTATATTAATAATTTTGTAGCGTTACAGTTTACAACAGCTTACTTATAATATTTATCTTGTTTTGTGTCTTTACAGAACAATGACGCAATATCCAGAGATGGGATCTTTCAATGCTAGATTGTCCTCTTTCAGAAACTGGCAATCAAAAGAATTCCCGTTTGTAGAAGCTCTGTCCGAAGCAGGATTATTTTACATTCAAAAAGAGGATAAAACAGTATGCTTCAAATGTGGTGGAGGATTATACCGATGGAAATACAGAAACAATCCAATACTAGAACATCGTCGATATTTTCCATTTTGCCCCCTGTCTATAAACCTAATTTCAGATCGACAATGCGGTTGATGTTTTAATTAAATTAATTAATATTTGTTATCCAATATTTTCTCAATATGACGTTTATGATATTCTGCTGATTTTTCTCTCACCATTGATCTTTGTAATGCCCCGCCCCCTCCACCTTTTTTGTCCAGCACATGCTTGGTTTGCTACGCGCGCATGCGTCTCAAAAACACACCCACGCATTTCTTCAAATGTATACCTGCACGCTGCGACATGCAGTATCTCGCAGTTCTTAGTCATGGAATCCTCTATTTCGATGCCGCTGAAAAAAAGATTTCAACCGTACACTAATTTCAAGGGGGTTCTTCAGAAAGAGAGCGATCAGCATTTACCTGAAGAACAAAAACAAGTAACTAGTCTTATACGCCAGTCGCTATTATTTGATCACGTCTACTATTTGAATGCTTCGAAAACAAAAGTTATCTCAATCGGACTTTCCTCTCATCTGGATTTCCAACCTGTGGTCAGGCTACACAGAAGCGGGGCGGCCGGTGTTGAACTACAGTTGCAGGAGTGGCACGCTCTTCAGGAATTGTTTCCAGTAATCGACAATTACATCGCTATTCCAGGTGAGCAGCCTCGTGTTTCCTACCCACTAAGTGAGCAACATGAATTGCTGATAACCACACTGTACAATCGCCGTCAGATCATTATAAGGAAGAAACCAGCTTACGGTTCCCTGGAGATAGTGTTCATCGCAGAAAGTTCGTGGCGGAACTTTATGAAGATATTTGTGTGCATCGAGCATGCGAAAGTTATGTGTGAAACAGTGTCGCCGTATCTGAAATCATATTTTGGAAACTGTGTGGAATCTTGCATTCTCGACCTTCGCGAACAATGTTTCGGTTGCACAGATATTTCCCCTGTCCATGCATGTCATAAGGAGAAGTTTGTGCTTTCCCATCTACATGGATGTACAAAACCTGAGCCTTTGTCTATACAAAACATCGACGGAAAAAGACTTTCCAAAGAAGTGTTTGTTTTTTGCGAGAACATGCTTGTGGAAAAAATAGTGAAACATTTTAATTCAGTGGTTGCAGCAGAAAATGGATATGATAGTGACACAATTCCTTATGTGGGTGAGTGAACAAACTTGAAGAATAAAAACTTGTTAAATAACATGCTGATAAACTGGTGACACAATATAAACATTTTACATATGAATGTGTGTGTGTGTGTGTGTGTGCGGCTCTTTTGAATTTTGTAAATATTGGTAATAAACAGGGATAAAATATATGTCTTGGCTTTTTTTTCACTTAGCACCCCCTTTAAAAATCCTCATGGTTTATATTTTTACTGGTAACAATCGTTAATAACAACATTAATAATTAACTATATAATGAAAAAGTGTGTATTGTGGACTTGTCGAAGATAAAGCATGAGAGCTTTTCTTCACACTGGTAAAACTCGGTGTTAATAACAACATTAATAATTAACTATATAATGAAAAAGTGTGTATTGTGGATTTGTCGGAGATAAAGCATGAGAGCTTTTCTTCACACTGGTAAGAATCTGTGTTAATAACAACATTAATAATTAACTATACAATAAAAAAAATGTGTATTGTGGACTTGTCGGAGATAAAGCATGAGAGCTTTTCTGCACAGCGCTGGACACGCAAAGGCAAGTATCTTTATTTTCATTCTATTTCTAACAATGATTCGCTATTTTTTCTTGTCACTATAAAAAACTAATTCAATTTTTCTTTTATCACATCTGTCGCCATTTTGCTTGTTTTTGTTTAATTCCTCTTTATGCATTGAGGTTAATCGAAACATAACTTTAGACTTTTACATGGAATTGAAACATAGAATCTTGCCTCCTTTGATTGAATCGAACCTGTGACTCCTCTTTGATCACAAAACAATAGTGACGGCCATCTTGGTTATTTTACCTACTCTTTATGCATTTAAGCTAATCGGTACTGGGGCCCAACATGGCAAAACAACAGATTCTAATTTATCTTTATACATTAGCGGTAAAGTCTTTGCGTTGTAATCAAAAGGCATTTTGTTTTGATTTTTAATATCTGTTCCTGCCTAAATACTAATGGGGACTCAACACACTTCTTTTTTTTTTTTTTAAACAACATCATTATCTGCCAATTTGACATTGTGAATCGAACCCGGGGACCTTTTCATTACAGCATAAACATCCTATTTCCAATTAGTTCATTTTCTCTTTGTGCACAAAAAGCTAATCGGAACTTTTAAACAAATACAATTGAATATCCAATTTTCACCAACATTGGGAATCGAACCCTCAACCACTTGGTTGAAACATCTCGCGGAATAAAAAACACCCCCCGCGCCGCGCCGCCCCGCCCCGCCCCGCCCCGCGCCGCGCCCCGGTCGCCGCCGCCGCTAAACACAAAACGCGGCCGCCATTTTGATTTTATTCAAATACTATTTATGCACAGATGGACTAATCGGGACCTATAATGGCGGGACAAAACAATTGGCCTAATTTAACTACCTAGAGAATCGAACCCGCGACCTCTTCATTGCCAGGTGACAACATTAACCACTAACCCAACTCGATTTTCGAACTCAACCATTTTGTTGCCTTTATTTACACACAGGCTAATCGAGACCATTCAATATTGACATCGTCGCCTTGTAATCAACGGGTCCCAGGTTCGATACTCGGTGGAGGCACATAGTGGTCCGAATCACCACTTTTCAACTGTAGCTCCAATCCTGATTAGTTTTGCCGTGCATAAAACAGACTTAAAAAAACTAACTCAATCTATCAACCAATCAATATTGACTCTACCAGGAATCGAACCCTCGACGCCTCTTGTTTTACAGAGCAATAACCTTAGCCGCTAAACTTTCGGGGGTAAAGCACCTTCGGCGCCATCTTTAAATCATTTCTTCATGTCTTTGAATCATACGCAATGGTTGCGCGCGCATTTCCTCCACACACACACAAACATACGCACGTGTTAGTTTAGCATACATCAAGAAACAACGTGACAAACCCAATGACCCCCCTCCCCCCACCGCTTCCGATGTCTTCAAGGTGATCAGACACGTTCTGCTGACTCAACAATAAAATCACTCGTGGCCCGCAACAACCGGATGTAACGTAACACCAGGCGCATCAAATTTTTGCTGACGCGTAGGAACAAAATGCTGTCATTCTACTACACACACCTTGTTAATAGTATTTCTTATGCAAGACACAAAATAATTTGTTGGCAGTTTAATTTACACAATACAATTTTTTCATGTTGTACATTTTCCAACATTCTTCCAACTTGCTTGACACTCCATGTGCTTCAACCATTTATGAGAGGCACCAGAATATTGTAATTTAGGGCAGGAGATCTATCTATCTGTAGATCATTTAAGGCTCGATTCTAGTTTGCTTGGTTCGGTGTTTAACTTACAGTTGGCCTCCCTTCTCAGTTTCTTAGCCAGAAGAAACAGAATTATCACCTGCCCTTTTTGATAGAATACAGAGAGAGAGAAAAATTTGTGTGATAGTGTAAACGGCTACCGCCTGTGCACGACAACATTGGAAAGTAACATACATGTGAAGGTGTGTGAAGCTGTTTAAGGTGTGCAGGAGGTGATGGCTGAGGCAAATTGACAATTCTGCTTCCAACACTTTTGTCACCATCACAGTATTTAAGGTAAAATAGAAAAGCGACTTATTTACGCAACTTTCATATCTGAAATCGAGGCGCATATATTCTAGGCTAGCTAGGTTATCAGGAAATAATCTATTAGTAAAATGTTTGATTGATTGGTTGATTGAGTTGGTATTTTTAGCCTGCTTTATGTACAGTAAAGCAAATCGGGAATGGACGTACTGTTTATAGTGGGAACTGAACCACTATGATCCTCCGCCGGATATCGAACCAGGGACCCCAACAAAGAATACCCATACCGAGATTTGAACCCGAAATTCCATGCTGTGTTAATAACCACTTTGCTACGGAGGTCGGAAATATAAGCATGGAGTTGCTGTTCAAATGAAACCATTCAAGGTAAGAAGTTTATTATATATTTTATTCTCGCAAGTAGGCCCACATCAATATTTCACAATATGGATCTCTATTTTTTATAAAAGTTCTTGAAATAATTTCCTTAGTGCTTCCATTTCAATGATACAGTGTACTTTTAATAATTATTTTTACTTCAAAATCCCAAAATTCTAATGGAAAAGATCCTCCTTCCCAGCATTTTTACCCTTTTGAATGAGAGTTTGAAATTTCAACCCAGTATACACCTGAAATCATATTTATATACTGTAAACGTCAGAAATAATCTTTTCACGCACGTCTGTTCAACACAAATACACTATTTTGTTGGTTATTTTTGAGAATTTGCCAGTTCATTTCAACTGGATAGAGGTTCAATTTGCTTCATGCGAGAAACAATTATGGCCGTGCTAGTGGCATATGCACTCTTTGCTCCAACTTCATAACATGCAGCGATATAGTTTGGTTGGGAAAAGAAATAAGGTGAGTCAAAAACAAGCCTCATAATGCAAAGAACCACAATGGTGGATCTATAAGGAACTGCCATCTGCAATAGAAATAAGCTTCAATTTGTGTAAAGGAGCATCATAGTTATTATTTAATTGTGGAAGAAGGCACACGAGTGGTGAATATGTAAGGAAATAACGATTCACCTATGTACAACATGTATGCAGTCAACTGTAACAAGTTGTCCATAAATGTATGGAGTCTAATTTGGTGATAGATTTTCCCAGAGAGCTGTACTTGTGAAACTTAATGCAATGACAGGGTGGCTACTCTAGGACAGGACCGTGATAAAATTCAAGTATAATTCTCAGTTTTCAAAGCGAACTTTCCAAAAAATCAGTGGTTCAAGCAGATATTTTGTCTATTTCAACCTTATATATTACCTACCAGCTCTGACCACCCATGCACATATTAACAATATGAAGGATCTGTGTTGTCCCAATGTACTAAAAAATTCTATAATTCAATTCAATTAAACAGTATACCATACTATTTAAAATATTCAATTTAAGGTGTAGAGTTTACATTTGCCATTTCACATTCTCAGACTTGGAATAAATGTACACACGCGTCACAAATGTGATGGAATATACTAATCTGTAACAAAATGTCAATTGTATAGGAATTCAAATTTACCTAATCAACTTCAAGATGTCTTGCAACAATCTGAGTGTCAGATTGTTCTGCAAAGGACACCAACAAAGTAAACAGATTGAGAGAATTCTGTTTTATTTTACACGCAGCTTTCTTTTAATTTCCTTCCTCGATAAAAATAAAAGCTAACCTCTGAAAAACATGCCTCAGGCCATTTGTAAGTGTACGCATACAAATTCATTTGGATTAATAAAAGTTGTCATATTTCATGTCTACGGAGAAGAATTCATGTAGAATTCACGCAAAATTCCCGGAACCAACGATTCACTCATAATTTCCGGAATGCAAAGAATTCCTAGTGACTTGCCACCCTGAATAGTAAAGAGCCAAGGTGAATAGGGGAGGGGGACAGTGTACTTGCTCGGCCATATTGAGGGGGCAAAAAGTGACAAAAAGTGGGGATACCCCTCCCACACTCTCGATACATTCACCAACAGATAGTCATTAAATATGTTGTTATTTGAATATTATTATATTCCATATTATTGCCATTAAATAAGTTGTTTTGAGTGTTATTTTATTATATGTGTCAATAAATGATTTGAAGTATAAGTTGTCTCTAATGTTTATT
Organism: Lepisma saccharinum; assembly: GCF_977018435.1. Taxonomy (NCBI): domain Eukaryota; kingdom Metazoa; phylum Arthropoda; class Insecta; order Zygentoma; family Lepismatidae; genus Lepisma; species Lepisma saccharinum. The sequence continues at coordinate 17,740,295 of NC_139231.1, read as the reverse complement.
TCATATGTAATGTGTTTCTAGTTTCTCATAATTCTCTCTTAAAAGCTTAATAGAAAATAAGAACATGAAATTATTTACGAGTAGATACAATATTAAGGTAAATTTATATGTGGGTTTACTTACTTACATATTTACTATCCACACCTTGATTAAGAGAACTTTTTGTCTCAAAGAATGTTGTTAAAGGCATTAGTATTTTCTTTTGATTATCTGTAGCCTTTATTTGTATACTAGTAAGAACAACATATTAAATACTATCAAGTGCAACTAGAAAATGAGTAATGCATATGGCACATTCAGACAGTCTAAATTCTAAACCATGTTTAAAAAATATTTAATTTAATTTGTACAGCATAACCAAGGCGAGGAATCGCCAAATAAATTTCATTAGGCCAAACAATTACTGTATATAACAGAACTCAACGAGCTTGTCAATTGACAAATACCTAATAAACCCAAAAAACTGATTTCTTTGTTATAAGAAATATAACCGGTATTTGTTCGCGGTTTCCTGGGGTGATGTGCACATTCCGAGTACCCAGAAATGCCTTCAACAGTACCTGTATTAGTTTAAATTTATTAATTTTTGATTTACAGTTTATGATAATGATATCACTGTTTTAGATTATATTTACAACATGCAGAAGAATAGAATGCTAGAACTATGAAGTGTAAATTATATTACACTGAAAATGGTAAAAGTTCCTATCATATTTACAAATTGTGTGGGAGGATAAATAAGGCATTTAAATACTCAAAATACTTTCAAAGTAAGAAAGAGTATTAATTTGTGAGAAATAAAGTGGCTTGAACAAGTGACCATGATAGTTGACCTTCCCACGATCTCGCTTCCGAAGGTTCTCAGTTTGAGTGCAACACGTCTTAAGCATGCATGTCCTTTCCGAGTGTCTTCTCATCAATTGCATCTAATTATTATGCATGTTGATTGCAGCAGTAGCCAAAAGTGGCAGAAAAATCAATGCAATATAACAAGTCAAAACAAAAGTCACCGTTGTGTGCAACATCTTTTCGAAAAAGATGGCACAAAGTTGTAGACGAGGAAGGAATGGTTCAAAACACTACAAATATAACAATCCTCATCTACTCAATATGTACAAATAATAGCATTACATGTAACTTCTGCTTTTCTGCCACTTTTGTGCTGATCGTGAAGATGAGGATGAGTAATGATATGATTAAATTGATGAAGGGACTCTCACATGCCAAGGCTGGGAATTGAAGCCCCTGGACCCCTGGCCAGTCAATTATGAAGCCACCTAAGTTGTTTTCATGACTTCACCTGAAACGAATGCTCTGAAATCGTTCTAGCTGGATGCCTCCCCAATGGTGCAGTGGTAGTGTCATTGCCTTATAATCAAGGGGCCGTGGGTTCGATACTCAGTGGAGGCCCAAGTGGTTCAGATCCAATATTTTTTAGGACCAGTCCCGATTAGCCTTACTGTACAAAAAGTGGACTTGAAACACCAACTCAATCAATAAATCATTCAATTGTTCGAACTACTGAGAAGGTTGAAGATTATTGGAACTGATCAAATAATGAAAAATTAATATAATGAATATGTAGAGGCACATATTTTTGGTAAATAACAAAGTGAAATTTCGGTACAAAAACAGAGTCGATTTCGGGTTCAAAAGCGGTAAATAAAATAAAATTTCGGTGTTATAGCGGTGAATAATCACATCAAAAGTGCTATGTAAAATGACATTTTGGTTTTAAAATTATGAATATAATAATAAATTTGATTTAAAAACTGCACTTATTACGCAAAATAAACGTATCCCTTCTAATAGCACATTTATGTAGTTACCAGAGTATTAAGTTTATTCCTGTGTAAAGGGGTCCTTTTTTTGCTTCACAAATATTTACAGCAGAATTAATCAATTTTCCGTGAATTGCATAACTCACAGGATACTTCAGACTTCAGAAAGTGTCGCGTCAGTATATAAACGGTAAATTTCGTGTTTAAGAGTCCATTTCGTATTTTGCAGTTCATTTCGCATTATTTCGTTACAAAATAGGGTAGAAATGCACCTCAGACCTTTCAGAAACATGAAAAATGAACATTACAGCATGTAACTTCATATTTCGTGTTTTCGTAAAAAACGAAATTTGCATGCCTCTATGAATATGGCAAAGTGAAGTAAATACAATCACAGTCAGGTGACAGACCCTTGATTGCAAGGCGACAACATTACCACTATGCCATAGGGGAGGTCCAAAGATGAACAGGATCACCATGAAGCTGACAGTTAAATATTTCGACACACCAATATATCATAAAAATGAATCATAAATAAAATGTAATAAAAAGTAAAACCTACATATAAAAATTTCAATAAATATTCTAAATTAACACGTATATCAAAACTACAACATAAAACATTTCTATAATAATTCAATTGTAAATAAATGCAAAATTCAGATATGACACTTCATTTTTGAATAATTAGAATGCAACTCAATAATTATTTCCAAATGTCTCTTTTTCTCCTTCTCTAACCAGGCACTGCCAGGCAACACAGTGAGAAAACTGGAAATCAGCAGGGTTGGAATTTTATAAAAGGCTTCCAAGCAACAATCACAGCTGCAATAATTCAAACATGTTGGGCAAGAGATTAACAATTTTATCTACATATAAAAGTATACTGATTTCTTAATCCAGGCTTGAGTCAGAATAAAACATGTATACTATTATAATGTAATCCATGTCCATAGAAATGCAAAAGGCAACATTTCTACAACATTTAAAAAAAAATCAGAGTGGTTAAAAAAAATTCTAAACCACCAAGCAACTAAGTCAAGTAAGTCCTACCTATCCTATTATTGAATAAACGATCTTAACAATTTGGTATGGCAAAAATATGTTGATTTCATAATCCAGGCTTGAGTAAGAAGAAACGACTGCAAATTTTCTAATTCAGTCCAAGTCGTCTCAAACGTGACATAAAAAGCTGACATATCAGGACAAGAACTGGAAGAAATGGGATATGAAAGTTAATGAACAATCTTGTGAATGAAAAATGCTGAGATGATATGGTTGAACTATACAGCAAGACCTTCATGTAAAGACCTTAACGCTACTAGTTGCAACCTATCAGAGATTACTCGAGCATCATCATACTTTAGTTTGGACGTAAGAGGGAGAATGATTATTTCAGAATCAAAGCTCAAACAAGGAAAGAATTTCAAAGTCTTACAAAGCAGCCAAAGTCATCTTAATGGTAAGATGAGAAACTTATATCTGAGAAAAAGAGCGAAAAGATGGAAGAAAAGAGATATGAAAATTAATGAGCAATCTTGTGAATGGAAAATGCTGAGATGATATGGTTGAAGTAAACAGCAAGACCTTCATGTAAAGACCTTAACGCTACTAGTTGCAACCTATCAGAGATTACTCGCGCATCATCATACTTTAGTTTGGACAAAAGAAGGAGAATGGTTATTTCAGAATCGAAGCTCAAAGGAGAAAAGAATTTCAAAGTCTTACAACGCAGCCATCTTAAGGGTAAGATGAGAAATTTATATCTGAGAAGAAGAGCGAAAAGATGGAAGAAAAGAGATATGAAAGTTAATGAGCAATCTTGTGAATGGAAAATGCTGAGATGATATGGTTGAACTATACAGCAAGACCTTCATGTAAAGACCTTAATGCTACTAGTTGCAACCTATCAGAGATAACTCGAGCATCATCATACTTTATAGTTTGGACGAATGAAGGAGAATGGTTATTTCAAAATCGAAGCTCAAAAGAGAAAAGAATTTCAAAGTCTTACAATGCAGCTAAAGTCATCTTAAGGGTAAAATAATAAACTTGTATCTGAGAAGAATTGCCAATAAATGGAATGAAATGGGATACGAAAGTTAATGAACAACCTCTTGATAGGGAAATGGTCATATGTTATGGTTGAACTAATATAATCACAAGATGATGCATGCTGATTTTTCAATCAAGTCTTGAGTCAAAATATAACTCTCATGGTCTTATTACCTAGTGCATTTAGTCTCATAGATGTAAAAGAAACTAATTATGTGAAGGAAAGAGACAATAAATGGACAAAAGTGGTGGAAAATATAATGTGATGCCTTTGAAAGGAAACATTTCAAGATTATTGATTGTACAGTATAGACATAGGTAAGAAGACAATACTCTAAATCTGACCTTGCTGCTGAATTTGTAGAATGGAAGGTAGTAACAATGGGCGCAAATGCATTGAAAATATTTTAAGGTGACCTTTATAAACATCCTACAACAGTGAGACATTAAGTTGCATCCGGAACTAAGGAAATTTGGGTTCAAAACATCTGCATCATGCATCAGAGAAGGTTTTCCTCTCCTTTTTGTAATTATGGTTTGGCAGTTAGTAACTTGGATTATTGTGTGGTATTATATATTGTTTACTGCTTATATATTGTGTTCAGGAAAATATTTTTGTAGTATAAGTAATAAGTATTGTACATGTGAAATAAATTGTACATAGATATAGAAATGAGTTTTCATATGATTTAATCTAACGATCTTTCGCAATATGCCAAAAGTGACAGAGCAGCAAAGTAAAGCAAACCGAACTAGTCAATACTGTAGCAATGTTATGTACTATCATTATTATTTGGGACATTTCTGTAGAATTTTCGGTCTTTTTCTCTTTTTCTCTCCACTCTCCACATACACACCAACTCGACCATGCAGACCAACAGACACATAAAAACAAATAGAATTCCCTCTCTTCAAAATGTCAATGTCATTGTCATTCTGATGCCATTTGTTATGTGATGGTATAAAGTAAGAATGAATTTTAGATACCAATGATAGGAACTTGATTGGTTGAAGTAACATTCCTAGGGTTGTTGCTATAGTAAAACTCAATCACAATAGCATTTATGAAAGTATAATTTGTATACATTTCCTCATTGCAATTTGGTATGAATTGGTAAATCTTGTTGAGAAGTTTGATGCTAGATTATTTTCAGATAAAAACTTACAAGGTCTGCTGGGTCTTTGGAAGCTTGCAAGGCTTGTCAGTTACCCCTGAGCTTTTGATGCCTGATGCTTGGAAACCCAGGCAGAGAGTTGAAGACTAATATTGGTAAACGATGTAAGTGCCAAAATAAATCAAACACCGTTTTCCACGTTAAACTGTGAAATGTGACATGCTTTATAATGTGGTAAACGTGTCAAGTGGCTGGTAGCTCTCTAAGTAGTTCAAAGGGCGTGTAAAGAGGTCACTAGTGTGAACGTTCTTACGGTCTGATGTGCGGAACAATGCAATTTCCCAACACTTTTGCTTTTGGCACTTACAACGTTTACCACTTTAATCCTCAGTTCTTACTCACGGATTCGTTAGGTGGAAGAAGAAGGAAATTTTGGCTCGGTGACCACTTGGGCATAGTTAGTGAAACTGGTCAACTGTGCAGGGTTCTTCTTGCAAATGAAGGCAGGGGACTTCACAAAATCCTATGAAAAGTTGATCTGAAGGACTTGACCCACAATGTGTAGTTATCACATGGACATGGATTTTAATTTTAATGTTAGTGGAATTGAATATTATTAATCATAATTTGAACAATGACATTTTCTTTTGATATCGCACTCAACATATATTTCACTGTTTTTCTTTAGTAGATCATCCATGCTCGAAGTGGGGAGGAGGGGATGCTATCATCATCATCATCCACAGTCGTTTCCTGCCTCGGGCTGGGTTGGCATAGAAGTCAAGCCTCTCCTTTTTCCCTGGCATTCCACCACTCCTCTCTTTCCACAGAGTTCCAATCTTGTCCTCCTCTCCTAACACTTTTCACTATCTGCTCTTTTCACCGACATCTTGGTCTCCTCTTGGCCTAATTCTAACTCCTTGTACACTGTAAGCTCTTACTGGAAGCCTTTTTGCATCCATCCTCTTCATGTGTCCGAATCATCTGATCTATTCTGTTCTGAAGCTTAACCATCCCCACTGTCTGTCGGATCTCCTCATTCCTTATTCTATCCCTTCTAGTCTTCCCCCATATACTCCTTAAAAATGTTATCTCCACTGTCTGCATCTTTCTTTTGTCTCTCTCTGACATTGTCCAAGTCTCTGCTCCATACAGTGCGAGCCAGCACTTGCACCCATCTCAAAATACTAACTAACAATTATTTTACATTGTGTTACTATTATTGAAGTCTGTAGAACTAGATGGCTCACAGCAACATGATCAAACAACAATTTATTGAAATAGATGACAAAATGCAAAAATCTTGTATTGTATGTACAGTAGTGTAAATTCTGATTTTAATATATATTTTATGGCACCCCTTGCCTTAGTGTTCAGCATCACGTGATATCAGAAATGTAAGGATGAATAACTACTACATTGATCCCAAATTTAGAAAACAATTCCATTCAGAGGGAATAATAACACTAAGCAAGTCACAAATAGAATGATTTTTCAAAAAGGAGAGGGGAGGATATTTTGAGCAACTATTTAGGATATTGAATTGGCAAAATTGCACCACAGCCGCACAATGTTCTAAAAGCTGTACTTACAATGGCACTTCTTGTGTAACATACTTTGTACTCTGTTGCAGGTGGCAGTAATACAAATGTTTCTTTTACTACGGCAATTATTACTGCAGTTTCAAATCGATTACAAGTGATGAACATTTGAGCAGTTTCATGTAGAACAACCCCCAGCCATTGGCAACACTGAAAGTGATAGATTGTATTGATGCAACTTAGTTCTCCTGTCACTACCCGGTAAAGAGAAAAACCTGGCACGGTTCAAGGCTTGTGGACTCTTGTTCAATGTGCAATGTCCAATGCCTTGCTTGTCGTGCATGAACATGATATTATTTTTAGGTGCGACTCCTTGTATGGGGTTTTCCGGGTCTCATGCAGGCCTCTGTTTGCAAGAAGCATCCTGGTGGAAAAAAACTGCTTTGACAAGCGCCACAGAATTTAGTAAACAAGATATTTCAAATGCAGTAAAATATATAAAATATAATTAATGTCTGATATATATCTTGGCCTAAAAATAAAATAAATTTTGTAAGATCCTAATGGTTTATAATTGAATACAGAGCTCGAAGTGAGGGGTTGTGCAGCAGCGGGATGGTATCTAACTAGTTAGCAATACTTTTGCAACGCATCCCCTCACCTGTCTCATTGTCACCATATTAAACTGTAAGAGTTAACTCCAAGGCTTCACCAAACATCCCCCAGCTAACATTTTTCACTTCAAGCGCAATTTGAAAATATAATAAAATCTAATATATGTTAATTATATTATTTATATGATGATGTCAACCCTGAGCCTCCACATGAGTAAATTAGAACCTAGGGGATAAGAACATTGTGATGCCATCCCTTACACTACTTCAGTTATCAATTTTATGCCAAATTATATCAGATGAGTAACTATATTATTTATATTTTACCACATTTTACATATCTATTTCTTTTTCATCTTTGGATTATTTTTAAATGATTTTTACCCAGAGGAAGGGTGCACGTTTAAGGCTCGAGCTGTAGGGGGCCTCCCACATAGCGCAGTGGTAGCATCATTGCCTTGTAATAAAGGGGTCCCGGGTTCGATACCCGGTGGAGGCACAAGTAGTTCGGATCCCACTTTAAACTGTAGGTCCAGTCCCGATTAGCCTTACTGTGCATGAAGTGGACTTAAAACACCAACTCAAACCAAACCAACTTGAGCTGTAGGATGTAACCCTTTCCTTAATTCGGGCCTATTGGGATTGTACAGTTTGATGCATAAGAATTACCAAGCAAATTGTCTATCTCCATGTTTAGTCTTTATGATTTACTCAATGAGAGCCTCAAGAAGTGCAAGAAAACACCAAGTGAGGATGAGAGAAGCCAAAAGGAGGCCTTTGCCATGACTTTTACATGCTGAAATACATGTATGTAAAACAATAAATGTAGTAATTTGCCATGCACTGCAGAGCAAATAGAAGACCACCTAAATATTGCAAAGTTGGCTAACATTCAATCGTTTTGGGGTTATTAACTTCTGTCTCATGCTGCATTCCGTAAAAAAAATGTTAAATTCCTTTCTAACTACAAGGTTTTCTCTCCTAACTCTGTGTTGCGGGGCTAACAAGTAATTACTAAAGAAATGATGTTTTGAGGTGTTGTTTATCTACTTCAGGGCAACTTATAGCCAGAATCATTGATAGGTTAGGGATGCCATATGATTTTGCTTTGTGGGGAATGGATAAGGACATGGTGTAGTCCTCAATACTTGGGAGATACCACCACCACCCTTCCTCAATTTTCAAGTTTATGATAATGTATGAGTGAATGGTACTCCTGACTTAGTGGGGAAAGAAATCAGCTGAAAGTTTCATAAGTGGTGAACATGATGTGGTTAATTCCTGTAGTCTTGGAAACAAATACCAGGTTATGTGAGTAGATTGTCAGCACAAGAAGGTAATGTTTCTAGTAATCATTCAATGCAACATAAGTCAACTTTTATGCACATATAGTCTAATCGGGACTGGACCTACAGTATAAAGTGGGATCGAACCACTGTGTTACTGCACTGGGTATTGAACATGAGATCCCTTGATTACAAGGTGACGACATTACCACTATGCCATCGGGAAGACCCCTCACGATGGCATATGTTTGGTCCACTCACAGATGCATCTTCTTCAAATACAGACACAGTTTTTATAACTACATGTAGTATAGAACGTATTATTAAAAAGCACGGTATGAACTTCATTCGCTTCTCTCCTAATATGCAGCTGTATAAAATTATAAATTATAGCGTAAATGGTTACATACTTTAGAACTACATAATTTGTATTCATGTCCAGATATTATTAGAATAATTAAATCAAGAAGACTTAGGTGGGCAGGCCATGTGGCACGAATGGGAGAGGAAAGAGGAGTTCACAGAATTCTTGTTGGGAAACCTGATGATAAGAGACCTGTAGGAAGGCCAAGACGAAGATGGAGGGACAACGTTGAGATCGACCTAAGGGAAATTGGTAGGGATGGAAAAGAGTATATAGAACTTGCTCAACATAGGGAAAGATGGAAGACCTGTGTTGCTGCAGCCATGAACCTTCAGGTTTAAGAAGGCTAGAGAGTTAGTTAGTTAGTTATAGCGTAAATGGTAAAATCCTCAATGGTGCATATATTGATGTCCTTCATATTGTAGCATTGGCTCTTTATCACAAGGAAGTGGCCTTGAAGAAATCTTGAAGTCGACATTTAGTGGTTTCAAATATGCTTAGTAGGAAAGCAGTGTCTAAAGCACTCTGAAGTCCAAAAATTTGCTTGATGATATTATTAGGAGCAGAGTATACTGTTAAGGATTTTCAGACTAAAGGCCACTGGCTGTTGATTTATGGATATTTTAATTATATCTGTTGTCATTTTTCATTTGTTCCTTCAGTCAAGTAAAGAAAGTAATTGGCTATTAGAAATGAGCAGCTGTCCACTGCAATTATGCTTGACATACAGGTGGTAGACAAAACAGAACACCCGATATGACACAAAAATATTTATTCGTAGGAAGGACCATCCTTGGCTGAAATTACAGCATGTATCCTGATGTGGGGTGTACAAATGCAGGTCATGCACCATGTTGATGAGAATATGCATCGATTCCTAGTGCAAAACTGTCTCTAGTTCAGAAGTGTGGCTGAAGGTGGAAACCTACAGAGCATTCCCTGACATTAGCTATGAGACTCTGAATACCTTCATATGGATTACAAAATGATCCTAATACACACAAATCGTCTGCATACTGATTTATTTTTATTGTACAATTATGAAATTGAAATATTCCTCTCATATATACATATATTAAATAATAATAGACTGAGTGAGCTTCCCTGAGGTAATCCTTGTGAAGTGGTACAGGGTAAGTGTATCCTGAAACCAAAACAATATGTTCCTATTTATCATCAAATTCCATATTATCATCATAATTATTTTTGGAGTATTTGTCTGATTTAACATAGCAATTAATATATGAGGATCAATGCTATCATATGCACCTTGTATATCTATAAAGTGAGCAAACGTATATTGGTTCTTATATATTGCATTTTGAACATGCAATGTTAATGTTGCTAATGCATCAATACAACCCTTGTTTATCCTAAAACCAAACTGATTTGGATAAAAATATTAATCTCTCTTAAAATACCACTCTAATCTTTTTAGTAATAATATTTCAAATATCTTTTCAATTGTAGAAGCCAACATAATAGGTCGATATGATTCAGCTTCTTTTGGATCTTTATTTATTTTAAGTATAGGTAGTATCACATGTGTTTTCCAGTTTTGTGGTACATTTCCAATTCTCAGAATATTATTATAAATATTTACAAGTACATTTAATGCATTATCCGATTGATGTCCTATCATTTCATATGTTATTCCATCATATCCTGGGGCAGTTGATTTTATATTATTTAGGGTTTCTCTTAATTCTTGCAATGTTATTTCTGAATAAAATTCATCACTGGAATTTATATTATTTATAATCTCTGTTTTTTTATTTCTTACATAACAAGGTGTAAACTTGCTTTCAAAATTTTCTTGCCAAATTGTTGTTATAGATGAAACTCTAGTTTTATGTCCTTTCCTAAGATAATTTATTTTTTCCAAATTGTGTTTGTTTTAACAGAAGGTGATAATGATTCACAGAATTCTTCCCATGCTTGCCTTTTTGCTTTATTAAATATACGTTTTGCTTTAGCTATTGCTTGTTTTAAATGTTTTATCCAATTATTTGGCAAAGGTTGTTCAGCAAATATTTCAGACAATCTTATTCTTTCTTCTTTTGCATCTTGACACTCATCATTCGACCAACTTATAGTAGGAAAGTTGTTTTTATTATTAATTTTCTTCCGTTTAGCTACAATATCCATTGCATACGTTATTAATTGTAAATAACGTTGACACGTTATATTTTGTTCCTGTTTAATATCTTCCATTGAGATATAAGAGTCCAAAATTACAGAATATAATTCCCAATCGATGTTTTTAACCTGCCACCTTCTAATTGGTAATGAATATACAGCATGCTTCAAAATGGTTTGAACGATAAGAAACCGTTCCAGGAGCGATAAAACTTTATCAACAATTAAAGTTATATGTAAATACTTTCAACCATATCCTCGAGTTTTGTTTGCAATGGTCGTAGTAGTTCCAAATTTCTCCACTAGGTGGCAGGGTGATAAGTTCCAAGATGGCTGTCTGTGGTGCAGAGAAAGCTTTTTGCATCCTACAGTTTCACGTTTGTCGGTCTGTTGTTAGTGTTCAGCGTGAGTTTCGTACAAAATTTCGTAAAGAACCACCATCCAAGAACTCCATGCGTAAGTGCTATGATAAATTCAAGACGACAGGATGAATTTGCAAAGGAAAATCGTCCGGTAGACCATCCTCGTCTGAGGCAGATGCAAGAACTCCATGCGTAAGTGCTATGATAAATTCAAGACGACAGGGTGCATTTGCAAAGGAAAATCGTCCGGTAGACCATCCTCGTCTGAGGCAGACGTCGAGAGAGTTCGAGCTACTTTTCAACGCAGCCCCCAAAAGTCTACAAGGAAAGTGAGTCAAAAGCTAACAATGCCTCGAGCAACTGTTTGGCGCGTAGTGCGTAGGCGTTTAAAGATGTATTCCTATCAAGTGCAGTTGTTACAACATTTAACATCTAATGATCACGCGTCCCGCAAACTTTTTGAGTCATTTCTAGAGTTATGCAGTGGTGATGATGATTTTATTGACAAACTTTGTTTCAGTGATGAAGCTACGTTCCATGTGACAGGAAGAGTGAACAAGCAAAATGCTCGCATCTGAGGACTGAGAATCCTCGTCAAATCGTTGAAGTTGTGCGTGATTCACCGAAGACTAATGTGTTTTGCACCATTTCATCTATTAAAGTGTACGGTTCGTAGTTTTTCACGAAGAAACTGTGACTGGACAAACATTCCTACACATGCTTACTACAAATTACCTTAATAACAGACTGCCAGACTGCTGGATTGGGCGATCTACTCAAAATGATCAACAGTTACTACGATGGCCACCAAGATCCCCGGATTTAACCCCCTGTGATTTTTTTACTGTTGGGACATCTAAATGACATTGTGTACAAATCTCCTCTACCCACAGATGTCAATGAACTGAAAGAGCGCATTAATGCTGCAGTGCAAACTGTTGATGCAGACATGTTGAAACAGGTCTGGGTGGAATTGGATTACCGAATTGATGTATGCAGGGTAACAAAGGGGGCTCACATAGAACATTTGTGAGATACTATGTTCAAAATTTTATCAAAGAAACTTGGACAGTTTTAGGGATTACATGTAAAATTTAAAGCAATTTGGACGAAAAATACAAAAAATATAAAGAGTTGAAATCGTTCACATCATTTTGAAGCAGCCCGTATTTTAGGTACTGAGTGTGCATCATTTATCAGTGTAATGAAAATTGGCAAATAATCACTACCCCTATTCACAAAATCTACTTCCCAAAACAATTTATTTATTATATTATTTGACACAATAGTTAAATCTATGGCTGTTGATGATTAACCATTCCATGGATAATGAGTAGCTGACCCATCGTTCATGAAATGTAATGATCGATCATCAACCCAGTACAAAATACTATATCCTAATGCATCTCTATAGTTACAATCCCATGCTTCATGATGAGCATTCATATCACCTGTGATAATGACATTATCCTGGACATAATATAATAATTCATTAAAGTGTGTTACTGTAATATGTTGAGATTTATAACTCGATAAACTGATAAATTGATACTATTGTACACTCTAATGTGTTCATCTTAATTTTCACTGCTATTAATTCTACATTAAATAATTTTATCAACCCTAACGATTCTGGTAATGTTACTATCTTAAATTTTATACTTTCATGTATATATAAACCTACACCTCTTGTGTCTTTAGTATGTAACTTATATATTAACTCGTAATGAGGTATTTGATAATATTGATGCTGTCTACCACGAAATTCGGACAAACTCAATATACCTGGATGATGCTCATCTATAATTTGTAATACTTCTAATCTTCTAGCTGTAAATGAATTTATATTCCATTGCACTATAAAAGACATCAGTGGCGGCTCGTGGTGAACCAAAGTGGAGGGGCGGCAGCTCACAAATTTGCTCTACTAGTAATGTGAGTTTAAATGGTGAATTTCGTACATAACAGTCAACGTAATAAGAAATTGATATATTCGTCTTTACCGAATATCATGTTTGCAGGTTTGCACATATTATGATAAATTAATAATTATTTAACAGTAATACCAAGATTACGAAAGATGGAAGAAGAAATAGAATTCTATCAGATTTAGTTGTAGCATTTTTTAACTTAACAGAGGGGAAAATTCAGAAGAAGCAATATTAATTTTTATACAGCTTGATAAGCACAATGACGAATATTTACGTGCATTGAACGCGAAAATTACTTGTAAAAACGTTACATAGAAAAAGATTCCTGTCCAACATGACAAATTGATATGTGAAATAGGGCAGCAATGTAAATATCTAACTGGAACGGTGATATCTGCATTGCCAGAAGCTCTACAGTAAAAACTTCAAACTTACCAGAAATCTTCGTCAGGCGTGCTTGTTCTAGATTCAAATTCGGCCTAGGTTTTTTTATGTTTATTTCTTTCATCCAGACTTCCTCTGGTAGAAAAACTTCGCACCAACAAGTTCTCCACACTGCTCATTTCGACAAACGCACAACTACAGAACACACTGCCGAAAAAGCTTCACTTCTCAATGGAAAACCAAGAAACAACAAGTGTCAATACTATCGTCTTCCTATCCGGTCGTTTTATTGCCTCGTGGTTGCCAGCCAATTTTGCCAAATTTTCAGAAATTCGTAGTTCACGGGTTCTTGTAGCGGCTCTTGGTGAGTTTAGATGACGAGCTTCTAATTTATTTAACAGCCGGCTTGAAAAGAAATTGTGAAGCTTTGTCACACTATCAAGATCTATTTTTAAACGTGCTAATCAAAACATGTAATTAAATCTAATTTTGCCAGTAACAAGAAACTGTAGGAGACTTCCGTGGCTAGCATACTGCATTACAAAGCCAGGGGTCCTGGGTTCGAATTTCGGCATGGGTATAGGTGTTCTTTGTGAGTGCCCCTCCATCAATTTCATTATATCATCACTCATTCTCATCGTCGGATTACCGAAAAGTAGCAGAAAGCGACGGTAAATAAAAATCAAGCAAGAGTCTGTACTTTTTCAGTTACCGATATTTTTTTTCCTCATTGGAAATTGCGTAATTAATTGCTCACTTGTCATAAGTGAATAAGATTATGGAATACAGAATTATTTTTTTTCAACGGTTGGTAATTTTCTATCTTCTGTTAACTTCATTGCTTCTGGCAACTCTTCATTGTTTACTATTCTCTGGAGCAGTGGCGTAGCATGGGCATTTCGGGTGGGAACGCCAAGTCCGAAGAAAAGGTCGGCCCTTTTTTGGTTAATAATTTACTTATGGAATTAGTCGCCACAGGTGTTGTTTATTTGCCTGAAGTCAGCTGGGTTTGCAATAAAGCATCATCATCCATGCAGTTTTTAGCTAGAAAATTAGATGCCTCACTATGCAACAAATGTTTTGAACTCTGGTGTTTTATACCTTTCGGCATGACACAAATCATTATAAAACCTACCTGAATCACAAGCCTCTGGACAACAGTAGACGTCATTGTTGTGGATGATCCAACTAATGATTGATTTGGTTTATTTTACTTCGCTTTTCTACCACTTTTGGTTAATCGCGAATATGAATATGAGTGATGATGATATTGATGAAGGGACACTCACAAAGAACACCCGTGCTCACCCCGGGATTCGAATCACGGGCCTCTGTCGTCTTGCGCGCTGTGCAAAACACTCTGACACGGAGGTGGGCGGATGATCCAACTATCGTACACTCTACTAACATAACAGTGCCGATTAGTAATTCAGACCACTGTTTATTACGTCTTGAGAATGTTGATAAACATTTTAAAATAATTTTGTCCAGTGACCATTCGATGTTAAGAGTTTTCAAATGAATGCTAAACATTTCCATTGACACAATATTAAGCAGTTACATAATAACTAAAAAATAATAACCCGCAAAAGTATTATTTTTTTATTATTATTAAGTGGTAGAGCAGCCACAGGCTGAACTTCTACCACGAGGACTTCAGCAACTTATTTGACAAAAACTGTGTTGATCTTTTAGTTTTTAATGCACATCGCTGTTCGTGCGATAAATTATACAATGCAGTGGCCATTAAGAAGTGCTATATTTCGGTTTGGTAAAGTTACGTCAGTCAATATTGCGTATTGTAGCAACACATAGCACGAGTGGCACGAGCGCGAAGAACCGGGTAGAAATTCTACCGCTGTCGTCTGCTTCAGAAGGCAGGAAGGGTCACGTGAACCAATCACGTAGCCCTCTGCTCCATACGCGGGCGTAAGAGAGAGCATTTGGGCGCGTTCTTTAGCGATCCAAGCTTTTCCTCCAGAAAGGCAGCAAGGAATATAGGGTCCTGTACGCCGAACCTGCTCGGCGTACGGCCAGGAAAGGCATTTAAAAAAATGCTAGAACGAGTGTTGTTAGTGGAGCGTTGCAAGCGAATCGCGAGAAATAGCTATTATAATGCTATGAAGGTCAGACATATATGAAATTAGTCAAGATTTACTTTATATTTACAGCATTTACGCATTTTTTTAAATATTAAATCTGGAAACGCCGGGCGTACGGGCGTACTATAACGCTACGCCACTGCTCTGGAGAGAGGGCCAGTTTCGCCTAAGGGTACGTTTCGGACGATAAACCGTCCGTCCTCCCATTCACAGATCCCGCGCATGTTATTACCCCTCGCGGCCGCGCCTGAGAATGCTCTACGTCTCGTAAAGTGGGAGGACGGCGTCCCGCCAGATTTCTCTCGAAGTTCCGTATTCCCCCACATGGTGGCGTGCAAACTTCGCAATTGTCGCGGAAGAATGAATACAGAACCGACTAACCAACTATCTGTAAGCAACGGAATATTTGCAATTCAGACAATGTAAAAGCCAATATATAAATGTTAATGTAATGTATGTTCACTTGCGATTACACACGGCAGTGCGGCGTCCGTATCGTCATTATGAGCGGCCGCCCCTGAAAGACATACCTATTTTTCCTCTTTTACAAGTTTAGCTTTCTGATAATATTGCAATTATCTTTCCTATAATTTGTTGCATTGAAATTAAGATCTTCTGTTTCTTCCTGGAATCATTTAAATCACGAACTGATTGAATCATGTCTGATAAAAGGTCCAACAATGACTGGTATATTTCCTTTTGTCTAAAAAAAACTGCTTTACGATCTGAATATCTTCTGCAATTTATATTGTCCATATTTTGTTCTTGTTTACTAAAAGGGGATTCTCTCAAATATACTGGATATTTGTATTCTATTTGTTCTTTTTCTGTGTCTGATGAGGATGAAGAATCTACATTCACATCCTTTTTGTTATCCCGTGGGAGTTGTACAATACGTCTTGTAGCCGTCTTCATAATCTTCTTTGGAGGCGATGTAACAACTTTGTTGTATTGTACTCTCATTTTTGACCATTATTCTCTTTCGATATTTTCATTTGTTCCGCCATTTGAGTTACAGAACTCATCTTCAATTGGCGCATGTGCATTGATTAGAAATATATTGAAAAAAATTCCTCTAATTGGACGGGTTAAAGTTACAGTGGTGTAAGTCAATTTTTAAAATAAAAAACACTTAGACATAGAAACCAGATCGAGATAAGTTAATCTGTTAACAGAGAACGTGAACTAAATCAGAGATTCATTCAACTGTCAACAGATGAGAGTTTACGGTCTTGTAATAAAGGGAACAGCTGTTGTGTTGATCAGCAAAGTGCTGTGAGTCAGACTGTTTTTTCTTTTTAACAAAGTGATTTACACCACTGTAACTTTAACCCGTCCAATTTTTAATGAACATAGTCTTTCATTGATAGGTTCGAAGTTTATTACAGCATGCTTCAGTTCCTTTCTCACTACAAATCCTGTTCCAAACATATTTCGTTCATTACTACCTCTGTGCAATGACATAAAATCCCCAGATTCTATTATATTATCATTTTTCCATCTAATTTCTTGTATTGCTGCTATACTAATCCCATTAATTGTAAGAGCTGCTTTTAAATTAGTGAAGGCACCTGGCCTGTATAAGCTGAGTACATTCCATGTAGCTAACCACAATCCTCTTATCCTGTTTCCTTGCTTTGTCTATCCAAAAGATCCGTCCGGCTTTCCCTTTGTCTTGGTTTCTTAACAAGCTATTCTTTTACAAAGAGGGGTTGTTAGCCCTCGTTCAACCCCAACCTGGTGGACCAGGTCATTTGATTTCAGGGTTTTCGTCCCTTAGGTTGATTGCTTTCACTACAGCTACAGAGCCCATCCTGCCCCTGGGTTTACTTCAGAGTTTTCCTTCTCCTAGCCTTTGGGGATCCCTCCCCTCTCCAGAAGGCAGTGGTTTCCTCTTGAGGATGGGTTGCCTCTTCCGCCAACTCCGCCGTTCTGAGGATTTCCCTCTTCGCCGCAGATGCTGTTGAGGTCTTCACCGTAACCCTGGCAAGGGGCCCATACAAGGTGATACCATCTGGAACCAGATGGACCAAGGTTTTTTAAACAGGTCTTACTCCTCTTGGTTCTTCCGCCTCCTCAGCCGTTGAGATGACCATCCATCTTCTTCCGCCTTTGGAGCCGTTGACCAGACCAATAGGATAGGGTAGGGATATTAGGATAGGATATATAGGTAAGATGGGACATTGCAGAACGCTAACTAACACACTATCAATAACACCACATTTCTTTTTTACAGTCAGTCTGTTTCCTTCCTAAACACGTCAAAAAGCAAATGCATCTTAATTTCACTGATAATTGTTTCATTGTCTATTGATAGAGACCAATTATGTCAAAAATAGACGCATTCTTTCTGTGAAAATCCCATGTTTCGCACATCAATCTTCTCCGTTTACTGTTATTTGGACATTGACTTGGAAGTTAAAACTTAGCTTTGTGTTTGTCTGTGTCCACATGCATGTGTGTGACAAGAGAGGTGTGAACTTGTGTTGGATGTAGTTCTAGGTATTATTTTCGTTCAAATCATTAAAATATAGAAGTTAGTGTAATGCAAGGAGTGAAAATATAAACCCAGTCCATCAGGTTCGTTCCCAAACAACATTAAATAAAGGAACGTAACGTGGACCGAGTATTATTCCATGTCGAGAACACGAGACATTACTTCCGACAATCTTCATCTCATATTTCTCTTCGGCATCGCTGCTCAATTTCCCAAGATGTATACCTGGGATTGCTGCAGAATTGCAATGCTGGTTGGGTTGCCTAGTCACAAGGCGCTTGGTGGTCAGACATCGAGGGCTTGCTTCAGTGCTTCTTCAATAGGGTCGTTACAACCCAGAAGTTTGATTGATTAATTGACTTGGCGTTGTAAGTCCACTTTATGAACATTAAGGCTAATCGGGACTGAACCTACAGTTTAAAGTGTCATCCGAACCACTTGTGCCTCCACCGGGTATCGAAACAACCCAGAAGTGTCTGTGACTGTACAATCCTTTGAATTTAGAATTGTAGCTGAAGGCCGATGCTCAAGGTAGAGCAAGCACTTTAGGCTATGAAATATTTAAATGTGAACCTATAAAAACCTACCAAAATAACAATGATGATATTTCAGATTTTGCAAGAATTTTGTTTTTCTTCCCCCTCCCTGTTGTTGTAAAGATTATGTTGCTTAAACTCTGAAATTATGCTAAATGCTTCTAGATTGTGCTAGGATTTATGATATATTTTTTTCCAGACAACTGTTTTTTTTTTAAGTTGAATTATGCATCTACTTTTCGAGTTTCGAAATCTTGCTACTTATTACTCACTACAGTTATGTAATATTGTTAATTTTCCCACAAAAAGTGTTTACAATCACTCAACAAACAAAATGACTTCCGAATAGAACTTGAAAATGTTTGATAAAATTGTTTGTTTACCCCCCCCCCAAACTTTCTACTGATTTTCTGCCATAAAATCTGCTGATGAACTAAATCGGGCAGGATAAAGAAAAGGTAGAGAATGTATCATGGAATGGTTGTAAAAAAACTTCTCGCTGGGTTGGCATACTCCCTTTTTTTTTAAAACATGTCTGCTGGTGAAGTACAAATATGTTTGGACATAATTTCTATTTTCATTTCCTGAAAACATTTTCCTTTGAATTCGATTTTTCTCAGTGCGGGGGAGGGGGGTGCTGGAAACAAGTAAGCCTTTAGGGGGCCCTCAGCCATTGGCATAGTATAGGATTTGGTAATGTAAAAAATAAACGTAGTTACTCAGGGGTACAGAAACAAACACAGCATATACAGGTAAAGGCGAAGTTAAAGTTCCCTGTGCATATAGCATGCCATGAAGGTACATTTAGGGTATGGGGAGTGGGGCCACACATATTTTCGATATCGGAAATCTTGGAGGTGATGTGATCAGCACCACGTTGCGGCCACCTTTAATCCCCTCCATCCCAGGTATCATTTGATTTCAGTCTGGATGGGCCTTAGAGCCGCTTTATGTGGGAACAAAGCCGGAAAAATTCCGACTTAAAAATACCCACTCCGGGTTTTCCGTGTGGCAGTCAGACTAGAATCAAATCACGCTAGAATTTCATGAGAACTGCAGTGGTGAAGGTTTCTTCAACCTATCTTTAATGAGGAAAAAGTTATGACTGCATGATTGTAACAAATGTACCATTTCCCAGGCGTGAGAAAACAGTGCCATATATATATATATCACATCACCCTCTTCCAATTTAAAAATTTTGATTTTGATTCAATTTCCAGCCTAACCAACTTCAGATCAACAATTACACACACACCCACACACACACACACACATACATTATGTGCGCATTTGTATATGTGTATGTATATATGTGTGTGTGTATACGTACATATATACGTGTATATATATATATATATGTATGTATGTATATATATATGTGTGTGTGTGTGTGTGTGTGTGTGTGTGTGTGTGTGTGTATGTAAAGGTAGGTAAGTGGAGGAGGCCCTTTGGTAATATTTTGCAGGGGGCCCAAGATTTGTAGATCCGGCACTGGCTAGGTGTCAACAAAGATCAAAGTGTGCTAGGCCTAGTAGGGGAGAGCGGGGCAAGTTGATACAATTTGAGAGTTTGATTTTTTCTTTTTTATGTTGCTCGCAAGATAATAAAACATATTACTACTCGATAGCTTAACTCTTTACCTTTATAAAAAGCACATAAAAATTTCACAGATATAATTTGTAAGCTGACGAGAACCTAATTAGTAGCGCAGGACGCAACGTCTAAACTTGCCCCGTCATGGACAAGTTGATACTGGTATGGGGCAAGTTGATACTAATGTCACGGTATCCAGTGACATGTTAAAAAATCACAGTTCGATATTAATCATTTCTGTTTATTGATTCATATTATGTTTAAATGTAAAGTGTTAGGTTTGGTTTATTATGTGCCAAAATTGGTATCCGAGCCAGACATCGGGAGATTGGAGACGGGTTTTTCTGAGTGACAGCCGAAGTGTCAATACGGCAAGTACATGGCATATTTGCACCAAAGCGGGTCGTCAAGGAGAAAGGATGGACTTATTTTTGTCAGGACCAACAGAGGATTCGCCGCGGGAGGGCAAACTACTTTTCACGGATGACCAGGATAATCATCTGGAGCCCAAGCTAGCAAGAACCGAAGTAGTGTAAACTTATTGTTTCTACGTCGTACTTGGTACGAGCCCTTTTTTATCCTCTTTTTTTATCAATTGAATATCATTTTTTTACATATTTTGACAATTTTTTGTCGATGTTTTAGCGTTTAGCGATGTTTTAGTACAATTTTCAATTTTTCCCACTCGTACTTGGTACGAATGCCACGATCTTACTTGATATAACTTAACCCTTTCATTTTTTTTATTACGTGCTAAACTACACGAGAGCCTCTACGTGCTTTGACCTACTTTAGAGTAGTAGGTGGAATGCTTCGTTCTGGCGACGCCCTTTGACCTACTTTTTATTTTACGACGTTTTACGGACTAAACTAACCTACAATGAGAGAAAAATGGAGAGAAGAAGCTCTGGCATCACTTTTTAAGCTATTTTTTACCTCCTCCAATTTGGTCTTATGCTACCTCGCCCTTTGACCTACTTTTGAAATGACTTACGACATTTTCCTATAAGTCTGTCTCCTCTTACTGTAAGGTCCCCTCAGTGTAATCTATTACGACCTGCTCTCAGCGTAATCTGCCACGACCTAATACGATGTTTTTTTAAAAAAACTCATGTGTGATCTTCTACAATGTGTGGCCCCCTGCTACGACCTAACGGGACCTCTCTCCTACGATGTTTTTGGGCCCCCCTTCTACGATGTTTTTCTCCTCATGATGCAAAAATGGTATTGTAGCGGTATTTGAAATCGACTATGCTGCGTGAAGGGGGAAAAAAATCTTCATGTTCACTGAACAAATAGGAGAGCTGGAAGAGTACTTCCTGGCTTTTCATCGAAAACCGGGGAAGATGTTCAGTTCAGACAATGGAATGGGGACTAATTTTCGGATGCGGATTACGCCACATCGCATCCCTTATAATCCGAAGCTCTCTGCCGTGGAAACTTCCATATCATCTAGAGCGACTGTTCTGAACGCGATATTTAAAACTGCTCTGTGACCCTCTCGTTCTTCACGTCGTACGCGAAGGACTTCTCGGCGACCAGGATGACGCTGCACACGGTATCCTCGGGCAATGGACTCTTGAACTCGCAAACGATCTTGATGTTGGTTCGATCGTTGACCACCACCTGCTTTCTCTTCGTTGTGTTGATGACGAACATGGGTCTTTGTGCTTTGAATTCGCTGGGCGTGTAGTACATGCCCACGTTTCCCTCGGTCACGCGCTTGTAAGCAGAGTACGCTTCGTAAAGTTTTAGATAATCATTTTTGGTCATGTCGAGGTTGTAATTTTCGCGCGGGAACACTTCGTTCCTGCCATTCTTGAGATAAACATTTTTGATCTTGCAGTCGTCGAATTTGCTGGAATCTTTTTCCTGATTGTTATCGCGTCCGGTCTGAAAGAGTACAATGACGGAATCTGGCATGTCGAACTGTATATTGTTGAACTGCGTCGTCACGTCAAATTCCAGATGACTTCCTGACGCTATTTTTTGCACGCACTGGTAACCGTGAAAGTGAATGGGCACCTGTGGACTTTTCAAGATCTCCGCTTTGTACTTGAGGGCGTAATTCGTTTCGTATTCCACCACCGGCATTCTCAACTCCATGCTCCGGATGACGCATTTGGCTGCTTCGGGTAAAGTGTTGGGCAGCGGCGTGATACCGTCTGCGTTCAAGTTGCTGTATCGCATCAGTGCGTCGTTATCGTTGGCCGCTCTTCGAAATGTGATTCTCAGTCCTCCCTTCCACATGATCTCCTTGTAGTCCGAGAAGAATCCCGGAAGCAGACGCATGGGAAAGAGCACCGTGTGACTTCTCGTCGATATTTTGGTTCCCCGCTTCGAACCCCCCCGCTTGATAGTATGCTGCGTCCGTTTTGGATAATTTCAATGTTCCCACTGCGTTTACGTGATGCCTGGATAATCGAATCTGTCGATGACGGCGTTGTTTTTCCTCAACTCCACCTGCGAGAAGAGATGAGGCACGAAGTTGTCCACGAATTTCAAATTTGCTGCTGCGGGGAACGCGTCTCCGCTTTCCTTTTTCACCACGTCGAATTGAAGGTAAAGGTCCGCTCTGTGAGGATGAACGAACCCATCGCCTACGTCCACGTCATATTCGATTTCTCTGTTCGCTTCGTTCAAATTTGCGAACGTGCGACGGTTCGGAGGAAAAGATTGCAATTCGTAACTTTCGATTTGTTCCATGATGTATGGTTATTTATTATACGTCGATCTCCAGGACGGCCGTCGTCGTGGCACCTGCAAAATCCACCACGTCTCCTTTCTCGTTCGTGACCACCAACTCTATGTTGTCTATGCGGTTGCGACATACTGGAAAATAGATCGGCGAAGAGGGTGTGTAGATGATCGGTTCCATGAATTCGGAACTGGGTTTGAACGTGGCTATGATTCCCGTCTGCTTGTGACTTCCCAGCAACCCTTCAGATTTCGTGATCATGCCTTCCGCTACGTTGCAGTGAATGTTCAAAGTTTCGATGGCTAGAAATTTAGGAATGTTTGCTCCCGTGTGCTTGATGCCAGCTTCGAGTTTGGTGTTGTTCTCGAAACCTAAAAGTTCTCCTATGGTGCCCAGGTCCACGGTTTCCGTCGCGGACACGATTTCGACTCTGTGCGTGTCTGAATTTTGAGAAAGGTATGTGCCTTTATGTAATTGAGCTTGCAAAGTAGAAAGATTGTATTGACCTGGCGTGACGACGATATGTTCACTTCCGACGCTAATTTTGTTGTTGTGCTGCGTGACGTTAGGTATGAGGTACATGCTGTAGAATGCACGCAGAGCTATGGATTTAGGATAGACGATGTCGTCGTGCAGCGTGAGTTTCAAGATCGAAGATTCACTCGTGAGATGGAACACGCCCATCGTGTTTAAGGTTCCTCCACAATGCTTTCTGGAAATCTTCCACCTGTGGCTTATTTATTTTAGAGAGAAACGTGAGCATGGAGAGACAGAGATGACCGCAGTTCACGTCTCCGAAATTTTGAATGCGTTCGTCGTTGTAGTATAGGTTGTTCGTTTTCAGATAATGAACTAAATTTGTAGGTGGAACACCTCCGAAAGAATCGAAAACATTTTTGTGCATTTTTGTGGTAACATATCCAATGCGTGCCTGGATTTTCTTGACTGTCCAAGTTGACTACTCCACATTCTCTTCTTTTAACGGTTGAAGGTAACGAGTCGGACATGAAAACTCCTCTGAAGTGTTTGATTTGTAATGGTTTGATCAGAGATTCAATGTCTCGGTTGGTGAGTGCTTCTTCTTTTTTTTATACTTGCTCGCGACCCCCTTCCCCTTCTTCTCCATGGCCAGATTGTGACGTTTCTGTTCTTCCAATTCCGCCTTGTTCTTCTTCGAGTCGATCACGGTTTTCGCGATGGCGGCGCTACCCCCAGCCAAACTTCCAACGGCCCCCAATGCTGCCAGGATGGCCGGGATGCTGAATATGAACCCCCCTGTCTTTTGCTGTTTCCGCGAACGCTGCAACCGTCTCAATTGTGGAGTGCTGAGCAGGAATTTCATTCCGTGTCCTTTCGTTAAGCAAGAACGTTTCTTCTCGCGTTGTTTCTTGGTGAGTAACCCATCGAGAGCACCCAGCGTTTTCAGATTCGAATATGGTATCTGGTACACGACACCCTTGGGCTTCATGTTATTTTCACGGTATGTTATTCATATATATATATGTTCTGAGATTTTTTTGTTTCCCTCTCGTGTAATTTTTTTTCAAGGTATGTTATTTTATATACTCCGCAGCCGTTACACAAATTCTATTACGTGCTTTGTTTTCTTACCAAGAAGTTCCTTTGTCCCCTTGTACACGATTTGAGTCTTGTTCTCGATTAAAATAGCTAGCTTCTCGTCGGATAACATGTTAGCGTATCGATCTGGTAAAAATAGACTGTATTGTCCGTTGAGCAACAGACGCACCTTGGGACCATACTGGGTAGAAACAATTGAACCGGAAGTTATCGTGTAAGGTTTGTCCACTTCCAATTCCTGAATTTTTACATATTCGACTGACAAATTTAGCATTTGTTTTAATGCTTGGAGGTCACTCATTTTTTCAGTCATATCGAAGAAATTCAGGGTGTGTCTTATAGAATTTTTAATTTTTCACAATGTGTTATTTATATACCGAAGAATTATTTTTTTTTGATCTCGTAGATTTTTTTCCACGATGTGTGTTATTTATATATAAAGTTTTTTTTTGACACGTACATTTTTTTTGACATGTATATTATTTTTTTCACGATTTGTATCGAAGATTTTTTGTGTGTGTTAGAGGAAGAAAGTTCGTGCTTCGGAAAACGCGATGATGTGCGTGATGATATCTTCGGTCTCCTGTTTAGACTTGCGCCAATCATCCGTGTATCGTCTTCTCCCCTGCCTCGCCTCGTGAAGTTCGTCCATCCTATCGTTTAATTTTTTCCCTGCAGCTGAAAGAAGAGTGTCGAGATCACCGCACCTCATTCCACTGATCTCCCGAAGATAATCCTTGACAACCATTTCACAAGGGATACGAAATTCCGGTGTTGTTCTTGCTATGTTTAAAAGTTTTCCTACATCCCCACAATCTCCGTTTAAAGCGTGTTTGAATATTTTACATAGTAGTTCGGACGGTAAATCCGTTATACAAGTCTGCGACATATTGTATGTTATTTATATACCCCACCCAAATTTTTGTTTCGTGTTCATGGCGATGGTGGTGCCCAGTGCTGCAACTTTTTCTCCCAAAGAAGCGTCTCTGCTGACGAATCTTTCGAAAGCGGCATGTTCCAATTTCTTGTCTGCTTCGTGACGTGCATCCAAATTCGTGTGCGTGTTGTAAGCAATATCGTGATCTTTGCATGCCGCATCCAACGGATTCACACCTTTGTCTCCTCTCTCCAATCTTTTCTCGAGTTTGGTACCGGGACCGCAGTACTGGTAGCCAGGTAAATGCATCTCGAAAGGTAACTTGTTGATGATGTCGTTCACGAGTCCCTTTCCTTCGGCCACCTTCCAGAATCTCGGAGGCAGCGTGTTGATAATTTTGATCAAGTAGCCGATACCCTTGTCGTCGTTCACGATGAAGTTGGAAAGTTTGGTGCTGATCATGTCCACGATGCCAACCTTCTCGTTGTAGAAATTACAATTGCCTGCATTCTCTTCGCCGGCTATCACTAACAATCGGTCGATGAGTTTCCTCACGTCGTCCACCCAAACGAATTCTTTGGGTAACGTGTTGTAGCGTTTGACGCCGCTTCCACTTTTCACCTAGTTCCAAATCGGTTTGATGAGATTCCTGTACTTCTCACCGCTGCTCGATTTCACCCTATTCTGCGAGGCATCGTTGTTCTGGTACATGGCATCCGTCATGATTAGAATTTCCCTGTAACTCTGATAATGTTCGTCAGTGTAATCTTTCGGATATTTTTTGGCAACGAGTTCCCACAGTCCCACCGTACCCGGATACCTGGTCCAACTATTCTTATCGCCTAAATTAATTTTAATGTCGTTGCCTTCGAAGGTGACTTTCGATTTTCCAATCTTCCACACGACGCCTTCGTTGGTTTCCATGCTCGGATACAATCCAAACACTTCATCCTTGTCGAATTTCCCCGTGCTCAGGTAGTCTCGTGCCAAAGATCCCAACTCGATCTTATCCGAAGACGTGCTACTGCTTATGGCTCGACGTCGTGCCGGTACTTCCTTCAGTTCGAACGGCGTCAAAGGAATGCTTGAAATGGGTGTGGGTACAGTGTAACTTTTAGCTGCAAGTGGTACGAGTTCGTTGATCAAATTTTTATTTTGTTCCGTGACACTTTTAATTTCTTTACCTAGACCGCTGATGCCGTCGATCACAGGTTGATCTTGACGTTTCTTCTCTTCGTACAAACCGCGATTCTCGGATTTCCAACCTTTGAAGCGTTTCGCGAGGTAATCGCGAAGCTTAAGATTTTCGTCTTCGATTTTTCGTTTCGTCATAACGTTATTTATACACGTCGTTTCTCACAACGTTGCAACGTTTAGAAAGTCGTTGATTTTGTTTCTGTATTTTCCGTCGTTGGGTTTCCTCGTCATGTCGATCATCGCGAATCCGAAATCGTCACTGTTCCAGCAAGAAGAGCAGCGTTCCGAAAATTGATTGTAGTTCATGTCTCCGCCTACGTAGTCATCTTACGCGTGCTTGAGGTTGGTGTGATCTTGACGAAACAAACATATGAAATTAGCGTTGTCGCGTAGTAACTGTTTTGGAATTTTGGAAAACGTTTGAGCTAGGTAAAAGCAATCCATTCCTTTGTGACGACCTTGCGTGAAAAAGTTGCGAATTTCATTTTGATTTTCCAGGATGACATCGTCAAACACAACGACTGAATTTTCACGACAATCGTCGAGTGGTTTTATTTCCGAAGTGAACGTTGCAATGTCCAGACCATCGTACAGTTTCATAAGTTGCTGGTATTTGGATTGCTCCAAACTTTTCGAGAAAACGTACAGGTGCCTGTTCTTCCAATCTAACCAATTCGGTGCGAGGAGAAAATTGTCCACGAGCAGTGTCGTTTTCCCACACTCTGAAGGACCTACGATTAGACAGCGGATGCTGTCGGGAAGCAACTCGCCGTTTTTTTTTTCGTTTGACTTTCCGAATCCGGTAGACGCTTCACCACGTTCCACGTACTCACAAGATCA
Organism: Lepisma saccharinum; assembly: GCF_977018435.1. Classification (NCBI taxonomy): domain Eukaryota; kingdom Metazoa; phylum Arthropoda; class Insecta; order Zygentoma; family Lepismatidae; genus Lepisma; species Lepisma saccharinum. Next base: position 17,712,805 of record NC_139231.1, on the reverse strand, counting down.
CTTCGTTCGCATCGATCTAACTCTTTTCCGGAAGTCCCAGCCATTTGACAAACAGTTTGTCACCTTTCCTACGCAATACTTTCTCGATGAGGTACGTGTCGGGGTGTTTTGTTTTAGAGAGTTCCTCTTCGTAAAATCTTCCTTTCAAAATCTCGCCGCTACTATCCCTTATTATATACGTGTGTCGGTTTCCGGGTAAAACTCGAACCACTGTAAAAAGTTCCGTGCTCCAATTTTTTGTGAATCCCTTCTCGAAGGTGCGTTTGAATTTGCTGATTCTCACCTGGTCTCCAATTTTGAATTTTGATTTCTTGGTAGTCGGAGTGTACTTTGGACAGTAAACTGTAGAAATTAAACAAACGCTGCTCGTCAGATTTCGTAACGTCAGCTGGCTTCATGCCTATCGTTCTGTGTACTGTATCATTATAGGTGTCGACGAGTTCCGGCAGGATGTCGACCCATTTGTAATTTCCCCGAAGCGTGAATCGTTTCCACATGTGTGTTTTCAAGGTTCGATTAAATCTTTCCACGATGCTGGCTTTGATGTGACTGAAAGTCGAATAATGTCGAATGTCATGTTTTTGAATAAACTTTTGCAATACGGCGTTGTAAAATTCTTTACCGTTGTCTGTTTGCAAAAACCGTGGTCGTCTGTCGCTTTCGCGAAAAATTAATTTGAATGCTTCCGTGACGCATGTTCTCTTTTTCGCTTTCAAAGGTAGAGCCCATGCGAATTTCGAAAATGTGTCTATGACGGTGAGGAGGTACTTGTTGCCCTTGTTCAATTTATGTACATTTTTCATCTCGACGAGGTCACTTTGCCAGAGGTCATCGATGCCCTTGGTTACCACAGCCAAACGTTCGTAGTTGCGGCGTGCAGGTTTATGCAATTCTTCGACGATGGCTTGCGTAGACATTTAGAGATTACGTTTGAAGAGAAGCACCAGCGTGATGGGATTCAAAGAGGGTGGCACCTCACTTGTGTTTTGAATGATCAGCTTATCACCGGCACTCACGTCGAAAACAGTAAGATCTTCGTCTTCGTGTATTTCATATATGTTGTGCGTTTCGTTCCAACGTGCCAGAGGAATGTTTCCTGCTTTCTGGACACCACGATTCGATATCAACGTCATGGTGGGGACGCTAGCTTTTCTGCCGTGAGACCAGTACGAAAATTCGTTTATCTGAATCGTGCCATCGATGAGAAACTTGTAATACGGATGATAAGGATGTAACATGTACAGTTTGTTACCTTCGACGAACGTGGAGATTCTCTATTGATTGGGTACGCTGTTGATTTCGATGGCTTGCAAGGTGAACAATTTGGCGATTTTAGTATCGACGCTGCGCAAATTACTGTGAAGCTGACCCAGTGTGTTTTCTAAAGGTACGAGTTGTTCTGCAACGTGATCCGTTATGGCAGAAAATGACGGTTTGATTTTCACTTCCACGTTCAACTGCTTGTAGTTTTCGTTCAGTTCTTGCAACTTCGCACCGAAAGAGGCCAGCGTCGATTCCTGCATGGATTCCAGCACTCCAACTTGATCTCTGATGTTGACGACAATGTTCTGAAAGTTCTCAACTTGATTCAATTTCGAGCTTTTCTCGGTAAGATCGTTCACGATGCTTCGCATCTCTGTAAACTGCGTGTGAAGATCCGTGACGCTCTGCGAAGTGGGAAACGTCGACACCAGCGAAGTAATTTCATCTCTAATCTGTTCCACGTTTGCCGTTTCCGTTTCTAGTCGTTTTAGTATTCGCGATATGTTACTTTTCAAAGCGTGTAATTCTTTGTAGGTGGGGAGATTGGCCACCGTATTTTCGAGATCGCTCAATGAACTTTTGATGTCACTCGAATCGGATAATGCCGTCACTGCCGTTTCCAATTTTTCCAAATCTTCCTTCGAAGGCACACTCGTCTGTAACGATTCCAAGTCATCCTGTATGTTGTCCAGTACGTGATGAAAATGAGCAAGGTTCGATTCGACGTTCAAATTTTCTAAATATTCGATCTTCTGCTGAACCGTGCTTAACGTGTCTTGAATACTCGTCAACGCGCTTGCTTGAACGTGAATATTTTTAATTTCATCGTTGATCAACTCCAAAGACGCCTGAAGCGTAGCGATGGTGGTTTCAATGTGTTCAAAATCTTGATAAGCCTCCAATTGAATTTTTATGTTCGCAACGCTTTTACTGATGACTTGCAGTTCGTCTGACGATGGTAGGTTTGTCATGGTACCTTCCAAAGTCTGTAACTTGGATTTAATTTCTTCCAACGTGCTGGTGAATTCTTCTTGTAATTTAGAAACGACTACATGCGAGCGTTCTACATCGATATCATTCACAACGGTTTGAAGTTCAGAGAAATTCTTTTCAATTGCGGAAGTTCGTTCTTCGATTTCGAGTTTCAATTTTTCCAAATCTTTCGATTGAAATTGCTGTAATTTGGTCAAATCAGTTTGAAGCGAATCCACGCTCAACTGTATATTTTGAACGTTATCGTAAGAAGGCACATCAACATAATTTTTTATGAGTGTTTTCAGTTCGGAATCGATTTTCAGAATAGGATCGAGACTTTGCGTTTGGAGCGTAGTGATTTCCGATTGTAAACTATTGTTTAAGGTCTCCTGCAAAGCAATCAAATCGCTCCTCAACTTTTTAACTCGAACGTCGAGTATAAGAATCTCTTCTGCGTGGTCTACACGCTTGGTGTGGCCGAAAATGTCGTTAGGCATTATGGTTATTTATAATAGGATAGGTGATTCGTAATTCTACGAAGAGAGAAATGAGTTTGTCGAGGAGTTGAACGTAAAGTTAATCGCCTGCAGACACATCGTACGCCATGTTAGAAAGCATTTTGTCGTGCTTCATTCGAAAAATGTTCTTGCCGGTAGAAATTTTGATTTCGCCTGCGATCTCCGGATTCACGGTGATCCGAAGTTTTCCGCCGATCGGAATCTCGTAAAAATGTAAATTGTTGTTGAAGACGTAAAAAGTCTTGCCGACGTCCTCGTCCAATTTTGTTTAAATGCTGTTGAGGTGAATGATCAACAGGCCGTTGAGTTTAGGTAACATGGAAGGTAGAAATTCATGATCTGTCGTGCGGTGTACAGTTTCCATGTTGGTTTGCTTTCGGAAACCAAAGAGATTCATTGTCCTTGCTAGTTATTTATTGTGTATGTGATAATTTGAGACAGTTAAAGTTTTTTTAATTTTAGTTATAGTTATTTAAGTTTATTTTTTTCATTTGCATTGCCTACAATTTTTACTAATTTCTAAACGATAGTGCCCCCAAGGCAACGTGTGGATTCCACAAGACAAAATACATCTTTTATCGTCATGCGGATCTAATGCTACTTTCCTAACTTTGTTTGTTGTAATCACATGGTCTACACTTTGGATTCTTTGTTCTATACTTAGTATCGTCGATTGTGAGTAAAGGCAATCGATATAATCGTGGAAGGTGAGTTTGTTCTCCACCGTATTCTTGCACACACCTTTTGCTTTCTTCCTGACGCTACTTTCTGTTCTCATGCCATACATTTTCGAACGCAAACCCGCGAACTCGACAATAATATCACCGTTACATTCATCTTTCAGTTTACCTAGGACTTTTTTGTTGAGGGAAGGAATCCCAAATCTGTTGGGTTGAGGATATGCAGAAGTATCGAAATACTCAAGCATGGAAGGATTTTTTATGTCTTCATAGAGGTTAGATGTTTGTATGCTGTAAATGAAGCTGTCGGTGTCCGTGTACAAAAGTGATATCTTATCATTGAAGAAGCGTTTCATCCCGTCATAATGAAATTCGAACATGTAAAGTTTCGACAAGTCGAGAACCGTTGCGCCAACGTAAATTGGTTTTCTGAATTTCATCAATTTTATATCTAGATTGAAAAGTGCCAAATTCTCATTGTAAATTTTTCTCGACTTGAATCTAGGATCGGCCACCCACTTCATGCATTTATTTTTATCTGAAACCAATTTCACGTCTACATGATTCCGCACGTTTTCCATCGTCTTGCCATACACCGCGTTATTCATCAATTTAAAAAAATCTTTGTCTAAATCGGAAGTGGCAACTGTCCTATGTTTCGTGTTTGTTTCAATGTACGGTTTGAGCCACTCGGAATGTTTAAACCTGAGGACTCTTCTAATATTCGCTACCTTAGCACCCTTCCCGATCAAGAATCGGAGATTCGAGTAATGAACAACGTATCTCTTTTTCCCCTCTAGAGTCAATAAAAGCTTGCATTGATTAGAATGAGGCGAAGATTTGAACTAGGATGCCGGTGGTAAATCGCTGAACAGATCGTGTAAATGGTCGGGGAATTCGATATCCACCTCTTCGAAGAAGCCATACTCACTATCATCGAAATTTTCTATATCTATTGATGCCCATTCGAATCCCCCGAAAGGAAGTTTCTGTACCATGGCATGTCCGTAGAGATTATTAACGTCGGCGTAGAAGATGTAATTCAATGCTCGATTTGAATCATAATCTTCTTTCATGTGCACGTTGTTGGCTTTTGCATATCTCTGTACACATTGTACCATCCCGCCCCGAATCCCCCCTCTCGATGAAAAGTAACATGTCCACGTCCGATATCAGTTCCAGCTTGACCTTTGTCTGGAATAACATTGCCGACCACGCTAATCCCGGTAGGCTGTAGAAATACGCTGGATCTAATTTATAAATATTCGTTGCCGTTTTCCTGAACGCTTGAAAAACATCCGCGAGTATCGTTACGTCTAATTTTAAGTAGGCATCGTGGTAGTCTCCGAGTGTCCTACATTCTAATTTCTCCCACATGAGTTGCGCGTGTTGTATTCTTCGTCCGTAATTCCTTTCTCTCTGAGTCTGCTGTAAAATTCTCTTGGAAGTGGGAGAGCGTCGTCATTAAATTTAGAATTATCACTAACATATTCGTAAGGATAAATCCCTTTACGTCTAACGAGTTCTATGTCTACGTTGGGAAAACTAGCTTTTGTAATTTTGAATTGTTCGTCTAAAAGTTTGCTGGCAAGAGCGTCCAGGCTGGCAGAGAGAAATCTGTATGAATCCAGAAACCTCATCTCGATGGTATTTTTAGTCTCAGGAATCATAACTTTCTTACTTATAGAGATGTATCGTTCTTCGTTTTGAGCAAGAATATATATTTTTTGAGTGTCGTATCCGAGTTTCCTAATTAAGGGATGAAAGTCGTAATTAGAACCATTGTGAAAGAATATGGGGACGAATTTTGGTTTTTGGATTTTGAGGTTGCATGCATTACAGATTCCGCTTATGAAGCGACCGTCCGTATGCGAATGGTGAAACACTTTACGATTGTCGTCTGTGAAGTGGTTATCACACACAGGACACTTGACAGTGTCATAGTAATTTTGAAGTTCGATAGCAGATAACGGAAGCATCGGTTTCGATGCTTGCAGCATGCATCCAATTTTCCCAACCTCCTCGATCATCTATTCGAAGAAGCGTTCGATTGCATCGGGTCCTCGGTATACGTACGGTTCATCTATTTTATCCTGTCGCACGACAACGTAACCGAAACTGTTTGGTTCGTGAAGCTGGTAAGGTGTGGTGGAAGAAACTTCGGGATCCGGATCGCAGTATGAGAGTGGTTTGAGGAACGCCTCGAAATCAGCAACGATGATGGCCGGATGTTCCAACAATGCCTTGTGCATTTTGAATTCTTCCACTTCGTTCTTTTCGGGCATCAACATTCGAACCGGTCTGTTGTTGCCGCAATATATTTTATGTTGAACAAGTTTATCGATAGCAATTTGACGTCCTGTGTAATTTCGATAATCGACTTGTTTTTTATTGTGGAATGTGGTTAGGCATCTCGGGCAAACTTCGATGTGGTTTGCATACTTGGTAGTTTGACTTCTGACCAAGCGTGATAGTGAACGAATGAGACAGTAATGGTGAACACTGTCGTTTGAAATTAGAAGAAGATTAATCACACGAGCATCATCATCGTCGACATCGCTTATCCTGACGGGATGCACGACATGTTTATCCAACGTATAGGAATACACGTTGATGATTAAGCGTTTTCCTTCTGCATCTCGTGCTCGTGTTTCGAATTTTGATATATCAGAAATGGTCATCGGGTATTCGATGCCAGCCATTGCATTTTCCAGTTCAGGTTCATGCTCCTTGTAATGATAAACCCGTTCTGGATTATTTGACCAATGAATCGGGTGAAGTTCCGCCAACACACACCAAAGAAAACATTTATCATCTATATTTTGAATGTTCAGCACGCCTTTTTTATTTTTAATATCCACTGGAAGAGGAACGTAGCTGGAAACGCGAAGAGGCGAGAATTGGTTCACGTAAACAGTTAACGTGTGAGGACTTCCACACAGAGACCATCCCGACCCTTTAGCCTCGAAATCGTCGTGTTTCTTAACCAGTTCATTTGAAAGATCAGAATAAAATTCGTCCAAATTATCGACGTCCACCAAATGAAGAGCCTGGTTTTTTGTTCGATGATAAAAGACTCTTGTTGTACCATCGACCTTTTCGTATTCGGAAAATAGATCAACGTATACTTTTATGGAATTATTTTCCAATTTATTTTTTAAAATATTTATCACGGATGTTTTCGTTTCACGCAAGAAACTAAGAATGTCGCAACCTGGTTCCTAAGTAAAAGAGAAATCCTGAATATGACGGTTGAATGCAGATCTAATTGGTTTTCGTTCATCGGATAATTTAACTTGTTTGGAAGTAGAAACTTCGGTTCCTGGATCATCGATTTTTCTTTTCAATGTTCCTTGTTCGGTCGATGGTTTGCAAATTTTCAGGTGTTTACTTAAATTTGTAATGCTGATCATTTTTCTACATCGAGCACAAGGCTTAGAAGGTAACGAACGATTTAAACTCGAAGCTGTTTCTTTACATCTTGCCCTGTGCTTGCTAATATTAGTTTTAGATATTAATTTTTCGCAAATAACACATTCGATCAAACTGGTGGATTCCATTATGCTTTCTCCAAAATCACAGAAATCAAAAAGTCTAGTGTATTAGCGATACAATTTTCAGGTATGTTATTTATATAGAATTTCTTGGGTGTGAATACAAAAACGCACGATCAACCCAAAATTCAATGAGATTCTATTTACTAGGAAAAGTACGTCCTCAACGCGATACTCGAGGCTTCCGTGCAACAAAAATACATATCGATCTGCATGGGTTCGGCTGTTTCGAACCTTCTACGCTTGGATAGCAGGTACGAAGGCAACCCGCCCATCATCGAATTGGTGAATTCGATTTTGGCTCCTCTCACGGACGAGAAGAACATGCTTCACATGTTCGTTTATTTTTCGATCTTGTACGGGCTTCACCATCTTGCGCTCTCTGCCAGCATCAACTTCGATCGTCCCAGGGGTGGGGACCACCTCCTCCTGCACTTGCGAGGCGTTGAAAGCCGTCGCTCTCGGGTGCATCAACCATTTGGACGTGGGAGTCCTGCTCGAATTGTACGAAAAGAATATAGCTTACGTTTCGAATCACGAACACATGAAGCGACTCGTGCAGAAATTGACCGACACGTTCTTGATAGCCGACGAGAAGACGCGGACGGCCAGGTTGCAGCAGATCATGGCCGAAACCGTAACCAAAGAACTTTTTATCATTTCGATGGGTTGGGCTGGAATGTGTACCCTCTTTCTAAAATTAAATGCAGATCTGCTCCTGATGTACGTGTTCAGGTTTCAAGATAACATCGTGGAAAAATTATCCTTGGATAGAAGATTCAAGCATTCTGTGGCTTCGAACCTGAAATCTTTCAAACGGTTGTTCCTGCGTCAACTCTCCGAACAATACAATAAGAAGGGTAGGAAAGACAGAGGAAACGACGAATCAATTTTAACTCTGCTGAGAGAACGCGTTACGACTTTTTCCGAGGCGTGCCTGAAAGAGGCCAAGATCGAAATTCCGAAAAAACCGGAGGATGTGAAAAATCGAGACACGACCACAACTCTGTTGAATTTCGCGACCACGTTCATAAAATCTATCCGGGATCAAACGTACGCGCTCGTGAAGGACCACGATCGCCCCCGTTTTCGATGAAAAGCCAGGAAGTACTCTTCCAGCTCTCCTATTGATAATATTGTTCAGTGAACATGAAGATTTTTTTCCCCCTTCACGCAGCACAGTCGATTTCAAATACCGCTACAATACCATTTTTGCATCATGAGGAGAAAAACATCGTAGCAGGGGGCCCAAAAACATCGTAGGAGAGAGGTCCCGTTAGGTCGTAGCAGGGGGCCACACATTGTAGAAGATCACACATGAGTTTTTTTTAAAAAAAAGCATCGTATTAGGTCGTGGCATATTACACTGAGAGCAGGTCGTAGTAGATTACACTGAGGGGACCTTACAGTAAGAGGAGACAGACTTATAGGAAAATGTCGTAAGTCATTTCAAAAGTAGGTCAAAGGGCGAGGTAGCATAAGAGCAAAATTGGAGGAGGTAAAAAAATAGCTTAAAAAGTGATGCCAGAGCTTCTTCTCTCCATTTTTCTCTCATTGTAGGTTAGTTTAGTCCGTAAAACGTCGTAAAATAAAAAGCAGGTCAACGGGCGTCGCCAGAACGAAGCATTCAACCTACTACTCTAAAGTAGGTCAAAGCACGTAGAGGCTCTCGTGTAGTTTAGCACGTAATAAAAAAAATGAAAGGGTTAAGTTATATCAAGTAAGATCGTGGCATTCGTACCAAGTACGAGTGGGAAAAATTGAAAATTGTATTAAAACATCGCTAAACGCTAAAACATCGACAAAAAATTGTCAAAATATGTCAAAAAATGATATTCAATTGATAAAAAAATAGGATAAAAAGGGCTCGTACCAAGTACGACGTAGAAACAATAAGTTTACACTACTAATCGAAAACACACCTTAAGACCGCGTTTCGAGACAATGAGCCGGGGTCATTTCCATCTCTTCGGAAACCCAAGCCAAGCCATCCTAACGTTTTTCCAACGGACAAGTTTGAATCTGATATAAATCTGCAGGACTTCGAGTTCACCACACAGTTTTACCCGGATTTTGTAGAGATAGCATCTCCGCGCTACACTCTAGCATGACTGCTGTTTTGTTTCCGTTGACTTTGTTTTTCTTGCGTACCGTGAGCGAGTTACCGATAGTGAGTTTACCAGTGTGTGCTTTATTCTGTGAAGCATTTCGCAGTGGTTTGTTTTACCAAGCGTGGACTACCATAAATATCGTCGGCTAAAAAGATAGAGAAAGGAGCCTGTCGCCTTCCCCGATGCCTGCAATGATGCACCACCACCAACCGGTGAAGCAAGCCGACGCCAAAACCGACGACCGAAACGCAGCGCCAACCATTGCCCTACTGTCAGAAGGACGGTTCCAGTTCAAAGCCCAACAGAAGCCCGTTACCAGAGAGATAGAGAGAGAAGGATGATTCCAGATCAACGGCCGACAGAATCCCAAAGAGAGAGAGAGAGAGAGAGAGAGAGAGAGAGAGAGAGAGAGATGATTCCAGGACGACGTTTGATTGATGCCCGATACACAAGAGGATTCCGGACCGACGCGTGAGAACGTACAGCCGACGCTTGTGAGAAGAGAGACACGCAACGTTCCATGAAAGTGAAAGCGCCCAACATCGTCGCCACCATCCTTCACCGCGTTCGACCTCGAAGAACATTTTCGCCGCAAGAGAACCTTGTGCAAATCCCCGCGTCCAGGAAGGATGAACGATCACACGATGTAGCAGAGTCCGGTAGAGTATTCTTCAGATTCTCTATGTCCATGTAAGCAAGTATTGTTTGTATCAACGCCATACCGTAAAAGCCGAAGTCTCACTGATTTGCAAAGTGACTCAGGAACCCCGAACCTAACTTCCGTGTCTGATATTTTTTAGTAATGTTATATACATGTTCATATGTAATAATTTGATTGTCTGCATTCAGAGTTAGAAGCTCCATTCCATTACGCTAATTTTTCGTGTAAATTGTCAAAGTGTGCTCCATTTTTGTGTAACCGATCGCCCCGTCGCGTCAATTAGCTTGTCAATAGTTGACCGATTAGTCTTTTTAATTTGTTGAAAGCGTATTTTATATTGCAAGGTCGTGCGAATGTACTATTCTTTATTGCATAGTGGGTTTTGTTGTAATTTTTGCTCGCGCCGACGATTGATTTGTGTATTCCGGCAGCTGGAGCCGTTTAAGTTTCGCATCACTATGTATGGTGTAATTGTACTCAATGGACGAGAGAGACTTGTGTGTATTATTCCCGTCCGAGAAACTTGGTAAATGTCGTCCTTACGACTTGATGCGTACGTTCATTCGAACGAAAGGTTTAACTACGCCAACCCAATTGTTTTAGATAACTGCTTTCCGAGGGCTGGCGCGTATTTGATTTAAAAGAGCACAGGAGCGGGCAGACTAATGACCTAAATTCACATAAAGTTTCAAACAAAAAGGAAATGGTATGTTGATTAGATCCATGATTTGTATCTATATTCACATGTGAAATACCCCATAAGTGAGCATGAGGGAGAGAATGAGAGAACGAGTGTTTGTTGATTCCAATATTTTTTTTGTTGAAACAATATATTAATATTTTTACCGTTCGTCAGTGTTATCATTTGATGTTTTTCAGGTATCAGGTATAATGCTATTGAGTCATTCCATGCGAAATCAACACAGCCTCCAACCTGACCATCTGCTTCATTTCTCGTGATGTTCTAGCCTGATTTGATATATCACTTTACCCTCTTTCCTTGAAATTTTTGCGTTGAATTCAATATGGCGGTCAACAATGTGCCGGACTTGCGGTTGACACACACAGCTAAGGATCTTTCTGTGCCTAACCTATTTCTTTCATGACCAGGATAACTCCTTTACATTTTGTAAAGGGTGTTAAGGGACTTTTGACTCGTCATAGTTCATGTAATGGGGCTTTTATCAGTCACATAATTACACATATTATTTTGTATCTTCTGGTTCCATTGCAGTCCCAGAATGATTTTTTGATATGTTTTATAGTATGGCATGAGGAACCAAATATATTTTTTTTCACGATTTTTGGTGATGACATGTTTTGAGATATTTAAGGTCAAAGGTCAAGGTCACGTGACAAAATTATATTTGTATCCAAAGGTAATCTTGTTATATATCACTGGAAAGCTTTTTCAATTCCCTGTACAATAAGCTTTATTTGAGCTTCCTAGGTGAAATAGTGGCGGAGTTACAGCACATTTAGTATAGCTAAGCGGGCTCAAAAAGGGCAATTTATGCGAACTTTGACCTTGAATAATTTAACAATTACAAGTCAAACGAAACTAAAAATTTTCATAGTTACTAAGTTCCATGCATAGTTTCAACTCCCCAAATTTCATGATAATCGGAGATGGTGAGGTTGGAAATTGCACATATCTGTGTTGATTTGGGATGGAATGACTCTGGTGTGTTATTATTGTTCGAGTCTGCATATCTAAGGTAAACCAGAAAGCGTAACATTTCAAGCTATTTATCCCCGCCTCGCACTAGTACGACAATAAAGGACCGTCTCAGTACCGAACTAAAAAACCTGGACCGTAAGTAAAATCACGACCGAGAGTGGACCCATTACACTAATTTGAAGTAGGTTGATAACGATGTGACATAGTTCGATTAAATAAGACAAAATACAAGAAAGTAATTTTGAATCAAAGTTTAGTATTCAGGAAAAGCATACAAACATGAACAAAATATCGTATCATGATGGATAGCCTACATGCAGTCAGTGACTATCACTTTCTGTTATGCACATATCTGATTTACAGTGAACACAGGTGTACATAGAACTATCGTATCCACATTTCAAGTGAGCCCATCTACTGCAGGAAATGCATTGTATCCATTTTTCACCAGGCTTAGAAGCTGAAAATGGTTCGAGGCGCGTTAGACACAAGCTGTTTTCATCTTCTGACTCTGACTCTGAATTATTATTCTTCAAATATTTCCTGTTTTTTATTTTCTTCTTTTGACCTTGAGTTTCTCTTTCGATCCGTCCATTATTTATTTTCTTACTACTATTATTTGCTGACTCCCTTTTACCTTTTTTTTCAAAGAATGGCACAATCTTTTTTTAACTCTTTCTGATCTCAATAATTTATTGTTAACTCTTGTTCGAGCTTCATTTTCTAATCTGTTCTTCACTGGTGTGTTTGTAAGAATTGACGATATCATTCGTTGTTTCCCTTTTCGATTTGCTTTTCGTTTTCCAGCCTTAGGGTACGGACGTAACTCTTCTGGGCTTACTGACACACGATGCAATTCTTGATTGTCACTGCTGGTGGAAGGGGTGGCTTCTAATCCCAAGACGTTGGTTTCAGAGATTCTACTTCCATCAGGTAAACGATCTTGCTCATGTTCTTCGGTCATTGGTCGATCAGTTACGGAACATTGTAAATAAAAATATTTCAGTAAAAATATGTGGATTGAATGGCATAATTCCTGTTGCTTGAAAGTCTGATATAATATTTTTTGGTGTTAGAGCATTGGGTAGTGAACTACTAACGACTCCTGGTATGTCGTATATAGTAAAGGTCTTCCCTGGATCGCTGGTCATCCAACTGTCAATTGCTGCCAAAAGAAACTTCTTAAAAGGTCCATAAACCGATCTGTCCAGGGGTTGGAGTTTGTGGCAAGTGTGATGCGAAAATGACAACATAATGATCCCGTTGTCCTTGCAGAAATTCAAGACTTCAATCGACAAATGAGAATCATGATTTTCCAGTATCAATTGACATGGGTGATCTTTACTTGCTTTCACCTTGTTAGCTACTGCTAATTCATATGCGAACTCTGATGTTTTTAGGCGTCAAACCATAGTAGATACTTGAACAGTGGACAATGTATTCCTTTAGTTGCAGTTCTAAATCTTCACCGAAGACCTGACGATGTTTGGAGTACCATTCGCATTTTGGTATCCTCATTTTGGTTTACTTCTTTTTTTCTTTTTATACCTCATAAGAGTAATTTTGTCGATCCCATATGTCTTTGCGGCTTCTCTCAGTGACAAGGTACCATTCTTGACATCAGCGTAGGCTTTCTTAAATGTTTCAACTGGTATTTCTCCTCGACTGGTCTTTTTGACGTAATCCCGGACCATTTTCTGTAAACGAACAAACAAAAAATAATTAGAAGCAGCTGGGGGTAAGTTGATACACCGCATCAACCCGCCCCAATTCAGCCGTATCAACTTTCCCCAACCGGCGCCATTTCGATTAACGAACTATGACGTACTACAGACAACAGAAAAACAAACAACAATAACAGAGTTTTCTTACCTTTTATTGGCACAACACACATCCACCAAGACAAAATAATTCACAGTTCATGTAAGCCCACCAGGAGACTTCAAACAACATCCAAAAAAGTTACTTTACACCCTGAAAAATACCCTTGATCGGATAACATCGCGCACAAAATTGTTCGCTAGCCATGCACACGCTCAGACAATAGAGACTGCTGAACTGCATCTTCTGTTTAACGGACATTACGCAGCGCATTCGCGTTCCCTCGTAAATGGCAATGTATCAACTTGCCTCCGTCTCAACTTTCCCCGATCTACCCTACCATTTTTCTGTGGTTGGCATCACTGTTTGACGAAACTCTTGATGCTTCCTTGTTGGATCTTTAAAAGCGCAACCTTCCCTTCTCCCCTGCACTGCCCCTTCCACTCCTCACCCATATGGCTGAAGCATGACTGGCGAGGTTCCTCAGCGGCAGCAAAGCCTGTGTGTCCATTGTCTTTGGGCTACTGCTGGAGCGAACGATAGCAGTCAACTCTTGACAGTATGCTTGATATGATCCATATTTTTATGTGATGTTAACAATTGAAAATATGTTACTGGTATACCCTTTTCTGAGGGAAGCGAATTTTTTCTTTATTGTATGTAAATTATACCTTACTTTTCACGTACATCTCTAGTTTAATATTCATTGCATTTTATGTTCTATTCTTGTCTAATTCTATAAGTATATTTCTGTAATGGTTTAAAAAAATGTTTATAATTTATTATATTAACCCATGTAGATGTCTGTTACTTTTGTTTGTAGCATGATTTAGTAATTATTATTATTTATTATTTGAAGTAGGGTTACACTTATGCTTACAGTATTTTTACACGGATTATCTTACTATAGAAACAGCTTTTTGCCCTACATGGATTAATTTGTTAAGCTCTACAATTCTGAGTCCGAGATTTACGAATATGCTTGTTTTGTTTAGCATCTGTCGTATAATTGAGAGAGGTGTATTTCCGTCAAACTTATTGTAAGGGAAGGATTACATTGGGGTCATACAACTTTGGATGACTGTATCAAAGAAGATTTATACATACCACTACCTAAGTAATATGCTTAAATATTAAATTAAGAGCTTTACTTTTCGTCAAATGGATCTAACATCCTTTTTCGTTATTCATGAGCTAGATAATGAATACGTGCTGTTATATTCCTATTCTTATGCCATATTTTCCCATTCATGTGATAACAATATTAATTAATATTTTAATATTATTAATTTAATATTACTGTTATTTTAACTTGTTTTTATTATTAGAAGAAGGTACCAACATCATAGGCGTGCGCATACCCTCTGATAAGGGGGGGGGGGGCAAAAACCTTGAAAATTAAGTCAGATCGGCAAAGAAAAACCTCATTTTATCTCACTGTTTTAGTTTTTTGCATTGATGTGATATATATGTGTGTGTGTGTGTTCGCGCGCGCGAGTGTGTATATTATATATATATACCTAGGTATTAACATATTATTTAAATATATTACGTAATCTATTCATCCGCCCCTTAACAAACCAACAGTAAAAATTATATAGATTGTCTCTGAAATGTGAGCGCTCGTTTTCCTCCAAACCAAACTGTTATAGCAGCAACTGTCTGAATTACTTATTCGTTCTTACTTTCTTTCTGGTAATTTACAATATATTGGAGAAAAGAAAATGCGAGCGAAGCGAGCAAGAAAATTTTTCGATCCAAATTTTTGAAAGTTGAAAACAGTATTGATTTAATAGGGCGCAAAAAAATTCATGGGACGGCATGGCATTCTATTTTACAATTTTTCTCAATCAGATTGTTCGGCGCCCAGGGCCAACTCCCGCTACTTCCTAGCTACGGCTTGGAAGTTGACAAGACTGCAAGAAAAGCAGGTACCCCGAGCGAAGCGAGAAAGAAAATTTTACGAAATGTATTTTTATTTGTATAAAATTTAAAGTCGAGGGGACAATTGTCCCTCTGTAACCCCCTGCAAGTGATCCTGACCGTCTGGAAGAAATAATGCAAGATGGACGTGAAAACTAATTCCGTCTTGAGTATCCTTTTGTCCTGCTACTAGTATAGATTCTGCTAGTCTTGCTTTCTTTTACTTCAATGATTTCCGTCCAAGGTTGGAAAAAGGCATAAGCAATGCCCCCCTGTCCCATTGTGGTTGCGCCATTTCCTTTTAGAGTATAATATTGTTTAATAACAGCGACAATATTGCTCTCCACTAAATTTCTAGGTGAAAGTATAATAATATAGGGGCATGGAACGTCTGGAAGGGGGTAAGGATGACCACACCTTGAAAACGAAGGTCAACCTAAAAGTATATATTTCACAAGTATAATTAGATTTCAGTCATAGTAATTTACATTAATTATTATGTAATGGGGACGCAGGAATGCGATAATTTCAAATTCAAGTGGTGTTTTTTGAGGGGACAGCACTAGTATCGGGGTAATATGCCCCATGAAAAAAATACCTTTCTTGTCCCTTTGTGGAAAAATCTGCGAACGTCCGTGATTAGGGGGCAATCCCCACCCGCCCGTGCGCACGCCTCTGACCAACATATATGGAATAGTTTATAACATCGAGTAGCAGGATATCTCTTCTGTATGGTGCTCTAAACTAGGGAAATAATGACGATGTTTTGTAGTAGTGCATAGCTATTCACCCTGTTGCGACACATGTGCAGAACAGGTGGAAGACATTCTTTTGTTTTTTCTGCAGTTGGTGGATTATCCTAAGTGAGATGATTTTGATGTTCTTTCTTTTCTTAACGTAATAAAAACGTGTCTTACAACCTAAGGCGTCATGCTTTGTGCTCCGCCTGAGGATGAATTGTATGATGAAACTGATGAACGGACACTCTCAAAGAGCATCCATGCCGGGATTCGAACTCCCGGATGTGCTAACCACTTCCTCACGAAGGCCAGTGCTAATGCACATGAATATCAATCCAAGTTAGTCATTTGGAATCATTGGGAAAGTCGTGTAGTTAGAGATGGAAAATAAAGCGCCAGCAGAGAACAATGGTGCCACTGAAGTTGAAATTCATCTAATAAAGTGATTTTAGGTGCGTCGGGACACACACGACCCTGTTTTGTTCCCATCAATGTAATAAAAACAGTGAGATGGAATGAAGGCTTTATTTCGTCAGCTGAACTCTTATCAAGGCCCTTGCTCCCCATAATCGGAGGATCTGAGCACGCCTAAAATTCCTTATACAGAAATAGTGTTATTTGTCGTATATCCAGAAAGTTGATTGATTTGCTTTATTTTACTTCGCTTTTGTGCCACTTTTGGCCAATTTGCGAAGAAGGGAATAAGTGATGATATGATGAAATTGATGAATGGACACTCACAAACATCCGCGGCCAAGCCGGAATTCGAACCCGGGACCCCTGGCGTCGTAGCGCGATGTGCTAACCACTCCCCCACGGTGGCCGGCCCCAGAAAGTTAAAAGTGAATGAAATTTTTATGGTGTGTTTTGTATGGTCATTATCAATAGTAAGTCTGTCATATTATTCAACTAAATAATGTCTTTGGAAAAGAAAAAACAACATATAATTAATGTATTTTATTTTACATAAGACGTATGCCTAAAAGTATTTTTGTATATGATGACACAGAACTATCTTATGTTGTGACTTCTTTGGGTCTGACTGTAATATATATATATATATATATATATATATATAATATGTAATTGGTGATAAAATAACGCAGTAAAGTATTAAGTAAATATATTTTATCCCTCTACTTACAAATCATGAAAGGAGCCAAATTCGAAATTAAGTTGAACGGACGTTCAAAATGTTTAAAAATAGCACTATTTCCATAACAGATCATCAAGTATTTTTTACCATTGACCCTCAGAAATATCTCAAACTGACAATGAACGTTCATTGAACTTATTTATGATCGACAGCTAAAAAGTCATTCATTTGCGTGGCTGGTTGATAATCCACCACCAGATAGAATTTACACAATATTTACCTAAAAACTTTGAGTAAAGTCACCTTCCCCCTAAAAAAAATCCCTTGGTAATGGACTTTCGTGTTCTCACAAAAAAAAAAGTTATAATTTGGCACAATTTTTCTTTTGCAGGCAAACCTTTTGTAAAGGTGTACTTGAGTCTGTGCAACCAGCCCTTCCCATTTGTGAACAATATACTGGGGAAATTCCCCGTTCTTCACTGTTGTCATTGCACTACAACCCCATCGTGATTTAGTATTAGGATATAGCGTAGTGAAGAACTGTTTACAAGCATCGCCCAAACCATTGATTCTCCCCCAAAACCTTTCCCTGCCTTCTTTTTTCTTTTCCTAGCTCTCAGCATGCGGTTTTCTTGGAAGACTGGCCGATTGTGAAAGAAAAAAGGGTCGGCGGAGGATTGTGGAGGGGGGGGGTTGAGCGCGAGCGGTACAGAGGGGGAAACGGCTAGCGCGACCAGCTTAGAAAAGTCGAAGTTAAAATTTACATACATTGCTCTGTACGTCGACAAACTACAGACATTCTAAAGAAAATTATGTAAGATCAGTTTTATTTCTTTGCTGTAGAAGAACAGTTGAAGCTTTCTTGCGCTTTAAAATGTTGATTTAATTTATTACATACAATTGGCGTGCAAGTGTATTTTACGAAATTGAGATCAGGAAAACTACGTAATAAATAATATATTTAAAAAAAGGCTGCGCGACATAACTAACTTCATATTTGATCTTTAACTCAGTAAAATTTAAATGCCACACACTTGACTGTTCGAGCACAGAAGGTCGACGCAAGAACCTATTTTTTAGGTATCGTCACCAGCGGTGATACGGGCTCTTAAGGGTTTGTCGTTTTGTTTGAGTTTCAGACACCCACAATCCTTCGATGTCCACATCCGACACAGAATAAAGTGCAGATATTACGTCAGTTTTTAAGTAAACAATAATGCCGCCCCCCTTGGTTAGAAGAGCCACGATCGATCCTATACAGTTTGAACCCTTCAATTTCAACGTGCGGATCTGGAATAGAATCATCTAGCCAAGTCTCGGTGATTGCAACGCAAGTGAAATTAGTTATGTTTGAAGCTGCGATTTGGTCTATTTTGTTCATCAGCCGGTTAATATTGATGTGGCCCACCGTGATATTTTCTGTGTTATCTGGGATTGCGAGGTCCTCTACTTGCGGATATAAGTTTGCAGTAATTTCCGGTTCGCCACTCTCAGGTAGTGCAACGCCACGGGAGGTGTCGGGTTATTGCCATACGGGGAGGGAGGAAAGCTATTTACTGCCCCAGCCTGCATTGTGGTCTCGACCTTGGCCTCGGGGTTGATTCGGATAGTGATTCAGATAATCAGTTGCTATTTTTTAAAAAAAATAGGACCTTATCCAAGAACATGGAGTGGAATGATCTGTGACCTTGAAAAATATATTTTTTTATATAAATGTATATTTGGTTGTAGCTTTGCTGCTATGCACCAGTTACATTTGTTTTACATTTTATAATTTTACAATTTCATAATTTTACAATTTCATAATTTTACCATTTCATAATTTTATAATATAATATTTTCTCTCACAATATAGTTTTTAAGTACATATATTATTTTCTTCGTTGGGTTCCTCAAAAGTGTTGACAAGGCGTATGCGCCATTATATCCTGCTTCTTTTAGATCTCTTAAGAAATAATCACGCGTAGTTACATTAAGGCGACATTCAAATATAATGTGATCAGGTGTTCCTTCGGTTGCACCACACTGACAGATTGGGGATTGAACAATCTTCCTAAGCCCCGTGACAGGTTAACTTTGCAGCAGGTTTTATGAATCAATCCATGAAAAAATGGCGCTCAGAATCTCCCGTGCCAGTCTTGCTTCAACCGCCGAGCTGTTGATATCACAGACATTGAGAAAATCGGCAGTATTGCAGCGGAACTATATTCTGCGTGGACGTTTGGGTCTATATATGCGAAAAGTTGCTGCAAACTTAACCTGTCGCGGGGCTTAGTATACAGGTCTTTAGGGGCTAGGGTGTAATTAAGCCGACATCTAAGAAGACTTGTTAAAGAGTTTCTTGAGAGGTTTATGTCTTGATACCAAGGTTTTTTAGGTATAAGTGGTTGAATTGAATAATATTTTTCCCCATTAGTCTTCCCTGTAATTGTCCATTGTTTCTGCCAACTTTTCAACAATTCTGTTTTAGCATGCGACTCGAGCGCTTTTGCAGAAAATTTGATCCAAAGAGATCGGTGACTTGATTCTTCAGCTGCGTACTTAGCTAATACGCCTGCTATGTGGTTCCCTTCTATGGATGTATGCCCAGGAATCCAGACAAAATAAATACTGCATCCTGAGTTGGTTAGTTTGTGATACAAATTTTTTATGTTAACAATGTACCAGTCTACATAGTAATCAGCTGTTATCGATCCCAGGGAGTGTAAGACTGACGCTGAATCAGTAGCTATCACTACCCTCTTGAGGTTTTTCTCCTGTATATACAACAATGCTTGACGAATAGCAAACGCTTCCGCCGTGAATATTGAAAATTCTGCTGGTAATGGGTAGATTTTGTATTCCATTAGATTATTGCAATATATTGCAGCTCCAGTGTTACCAGTTGCGAACTTTGATGCGTCTGTATATACTATGTAAAAATCTTCATGCACTACAGAGTGTACATATTCCATGAATATGTTATTCATCATACTTGGCATTGACGTTCGTGTATCTTTATCTGGATATGGAGGAAAGTGAACGGGAAGTATTGTTGCTAATTTAAAATAGTCTGTCGCCCGACCCTGTGGCCGAGTGGTTAGCACATCGCGCTGCGACGCCAAGGGTCCCGGGTTCGAATCCCGGTCGGGCTTGGTTGTTTGTCAATGTCCATTCATCAATTTCATCATTTCATCACTCATCCCCATCTTTGCAAATTAGCCAAGAGGCACAAAACGCGAAGTTAAATAAACTAAATCAAATCAAAATTAAAATAGTCTGTCGTAAAGCACGGAGACGTTGAAAATCTAATAACTTTTGGTATGAAATCCTTAATCGACTTGTATGCTGCGAATAAGATTGATGACATTAACGCTTGTAAAAGTGATAATTTTGGTATTTTCGGACTCGATATGAAAGACATCTTTTTCATTAAGAATTTTCTCGCAAGATATTGTGCCCGTAGATGAAATGGTTCTCCTACTTCAACAAACGTAGCCTGTTTCGGTGTTCCTTTCCATAGACCAAAGATTCTACATAAACTATGATATTGTATTGAAGATATTTTCCCAAATGCCCAATTTAGATTACTGTTAATCAATTGATGATACAACCAGCTCGATAAATGATGAGCCCCCCTCTGGCAGAATTGGCCACACTTAAAACAAGCTCAACATGCCCATATGAGCTTTTTGCTCAAGTGTAGCACCCTGTCTAATCCAAGATTTTTGTAAAAATGCCCTTGGGAAGTTCCTGTGAAATGATGAGCCCCCTCAGATTGATTTGTCCACACTTACAAAAGGCACTTCTGTCAGATTGTTGTCCATAAACTTGTTAAAAATATGCCTCTCTTGATATTTTTTTTGCCCACACCTAAAACTAAGCTAACCCCCCCCCATACATACCCATACCCACACACACACACATATTTACTTCCGGTTTAAATTCAATTGGATACCAGGTTCAATTTGTTTATCTAATATTAAAACAATGCAATATGCAGAGACCCTCTAGAATTGCTCTGTGACTCTCTCATTTCTTACATCATAAACATATGATTTTTCCCCTATGAGAATAACACTACATATGGTGTCATCAGGTAATGCCTCATGGAATTCACAGATAATTTTAATGTTTGTCCTGTCATTAACCACAACTTGTTTCCTTTTTGAAGTGTTGATGACAAACATGGGCCTCTGTGCTTTGAATTCATCTGGTGTGTAATACATGTCAGTATTGCCAGTAGTGACTCTTTTGAAGGATGTAAATGCTTCATATAATTTGAGGAAATCATCCTTGGACATGTCTAAATTGTAATTTTCTCTAGGAAATACCTCATTTCTGCCATTTTTAAGATATATGTTCTTGATGTTGCAGTTATCAAATTTACTTGAATTTTTTTCCTGATTATTGTGTCTTCCAGTCTGAAACAATACCACCACAAAATCCGGCATGTCATATTGTATACTGGAGAATGAATTTGTAGCATCAAACTCATAATAAGTACCAGTTGCGGGCTTCTGTACACATTGATATGTATAAAATTGTAAAGGAACCTGTGGATTTTTTATTATATCTGCTTTGTATTTAAGAGCATAACTGGCCTCATATTCAACAACAGGGATTCTTAGCTCCATAGTCTGAATAATGCATTTGCCTTCATCAGGTAGGGTATTAGGCATAGCTTCCCCTGTGGAGTTTATTGCACTGTACCTCATCAAAGCATTATTATCATTGGCAGCTCTTCTAAATGTGATTCTTAAACCACCCTTCCACATAATATCTTTGTAATCTGAGAAGAATCCTGGCAACAGGCGCATAGGGAACAGCACAGTGTGGCTCTTAGATATAATTTTATCACCAGCCTCAAATCCACCTATTTTGTAGTAAGAAGCCTCGGTTTTGGATAATTTTAGTGTGGCCAAAGCTGTGGAGGTAATGCCGGGATAATCCACTCTGTTTATAACAACACCATGCTTTCTGATCTCAATTTCAGAGAACAGATGCGGCACAAAATTGTCCACCAATCTTATATTTGAATTTGCCGGATAATCTGTTCCACCGAGCTTTACAACATCAAATTTGATGTATAGATCTGCTCTGTGGGGGTGTATAAAGCCATCCCCTACATCAAGATCAACCTCAATTTCTGTGTTGGGTTGATTTAAATTTGCAAATGTCCTCCTGTTTGGAGGGAATGATTGTAGCTCATAACTCTCAATATTTTCCATTTTTTTTGTATGTATTTTTATTTAAATATTAATCTCTATGATTGCAGTTGTTGTGGCTCCAGCAAAATCAACTAATTCTTCTTTTTCATTAGTGACCATCAATTCAATATAATCTATTCTGTTGTGGCACACAGGAAAATATAATGTTGGGGATGGATTGTAGATGATGGGCTCCATAAATTCAGAATTAGGTTTGAATGTTGCAATGATGCCAGTTTGTTTGTGAGTGCCTATGCCATTTGATTTGGTGATCATACCCTCTGCCACATTACAGTGAATATTCAGAGTCTCTATGGCTAAGAATTTAGGTATATTAATAGCAGTGTGTTTGATGGCTGGTTCAAGTTTTGTGTTGTTCTCAAAGCCTAACAGCTCTCCTATAGTACCCAGATCCACTGTTTCTGTAGCAGATACAATCTCTACTCTGTGAGTGACAGAATTTTGACTTAACACTACACCTCTGGGTAATTGAGCATTTAGAGTAGACAGATTATATTGACCTGGAGTGATGACAATTTTTTGATCCCCTACTGCAATTGTGTTGTTGTGGTGTGTAATATTAGGGATCAAGTACATGCCATAAAATGCTCTGAGAGCTATTGTTTTGGGATACACTATGTCATCATGTAATTTGAGTTTCAATATTGAATTTTGGCTGGTGAGATGAAATACCCCCATGATGTTTCAGATACCACAGGGCTTTTTGAAAATTTTCAATTGATGGTTTATTTATTTGAGACATATATCTGAGAACAGATAAACACAAATGTCCACAATTAACATCTTTGAAGTTTTGAACACGGGCATTATTGTAATAAAGATTAGCTGATTTTAGATATTTTATTAAATTTTCAGGTGGAACACCTCCAAATGAATCAAACACAAATGCCTCATCTTTTAAATATTTAAGATAACAGATCCAGTGAGTGCCCTGATTTTTGTACTTATCCAAATTAACAATGCCACACTCTTTGTTGAGTGGTTGCTCTGGCAAAGAATCAGACATGTGCACACCTCTAAAATTTTTGATGCCCAGTGGCTTGATTAAAGCTTCAATATCTTGGTTTGTAAGCGGCTCTTGTTTTTTTTAAACTTATTCATGGCTTTCTTAACACCTCTGCCTTGTTTCTCCATGGCCAGGTTATGGCGCTTCAATTCATCTAATTCTGCCCTATTCTTCTGGGCATCTATTACTGTTTTTGCTATGGCAGCTGATCCCCCAGCCAAGCTCCCAACAGCCCCAAGTGCTGCTAAGATGGCCGGGATAGTAAATATGAAACCCCCCACATGTGATTTTTTTCTGGATTGTTGTAATTTTTTTAATTGGGGGGTACTAAGCAACAATTTCATACCATGACCCTTTGCAATACAAGAATTTTTTTTCTTGCGCTGCTTTTTGGTTAAAAGGCTATCAATAGGCCCAAGAGATTTAAGACCTGCATAAGGTATTTGATACATAACACCCTTGGCCTTCATTGTAGGTTTATTATATACATATTCACAGCCCCCACCCCAGTTTTTGTTTGGTGTTCATAGCTATGGTGGTCCCCAATGCTGCTATTTTCTCACTCAAAGAAGCATCTTTGCTTACAAATCTACCAAATGCAGCCTCTTCTAATTTTTTGTCTGCAACATGTCTCTTGTCAAGATCAGAATGTGTGTTGTATGCTATGTCATGGTCTCTACAAGCAGCATCTAAAGGATTAACACCAGGATCACCTCTGTTTAATCTATGGTGCAATTTTGTACCTGGACCACAATACTGATAGCCTGGAATGTGCAGTTCAAATGGCAGCTTGTTTATAATGTCATTAACCAAGCCCCGACCCTCAGAAATATTCCAAAATTTAGGTGGTAGAGTATTAATAATTTTTATGAGATATCCAATCCCCTTAGTGTCATTCACTATAAAATTAGACAATTTTGTGCTTATCATGTCCATAATTCCAACCTTTTCATTGTAAAAATTGTGGTTGCCAGCATTTTCCTCCCCAGCTATCACCAATAACCTATCTACCAGTTTCCTGACATCATCAACCCAGACAAATTCTTTAGGGAGGGTGTTGTATTGTTTGATTCCACTGCCTGTCTTAATTTGTGACCATATGGGCTTGATTAATTTGTTGTATTTTGCTCCACTGCTAGACTTGACTCTTTTTTTGTGTGGGATCATTGTTCTGGTATAGAGCATCTGATTTTATTAATATTTCTTTGTAATGTTCATAATCTTGATCTGTATAGCTGCCAGGCCTTTTCCTAGTCATCAGTTCCCACAATCCAGGTGTGCCGGGATATTTAACAAAAGCACCTTTTTCTCCAAGATGAGATTCTGAATATACAATTATATCATCTCCCATAAATGTTACTCTGAAATTGCCAATTCTATGTATGATGCTACCATCACGCTCTGTGTCAGCATATAAGCCAAAGACCTCATCTTTGTTGTCTTTAGGTGTGCTTAAATATTTTTGAGCAAGAAGACCCAATTCAATAGGATCCTGAGTAGCTTCAATTCTTCGAGGAGCAACAGGACTAGGTGTATGAATACTGGAAAGTGGGGTGATTGGATAATCTAATATGTTCCTTGCAGCTACAGGTACAAGCTCTGTGATCAAATTTTGATTTTGCTCTGTAACAGTTTTGATATTTTTACCTAATTCACTAATAGCATCTATTATAGGCTGTTCTGTTTGTTTGTGTTGTTCATAAATTCCTCGGTTCTGTGATTTCCATCCCTTAAATCTTTTTACAAGATAATCTCTTAATTTAAGATTATCAATAATTGGCCTTTTCATGGTTATTTATTTATGTTTCAATGTCTAGAAAATTGTTGATTTTATTTCTGTATTTGCCACTATTGGGTGTTCTTGTCATATCAATTGTGACAAACCCATAACTGTCCTGGTTCCAGCACCTGCTGCAAAACTTAGAAAAATTATTGTAGCTCAAGTCCCCACCTACATATTCATCATGTATGTGTTTGAGGTTGGTATGGTCTTGATGAAACACACATATAAAATTGCTGTTGTCTCGGATCAGCTGCTTCGGTATTTTTGAAAAAGTCTGTGCCAGGTAGAAGCAATCAATGTTTTTGTGCCGGCCCTGTGTAAAGAAATTTCTAACCTTGTTTTGATTATCCAGTATAATGTCATCAAACACAACAACAGAATTATCGAGACATTCATGAAGTGGCTTAACATCTGGTTCAAAAGTGGCTATATCCAATCCATCATATAGCTTCATCAGCTGCTGATATTTTAATTGTTCCAAGCTCTTAGAGAAGATATACAAGTGCCTGTTTTTCCAGTCTAACCAGTTGGGTGCCAATAAAAAATTATCAACCATTAGTGTAGTTTTACCACAAGCAGATGGCCCAACAATAAGACACCTAATATTATCAGGCAGCAAGTTGCCATTTCTCTTAATCTGCTGTTCAGGTTCTGGCAGCCTCTTTATAACATCCCAGGTGTTCATATTATTATTTTGTTTGCATCGATCCAGCTGTGTTCTGGGAGTCCTAGCCATTTGACAAATAACTTGTTGCCTTTTCTGCGGATAATTTTTTCTATGAGATATGTGTCGGGCTGTTTAGTTTTGCTGAGCTCTTCTTCATAGAACCTGCCTTTGAGAATTTCTCCTCGGTGGTCTTTTATTATATATGTGTTAAGGGTCCCAGGTTTAATTTGAACCACTGTAAATAATTCAGTGCTCCAGTTTCTTGTAAAGCCTCTTTTGAATAAGTGCTTATATTTGCTGATTCTTACTTGATCACCCACCTTGTATTTGGCCTTTCTTGTTGTTGGCTGATATTTAGGATAATAAACAGTGCTGATCAATTTTTGCTCATCAGATGAAGTTACTTCAGAGGGTTTCATGTTGATTGTAGAATGGACCGAGTTGTTATATTTATGTAGAAGTTCTGGAAGAATATTAATCCATTTATAATTACCTTGAAGTGTAAATTGTTTATACATAAGATTTTTTAGAGTTTTGTTGAATCTCTCTACAATTGAGGCCTTGAGATCACTGTAACTCGAGTAATGTTTTATTGCCTGGCTTTTAATAAATTGTTGAAACACTGAATTATAAAATTCTTTGCCATTATCTGTTTGCAAATAGCGCGGTGATCTTCCACTCTGATTGATGATTGTTCTGATGGCTTCTGTAACACATTTTCCAGTCTTGGATTTGAGTGGCACAGCCCAGGCAAATTTTGAAAATGTGTCTATTACAGTGAGTAGATACTTGTAGCCCTTGTTGATTTTGTCTAAGTTTTTCAGCTGTCCACTTGCTATTTCAATCAAGTCGCTCTGCCATAAATCATCTATGCCCTTTGTGACTACTGGGAGTCTCTTAAAATTATGTCTGGCTTGTCTGTGTAATTCATCAACAATAATTTGTCTAGACATAATATGTAAACAAGAATATTGCAACTATAGGGTGTTCAGCAGCTGATACTACAGGATTTTCTAAATATAATTTGTCCCCTATTTGTATTTTAAATTCCAAAGAGCCATCATCTTCAACATATGCTGTTTCTAATGTATTGGGATCTGTAAAATCCTCTAATTCTACACTGGTGATTTTTGCTTTGTTATCAGCATTTGTTATTGATAAGGTGGGGTAGTGGTGTGCCTGTGGTTGAAGCCAATATTTGATCTTGATTGGTCTCAATGTGCCCCCAACAAAAAACTGGTAATAAAATTGTGCAGGGGACAGCATATATATTTTGCCACCTGGTGTAAATGGTGAATCATATTCTTTGTTGGGGATGCTGTACAATTCAAGAATTACTGTATGTTTTGGATTCTCGATTATGCCTGTTATTTCTTTTTCTGCTGTGAGCAATCTGCTTGTTACAGATTCAAGGTGCTCATTGATGGTCCTAACAACATCATCATGGCCTGGCTTGATTTTTATGTCCACAACAAGTTTCTTGTATTGTTGCACAATTTCTTGTAGCTGGGTGGCAAAAACAGACAAAGCATTTGCTTGATTGGATTCCATGGTCCCTAGCTGTTGCTTGATATTAGCTACAATTTGTTGCAAATTTTCAACAACTGCCAATTTTGAATTTTGAGCAGTAAGATCATGGACCTGTCTTCTGATATCCTCAAACAGGGCATGCAGTTCATTAATATGTTGATTGGTTGGTAGAGTGGCCACTGTCTGAGTAAGTTGTTTGATCTCTGTCTGGATATTCTTGATATCTTCTGATTTCAATATCCTATTCACTGCCCTCTTAATATTTTTAAGTTCCTGTGATGTAGGTAGATTTGATACTGTATTTTGCAAAAATTCAAGTGCCAATTTCACATTGTTTAATTCAGATGCATCAGCCACATTTTGCATAGCATTTTGGAGCAGGGCTATATCTGCCTGAGAGGGTGTGGATTGTTGTAAAATTTCAAGTTTTGTTTGGATATCATCAATCAAGTGATGAAAATGAGATAGTTCAGATTCAGTGTTGAGGTTTTCAAGCTTTGTGATTTGGTGCTGGACACTAACAAGGGTATCTACAATACCGGGCAGGCGGGATTCTAGTACATTTGCCAAATCATTTTGCACTGCTGCTATTGTACCTTCAAGATGGGTTATGGAACTTTGAATTTTTCCAAAATCTTCATATGTTTCAAGTTGCAGCTTGATGTTTGCAACACTCCGAGTTATTGCACTCAAAGCATCAGAAGATGGCAAATTGTTCATAAAATTTTCAAGTGTCTCAATTTTTTCTTTAACCTCGACTATGGCATTGTTCAGAGGGTCCAGATTAGGTATTTGGAGTGATTGAATCTGTTCTTTTAGAGTGGAAATCACTAGATCAAAATCTTCTTGTGATTTTATGCTTTTGAC
The DNA here is from genome assembly GCF_977018435.1 of Lepisma saccharinum. NCBI lineage: Eukaryota > Metazoa > Arthropoda > Insecta > Zygentoma > Lepismatidae > Lepisma > Lepisma saccharinum. Next base: position 17,684,719 of record NC_139231.1, on the reverse strand, counting down.
AATTGTTTGGAGCTGTGTCTGGACATTATTTATTTGCTCTTCCAATTGCTGTTTCAATTGCTCAGAGTTGTTAGCCTGGGTCTTAAATTTGGCTTGAAGAGCTGCAACAGCTTCTTATAAACTTTGAAAATTATCTAATGTTGCCAGATCAGTATATTTCTGAAGCAATAATTTAAGTTCTGAGTCAATTTTAAGAAGAGGGTCCATGCATTGTGATTGCAAATTTGTAATTTCTAATTGAAGACTGGCATTGAGTGTAGTTTGTAAAGCTTGTAAATCACTTCTTAATTTCTTGACTCTGACATCAAGCATCAAAATCTCATCACTGTGATCTTCATGCCTTGTATGGCCAAAAATATCATTAGGCATTTTTGTCTTTAGCGGTTATTTATTATTGAATATCTGATTCTTAATTCTATAAAAAAGGGTATAAGCTTGTCATATGATCCAGGGACCTCAATATATAAGCAGTCACCAGCAGAAACAGTATATACAGTGCCAGAAATCATGTTTGAGTGCTTAATTCTATAAATATTTCTCCCCACTGAAATCTTGACATCACCCTCAGGGGTTGTAATAAATTGTAATTGCCCACCTACAGGTAATTGGTAATGATTTAAATTATTGTTAAATATGTACAATATTTTACCTGTTTTATCATCAACATCTGTAAGTATGCTGTTCAGATGAATAATTAACAAAGCACTTAGTTTAGATATTATATCAGAAGAGGCTTGTGGTGTTGGCAGGTCCATAATACCTTGTTTCTTGAACCCAAATAAGTTCATAGGCATGTTTATTTATTTCAAATCATGCTCTGTATTTGGGCATTGATTCCCACTTTTCAAATCACAATGCCCCCATGGTAGAGTATGTATGCCACATGATAAAATGCATCTCTTATCATCATGTGGGTCCAGAGCCACTTTTCTTACATTATTGCTAGTCAATAAGTGATCCACACTCTGAATTCTGGATTCTGATGTTCTTATTAAATTCTGGGTCTTGAGGCAATTTTTATAATCTTCAAATTGGAGCTCTTTGTCCACAGTTACTTTGCCAATGCCCTTGGCTTTTTTGGCAACAGCACCACTACATGTTTCAAAACTGTACATCTTGGCTCTTAACCCAGCAAATGCCACAATAACATCACCAAGTGTCTCATCTTTTAACTTGCCAGGCACCTTTTTGTTGTGGGGTTGAATCCTTGTATGTTCACTGGTATCAAAATATTCAAGCAATTCAGGCTGTGACATATCTTGAAAAACATCTTCTGTTTGAATATCAAGAACAAAACTATCTGTGTCCATGTACATCAATTTTACACGATCCTTATAAAAAGGTTTCAACACATCATAATACAATTTTAACATGTGTAATTTGGCCAATTCCAATATCACAGCCCCTACATAAATAGGCTTATCAAACTTGATCTTTGTTTTTTTCATGTTGAAAAGTGCCATATTTTCATCATAAATTCTTCTGTAATTGAAGTTGGGCTTTGCAATCAATTTTTTGCTCCGGCTGGGGTCAGTAATTATTTTAACATCAATATGTTTTCTGACATTTTCAATTGTTTTGCCATACACTGAATTGACCATCAATTTAAACAAAACCTTATCAAATTGGCTTTTTGCAGATGTTCGAAGCTCTGTATTTGTATCAATATATGATTTCAACCATTTTAAGTGCCTGAACCTCAAAACTTTGCCAAGTTTGGTCACTTGAACACCATGATGCATCAGGAACTGGAGGTTTTTGTAATATATGACATAACCCTGTTTTGGTTCCAGTGTCATCATCAATTTCTTCTGTTTAGAGCCAGGTGAGCACTGAACCTCAGGAATTGGGGGCAGATCAGAAAATTTGTTGTGTAAATCATCAGAAATTGTCAGATCAACCTCTAAGAAGAGGCCATAGTCACTGTCATCAAAATCCTTAAGATCTTCAATATTGAAATCTTCAACCCATTCAAGCCCTGAATATGGCAATTTATCCATCATGGCATAACCATACAGGCTGTTTGCATCTACATACAGTATATAATTTGATGGGAGTGCTGGATCATAATCGGGCATATATTTGTTATTTGTTCTGGCATATCTCTGAGAGCATTGCACCATCCCCCCTCTTATACATTGTTCCATAAACAAGTACATATCTTGATCTTGGATCAGATCCAATTGCTTTTTGGTGTTTAAAAACATTGCAGACCATGCTAGGCCCGGGGCACTGTAAAAATACATTGGATCCAGTTCATAATTTTGCTTGGAAGATTTTCTGAATGCCTGCAGTATATCAGCTAAGAGGGTCACATCAAGTTTCAAATATGCCTTGTGATAATCACCAAATGTCTTGCATTTTAAATTGTTCCACATCAACTGGGCATGGTGATAATCATCATCAGTGATTCCAGATCCTCTGATTTTGCTGTAAAACTCTTGTTGTGGTGGCAGAGCACACTCATCAAATTTAGAAAAATCTGTAACATAATCATATGGATATACACCCTTCCGCCTAATTAATTTCAGGTCCTGATTTGGAAACAAAGCACATGTGATTTTGAATTGATCATCAGATAATTGAGTGGCCAGTGTAGCCAGGCTAGCCGATAAAATTCTGTATGAATCAAGAAATCTTAAGTGAATAGAAACACCATTAACTTTAATTATTTTGTTAATGGCAATATATTTCTCATCATTTTCAGCTAAAATATTTAAATTCTGCTTGTCAAACCCCTCGTACCTGATCAAATGATGAAAATCATAATTGGATGCACCATGGCAAAATATAGGGACAAATTTTGGTCTCTGGATTAGAATATTGCAGCTATTACACAGGGCCATTTTGAATTTACCATCTGTATGAGAATGGTGTTTCACCTTGATTTTTGTATCTGAAAATTCAGAATCACATACCGGGCATTTTTCTGCACTGTTGAAATCTTCAATCTGTTTCTCTGTTAAAGGCAACATGGGTTTTGATTTTAATAAAATATTAGATGCTATGTCACGGCACTCATTTTCTATTCTTTGTGCAAATTCTTTGATGGCATCTGCTCCCATGTATAAATATTCTTTACTAACAACCCCATCCTGTACAACCACATAATAAAAACTGGAAGGTTCATGTAACTGGTATGATGTAATTGAAGGTTCATCAGGATCTGGGCTACAGAATGCAAGAGGTTTGAGGTTTGATTCAAAATCACAGACTATATATGCTGGGTGTTCCAACAAGGCTTCAATTTTTTTGAATTTGGCATTTTCACTTGGATTAGGCATCACCATATGAACAGGTTTATGGTTGCCACAGTATTTCAGATGCTCAATTAACTTGTTTTTAGCAATTTCTGCATTCTCTTCCCGAACCCCTTTCACCATTTTTTGACCATCAAATACAGACAAACATCTTCTGCACAACTTGAATATTCTATGAGTTTTGTCTAGTTGTGTTCTGACTAAAGCTTCAAGATTATGTATCAGAGTGTAATGATTTGTGCCATCCCCTTTAATTAAGAGCAGATCAATCGGAATTGCAGATTCATCATCAAGTGTACTGATTCTGAGAGGATCTATGAAGCAATTGTCACGGCCAGTGGAACAAATAAATACATTAATAGATAATTGTTTGCCATTGATATGCCTGGCCTTTTTTTCAAATTTATCAATATTCTGAACAGACATTGGATATTCTAAACCCTCCATTGCATCGTCAAAAATATGTTCATGTTGTTTGTAATAATTTATTCTCTGAGGATTCCTTAAAACTGGAAACAAAGCAGCTAAAATACACCACAAAAAGCATTTCTCATCATTATTTTCTATATTAACCACGGCTGTTTTGTTTTTAATATTGGCAGGTAATGGCAGATATGTAGATCCTTGTAATGGGCTGAATTCAGAAATATTAACATATAACTTGTGTGGAGATCCGCATAGGCTCCATCCAGACCCTTTTGCAGCAAATTCAGAGTGTTTAATATTCAATTGATCTATCAAACTGCTTATTATTTTGTCTGAATTTGCATTTGAATATACCGGTACAGTTTCTGTTATGTGGGGCTGTGTAAATTTTGTGCCATTTGGCTTCTTATATTGTGTAAACAATTTGAGGGACAGCTTATAAGAGCCATTTTGTGCATTTAGAATTGCCTGCACATCTGGATTTATACTGTTCAAAAAAGTCTTAATACCACATCTTGGCTTTGATTCAAACCCGTAATCCCTTAATTGGCCATTAAAACTGCTATGGATGGGTGCATAGCGTGGCTGCTTTGCGGGTCCAGCATTAACAGGTGCTTCATGCTTTCTTTTCAGACCAGATGTAGAAGGTTGTGGGGGCAATGTTGATGACTGTGCAGAGCAAGTACCTTTATGTTTATATGTAAAATATTCCATGCTATATTTTCTATTGCATTTGGGGCATATTTTTGTGGGAGTTCTGTATTTGTCTGGGTTACAATTTTTTTGGTGTCTGGCCCAATTGGGGCTGGATATATTCTTATTGCATTGATTACAATATTTTTGATTCGGCATTTTTGTTGTTGTTTATTATATACAATTTCTTGGGATTCAAATCAAAATTCTATGCTTAATAAAAAATATCAGTTGGGTTCAGCTGTGTGATTTGTATATTTCTTGTGTGTGTGTATGTGTGTGTGTGTGTTAATATTTTTAGCTTTGGTATTTATATAAAATTTCTTGGGGTTCAAATCAAAACTCTATGCTTATTATGACAGGTTGTAAAGCCAATAGCCCACAAGTGGAAAAAAAGAATAAATATTGATCTAAACTAACCTTCCGCAAATGCCTGCACAGACATGCATGTCTAGAATGGCAATGACCTAGCACTGTGTTATGTATTGATTTTTGTATAACAGGCTGGGGCAGATATAAGCCTGACCCTAAATAAGAGTGGATTACAACAAACAAGCTAGATGTAACAAATATCAAACAAAATATTGTTCAATATACCAGAAATATATTTAATATGAATTAAACCAAACAGGCCTGTAAGTATGAGAAGCACTGTAAAAACACATCTGTTCTCCTCAACCACTCTCACAATACTGGCTGATGCAATTTTGTTTGCACGCAAAGCAATACTCAGGAATTTCTGTAAGCACTGACGCAGAGGAGAACCACTTGAAACATGCAAAGCAAAAATTCAATACTGCCATGTCGGGAATTGTGCACATTAATCACTTTGATCTAAACAAACACTAACACAGAGGAGAATCACTTGAAACATGCAAACATATAATATAAGAAATAAGAGGGTCACAGAGCAATTCTAGAAGGGCTCTGCATATTACATTGTTTTAATATTGGATAAAAAAATTGAACCTGGTATCCAATTAAACTTAAACCAGAAGTAAATATGTATGGGTGGGTATGGGTTTTAGCTTAGTTTTAGGTGTGGGCAAAAAAAAATATCAAGAGAGGCATATTTTTAACAAGTTTATGGACAACAATCTGACAGAAGTGCCTTTTGTAAGTGTGGACAAATCAATCTGAGGGGGCTCATCATTTCACAGGAACTTCCAAGGGCATTTTTACAAAAATCTTGGATTAGACAGGGTGCTACACTTGAGCAAAAAGCTCATATGGGCATGTTGAGCTTGTTTTAAGTGTGGCCAATTCTGCCAGAGGGGGGCTCATCATTTATCGAGCTGGTTGTATCATCAATTACACTACTCAAGAAAGAGCCATATTCTAATCTTGAGTTTAGCATTTGCTTGTGAACAATATGGAGTAGTCTAGGATCTGCTCCCCACTTTTTCTTGACTGTGAGACATTTTATAATGTTAAACGCCTTAAGCGCCTTTTCTTCCATGTGTTCTAATTGGGCTTTCCATTTCAATTTATCATCCAACATAATACCAAGAAATTTGTGAGTCCTAGTTTGTTTTATGTGTGATCCATTAATGTCTAACACAACTGGAGTTTGTAATCTTTTTCTATGCAACACAATTACAGATGATTTTTCTACGTTAATGTTTATGCCATTGTTACCACACCATGTGCATAATTCGTTTAAAGCCAGTTGTGTTTTCTCTATACCATCAGATAGATTCTTGCTGCTTTTGTATATAACAATATCATCTGCATATTGCAATAATCTAGCATACTTCAATACTTGTTTACCAAAATCATAAGTATACAAATTAAATAATGTTGGACTTAACATCGCACCTTGCGGAAGTCCTTGACTAGTTGTGCGAGCATTTGAAAGTTGATGACCGTAACGAACATAAATTTTTCTCTGTAGTAATAATCCAACTATACTTTTAATAAATTGCTTAGCAAGATTGAGATTTTTAAAATTTTTTAACAAGCAAATCTATAAGGACTCCATCATATGCTCTAGAAAGATCCAGAAAAACAACTATACAAAATTCGCGACGAACAATTGACAACCATATGTCTAAAATAAGTGTAATCAAAACATCTATTGTCCCCATTCCTCTTTTGAATCCCATTTGATATTTTGGATATATATTGTTATATTCAATCCACCAAGTAAATCTATTAAGTATAAGATGTTCATAAATTTTTGATAAGCATGACGCTAGTGCTATTGACCGATAATTTTTAGAACATCCTGGTGTTTTTCCTGGTTTAAGGATTGTAATTATAACAATTTCCTTCCATTGAAGGGGAACTTGTCCACTATTCCATATCACGTTATAAAGTTCTAATGATTTATGTATCCCCAGTTGCGGTAAGTTTTGTATACATTTACATGATATCTGCATATTGAAATATGTGCAAAAAGTGACGACGAAGGTTTCCTTTCACTTATAACTTTTCTTAATGCTGCACTGGTATATGGACATTCCAATGTTGATGGTGTGAATTCATTCATTGAATCTAATATGGCATTAAAATCACAGTCGCTGGAGTCTGGTGTTAGGGTTTGATGAAATTCTGTTATCCATTTACTGCTTATGTCGCCTCCATGATATCTACTAATATTATTGGCATTAGACATTCTGTTAATAACTTTCCACGTTGTGGTTAAGGATGATTCATTTGTTAATGAGGAACAAAACTTTTTCCAAAACTCTGCCTTAATTTGCCTTAAGTACCTTTGAGTTTTGGCTGCTGTTTCTTTGTACTTCAAGAAATGGTTCATTGTTGGGTTTTCTTTACATTTGATGAATGAATTTTGTCTAGCGTTTATCAGTTTCTGGCAGTTTGTCGTCCACCACGGAGCAATCTTTCTTTTCGAGTCACGTTGACGGGGAATTGTAGATCTGTTCAAATTCTCTTTAATTAGTGATGTATAGTTTTCGTAATCTTTCCCTAAATTTTGTTGTCGGTAATTTTCAGTAGAGAGATTGATTTGTCTTGAAAATTCGTTCCAGTTAATATTTTTAGAATAGTATGGACGTGTTGGTCTTTCCGGAAGATTACTAGATATAAGTGTAGTATCTATATTTGAATCAAATGATATCAAAATTGGAAGATGATAACTATTATATGGATTTTGCAGAACTCTCCAGTTAATATCGGCAACTATATTCTCTGTCACGAGTGTTATGTCAGAGGCACTAGGATTTTCATTTGGTCTCGAGTTGGTGTTTTAAGTCCACTTTTATGCACAGTAAGGCTAATCGGGACTGGACCTACAGTTTAAAGTGGGATCCGAACCACTTGTGCCTCCACCGGGTATCGAACCCGGGACCCCTCGATTACCCCCGTCATTTGGTCTCGAGATATATGTGGGAGCACAGAGATTTCCCTGACATATCTGAACCATAACAACCCCACAATGGATGATGTGCGTTAATATCCCCTCCGATTATAATAGAAGTATTTGCCGGAAGTTGTTGGAAGCGATTACACCAGAACGAATACAGTATTTAGACGAAGGTGGATTATATAGTGTAACAAATGTAGTACTATCTATTGTTACTCCAACTATTTGAATATTATCAGGCATATTCCTTAAATGCATTACTTCATACCTATAAGTATTTTTAATCCCTATGGCCACTCCACCATATCCGTCATCTCTGTCGTGTCTTATCCAGTGGTATCCATAGGCTTTAAATTTTAAATCGGGTTTCAACCACGTTTCTTGAATTAATATAATGTGTGCTGGGTAAAAGTGAATAATGTGTTCTATACTGTGTATATTTGGAATTATGCTTCTAATATTCCATTGTATAATTCTCTTTATCCTGCCTGGCATTCCGAGTGATGAATTAGATAATTTATTATACTTGATTCTACAACAGACCAATCCTGTTTCATGTTATGTGATGACGAGGTATTGGCGAAGTTGCATATTACTGCTAGATACTTAGAAAAATTTGTTAAAAAAGGGTCATTCATTGATGATCCACAATCTGAACTCGCTTGCATTTTTTGCGATAGTGGAAGTAATTTGTCTTTTTGATCTAAAGCCGAGTTCATTGAACCACTCTGCTGCTTTTCTTTCCAATGTGGTTTTGTTTTGTCAATTGTCGCTGGCTTCTGTCTTTCTTTTTGTTCTCTATTTTTAGATGTTTCTGATGATTTCGGACGTTTTCCCTGAGATAACTTTGTTGTTTCCTGGTTACGATCCATTTGTTGAGCGTAATTAAAAGCTCTTTTCTTAGGCAGTTGGTGATGAAGCGTTTGGTATGGATTTCTTGTTTATAAGTATTTGCATTAATATTATATTGGGTCTGTGTTGTTTCCTTGCATGTTGATACGTAGGACATGTTGTATATTCTGTTCTCACTCGGTACTACTGATGCAGTATTTAAAGTAGCTTTTGGGTATTTTTTCACAGCTTCATGATAAGATAGGCCCTCAAGCGTCATAGTCTTGACTATATCCTTTCGTCGCTGTTTTTCTGGACAGTCCTTGTCTGTTGCCCAGTGTTCTTGTGAACAGTGAATGCATATGACATTATTATTACAACTTGAGAATTCATGATTTTGCCCACAACGTTTACACTTCAATTTACTCTTACAGTTAGATTTGAAATGCCCATAATAGTAGCAGTTTGTGCATTGCTTTACCATGGGAATGTAATTCTCTACATCAATCTTTGAATAATATAAAGTTATATATGCTGGTAAGGTTTGGGCATCAAATGTCAATATTATTGATCTCGTTGGCTCAGCAATTCGACTTCCATTTTCGTCAATTTTGTATTTCATTATTCGTCTCACTTTGAGTACGTTGAAAACATTAGGTTTTATGTTTTCTATTAACTGATCATCTGTAAATGAGGTATTCCTTTAATTACACCCATTCTCCTCACTTTATGTGCTGGTACATAAGCAAACCAGTTATTGTTCATTAGAACTGGATGAGAGAGAAACTTGTTAGCATTTTTCGCAGATTTGAATTCCAATTTCGACAGATTTTTCCTCATGGTCTCAATTGAATTTAGACCTTCTATTTTGGTTTCATGAAGTTTTTTCCCTAATTTTAGTATGTAGATGTCCAATATTTCTTCTATTTGTTCCATTAATTTCATTTGCACTCCTTACAATAATATCATAAGGCCCCAATTGGGTATTTTTGTATGTAATTGTTTCATGATCTTTAGATATTTTAACTTGATGTGTATTTACTGTATCCTGTGACACGTTTTCCTGAGAGACATCACCTTTGTCTTGACTAGCTACGCTAGCAGGAACCCAAACTTCCATACATTCCGAAGTGTCTGTGTCACTTACTTGGGTATTCATTTTGTTTAATGGCCTCGATTCATATTAAACACTTATATCATATTAAACACTTTATCTTCACTTAATCTATCAATTCACTTCGTTCACACAATTATTATATTATATATTACCTTTTAAACTCTCAGTTTATACGAATATATTCCTAACTTAAATCACAAAGCACAAGAAACACTAGTAGATTCTCTATCCACCAATCCTGCCCCATATTATAATACAATCCAGGATTCTAATATCTTGAAAAAGATATAAAAGCGAGGATTTTGCATGAGAAATAAACATTTGCTGCAGATCGTTGATACAATTAATACCCAAAAGAACTTGGATTGGTAGTTAGAGGTGCAATCTAGGCCTTAGCGACCATATCCACGCCTATAGCGTTGCATAGAGGTTACGTGTTATAGTTGAGTAAAACGACATCGATAAGGTGGAATCCTAACATTCGTTATATCTCATCATCACAAACTGTAATAAATGAATAATAGATTCATTGGCTTTTGATCTACAGCAATATTGTTGTTGACATAGTGTATGGTATGCTGCACTTGATAGGAGTCTTCAGCCAGTTTTATCGTTTACAGCTGAGCATTATTCTGTTATTAATATTAAATATAATACAACCACTGAATACCTCTCTACAATAGCAAAAACATATTATACTAAACTAGGCAATTGCATGTACATTGCGTATCATAATTATATAATGTGCATTAAACTCGTAAAAAGTAGAGAACTGGAAATAAATATAAATGAACTATAGGAAGTTCCTCATTCCCTACATGGAGCTATCGCCTCTGAATTTGAGGTGATTGGCTACTCTGGTAGTGCTGTTGTGTACGTTCACTAATGGCCAGTGGCACGACCACTTTTTAAAGAGCAGGGGGTTATTTTACTTGTCTGTCCTCATTTTGCAAACCGATGGCACGGTGGTAGCATCGCCGCCTTGTAATTATGGGGTCAAGGTATGATATCCGGTGGATGCACATAGTGGTTCGGATTCCACTTTAAACTGTAGGTCAAGTCCCGATTGTCCTTACTGTGCATAAAGTGGACTTAAAACACTAAATCAAAAAATTATAAGAAGGATTTAAGGGGGCAGTCACTTTTCTACGGGGAATTTGTACCCCCTCCATATATATTAAGGATTTACTGGGATGTCAGTTTTCTACGGGGAAATTGTACCCTCTCCATATATATGAAGGAATTACGGGTGCACTCAGTTTTCTAGGGGAAATTGTACCCCCTCTTAATATAAGAAGAGTTTAATGGGCAGCCACTTTTCTACGGGGAAATTGTACCTCCCCTAATATTAGAAGGATTCAAGGGGGCAGTCACTTTTCTACGGGGAATTTGTACCCCTTTCTAATATAAGAAGGATTTAAGGGGACAGTCACTTTTCTACGGGGAATTTGTACCCCCCTTCTAATATAAGAAGGATTTAAGGGGGCAGTCACTTTTCTACGGGTAAATTTGTACCATCTTCTAATATGAGAAGGAATTAAGGGGGCAGTCACTTTTCTACGGGGAATTTGTACCCCCTCCTAATATAAGAAGGAATTAAGGGGGCAGTCACTTTTCTACTGGGAATTTGTACCCCCTTCTAATATAAGAAGGAATTAAGGGGGCAGTCACTTTTCTACGGGGAATTTGTACCCCCTTCTAATATAAGAAGAATTAAAGAGGACAGTCACTTTTCTACGGGGAATTTGTACCCCCTCCTAATATAAGAAGGAATTAAGGGGACAGTCACTTTTCTACGGGGAATTTGTACCCCCTTCTAATATAAGAAGGATTAAAGGGGACAGTCACTTTTCTACGGGGAATTTGTACACTGGCGAACTTTAAAAAAAGGTCTCCCTTCTATCAGTTAGATTGGAAGCAACAAACAAAAACCGATATTGAATTGGAAACACTCGAGCGTCAATCCCGAAACTCGGTGCAAGATAAGGAAGAGCTGCACATTTGTCAGTCGTGAACACCACACAGGAGAGCAATGTTAACCATGTGTCATCAAGGAATTAGCACAGCGTTTCTTTCTGTGGTCATTCGGCCTCGGAAGAAATATTTGTTGTCCATTTTGAGCTTTCAAGAAATCAGGTTCTGAGCTGGCGATTTATTTCCTTCATGAATGAAAATAGGTTGTTCATTTTTTCGTTTCTTTTCTTTCTTTTGTCATTAGCTCTAAAACAAATATAAAAAGAAAACGAGCAAAGAAGGTCGTTTCTTTCGGCACGTGACAGGCATATGTGGTAACTTTGCTATTTTTACGACCATATTATATCCCTCTTGTTTACTTTCAACGATAAGGACGAATGTTGGAGTGACCAGAAAAAATGAACGAACACAATAAGCTCTTAAATATTACCCACGCTTCGAAAATAGATTCCGGACCCAGTGGCAGAGTGGTTACCACATCACGCTACGATGCCAGGCGTCCCGCATTCGAATCCTCGCCTGGGCTTGGATTTGTGAATGTCCATTCATCAATTTCATCATATCGTTACTAATCCCCATATTTGATTGAGTTTGATTGATTGAGTTTGTGTTTGAAGTCCACTTTATGCACAGTAAGGCTAATCGGGACTGGAACTACAGTTTAAAGTGGGATCCGAACCACTATGTGCCTCCACCGGGTATCGAACCCGGGAACGAGGCGACGATGCTACCACTGCGCCATCGGGGATGCCTCCCCCATATTTGCAACTTAGCCAAAAGTGGCACAAGAAGCGAAGTAAAATAAAGCAAATCAATCAATCGAACATAGGGTCTCCGGTTTCATAGAGCAGTATGCAAAGCACTCGGTCATAAAGACCCTCAAAATTGAAATAATAAGTGGAACAAAAAACCAACCTGATATTAGAGTATTTTAAGAGTTTAGGCAGATTAACAGTTCACGTCAACCTACAACAATTTCACCTGTATTTTGTGATATATGGTTGTGCCCTAATATAATTGAACGTGCTCTTGCGATAATAGTTACACATTTCCGTCTTGCAACACACAACTTCGACTTGGCACGATATGTCCATTTCCTTGCCCCTTTTCTGTATTTTTTTCTATTTAGGATATATTACGTTGCCTTTTTGCCTCTTGGTTAATCCGTGGCGATGAGAATGATTGACCAATTGATAACATGGATGTGATGGGGCAAACAGGCCTTAATCATGGTTCGAACTTAAGACCTCTGTCTTCAAAGCACGTTACAATCTGCCACGTGTGTCTTTTCATCTCCAGTCACCATTAATTTCAAGATGTAGAAAATTGTTGCACTTGTTGAGAGAAATCCATACCCTCGTAATGTTATAAGTAAACGTCAACCTAGTTGATGTCCCAGGAACCCTTCCTTCCACGAAAATCACACTGTGTCCACATGATTTACGACTGAACGCTTACTAAAGTAATAGAAATGTGCATCGCCATTTCCATTAATCGCTCACTCTTCGTATATTTTGAGGTCAGCTAATTCGAACATACGACCCTAAGACAGCTACACAGCCAAAAAAACTGCAGTGTCAAAAAAGTAATTACTGTATATTTATATATTTTATTTGTGTTAATGGAATATTTTTCCCTTCAGATTCTTATTTATGTTTGTTTGGTTTATTTTACTTCGCTTTTCTGCCACTTTTGGCTAAACGCGATGATGAGGATGAAATGATGAAATTGATGAAGGGACAGTCACAATGAACACCGAATGAACACAATGCCAAGGCGGTGTTTAAGCAACCTGTGTTAACCACTCTAGCACGGAGGCCGGAATCCTTTTTAGTTAGGAGAAATCGTTCCTTGACAGCGAACTAAGAACAGTTAATATGCGTCACGTCAGAGTTATAATATTTTAAATTTCTAACAATCAATTGGGATTTATTCTTAACCATTTTTTTGTCTACATAAAAACTTCCACACAGTTAAGATCGTTTACACTAAGGACAATAGCGTTAAAGTCCATGCTTTAAGGAATAATTAAGCACACTATGATGACGGAAAATAATAATTCACATGACTATATTCATGCATTACATCGGTGAAACATTAATTTTCGTTCAGGAAGAAATATTGAAAAACGCAGGGACACAATGACCAATTGATTTATTTATTTTACTTCGCTTTTCTTCCACTTTTGAGTAATCACATAGATAAGGATAAAAGGTGTGTTAAGACGAAATTTGTGAAATGCAATCACAAACGTAGGACACAGCCCGAACTTCACAGCCCATTATACTGGCCTTGTGTCTAGACGCCAGATCCTCGTTAGTCTGCAAAATATACTCCATTGTCACAATAACGTAAGCATTCGTAGAATAAATTTGTATGTCATTCTTCCCCTCCCCCCAAGAAACGTGAGCTAAACTAGTGCGCATTCTGTGATATGTTCATAACTTCTCAGGAACCACTCGCGGCCTTCAACTAGTTTATCCTGAAAAAAAACTGCGGGTTAGGATGTTAACAGATATTTCAGGGACAATATCCAAAGAATACTGTCACATACGCAGAATGCAAAACATTTCTATTTTCTCATTTCTACTACAACCCTGGCGAAAAAAGGCGGCTGGAGCGTGGTGCTGATCCTATCACCTCCAAAATAGCCGAGCTCGAGAATATGCGGTGCAATACTACCACATCCCCTTAATGTGCCTTCATATCACGTTGCTATACGCATGAGGAACTTTACCTAACCTTTACTATTACTAACTACTCATGCCAGGAATTTTGGTATTTTTTATACTTTTTATTTGCCCATTGCTAACCTGGTTCATTCCCAGCCATAACAACAATTAGTCGATGCAACAAAAATACGCCAAACTTAAAAAGAAACGGGTGTCGGCGTGCGCGCGCGCACGCACACACACACACAGAGAAAGGGGGCGGGGTAGGAACACAAAATTCTTCCACAAACTGCCCAGATCATGCCTGACAAGACTCCAACAGAAAGCTTTCCGGAAACAAGTTTATGTGCGCATAAGGTAGTGATGGCCTTGTCTGCAACTGCCTTCCCCCACTTTCTTATCCAATACAGGAGTAGTGAAGTGTTTCCATCCAACTACCTTCCAATCTAACTAAGAGGAACGAGACCTTTTTTTAAAGTTCGCCAGTGTACCCCCCTAATATTAGAAGGATTCAAGGGGGCAGTCACTTTTCTACGGGGAATTTGTACCCCCTCCTAATATAAGAGGGATTTAAGGGGGCAGTCATATTTCTACGGGGAAATTTTACCCCCTCTTTTAAGTGAGAATGGAGAGGCAGTAATTTTTCTACGGGGATATTGTACCCCCAGCTTAATTGTCTGTAACTGGAAAGGGCAGTCATATTTCTCCATAGAAAATTTACTGTACTGTCACTTTTCTACGGAGTCCAAATTCCACGTTACACCGGAACTATCTCTGTATGTGTGTTTGTCCATTTCTTCTCATCAGGCATCAAAACATTTATATACCAAAAGTGGTTTTACGAAGCTGTTGCACATGCACGGGGGATGCACAACGCGAGATTCGATCTGTGTGCTGGGAACTGGACGCAGACAGTTCTCGAATATTTCTCTCTGATTCGAGCCTGAACACCACTAATGTGTCTTGTCCTCCCATGTTTTCATCTCTTACAAAAGCCGAAACCCACCAAATTGTTCATATTCAGGCCTAAACACTCGCAAGTGTTCAAAATTGTGTGTTGATTGATTGATTTAGTTTATTTTACTTCGCGTTTTTGTGCCTCTTGGCAAATTTGCGAAGATGGGGATGAGTGATGAAATGATGAAATTGATGAATGGACATTCACAAACAACCAAGCCCGACCGGGATTCGAACCCGGGACCCTTGACGTCGCAGCGCGATGTGCTAACCACTCGGTCACAGGGTCGGGCAATTGTCTGTTGAGTGTGTGTCGAACCCAATAGGCTTAAACAAAAGTTTTTTATGCCATGAAATTCTCGGACTGCATACATGAAATTTGGTCCTTTCATAATTAATCATCACTCAAAACTTTGATTTTCAGTTGATCTGTGCAGCTCAATTCTTTTATAATAAACCGCTCCAATACCCGGTACTCCGAAATATTCACTTTAGAGACAGAGAGACCTTCGATCTCTTCGTCTTTCTACCCGAACTACTCGTAGCACTACACTGAGGCTCCTGAAGTTCCGCTGTCGTCAATGTCTTCAGCTGGAACTAGTAGTAGCATTCGTTACTTTACGGTATTTACTCCTTTTCATTTTCGAATCATTAGATCTTATAAAGCAACCAATGGGCACTGACTGATCACTAATCGACGTTATGAATTGTCACACTAAACTCTGAAGTCTCAACCGATTCTGTTGTACAGATCAACAGGGAAATTGAAGCCGCGTATTTATATCCTCATTATATTCTAGAACGTTCTGCAGATAAAATGATTCGTTAATATTGCCAGTAGTTCGACTCCTTCTCTTATTCAAGAACGTTCCTTCTCGCTCTAGCCACTTCCAGAGATTTAAAATTACAACGAATCGCCGTACGTGTTGCGCTACCTTTGTTGTTCAGATTCCAAATGCTAACAAGTTTCTACATAGTGCTCAAGTTCGCTGTGACAACATCGAAAGCGCAAGAGAATCTTACGTGCAATATTATCAACAACAGGGTTATAGAACATTCTCCGCCTTGCCTTGATAAGTATTTCTCTCCTTAAATTATCGTCACATTATTCAAGAAGATAAAAACCTAATTTTATGTAGCGTAAACTGAAAACTTTCCTGGTGGGGATGGGGGGGGGGATCGAGCCACCTGATCCCCACCTTGGTTTTCATTGATTGATTGATTTAGTATTTTAAGTCCAGTTTATGCACAGTAAGGCTAATTGAGACTGGACCTACAGTTTAAAGTGGGATCCGAACCACTATGTGCCTCCACCGAGTATCGAACCCGGGACCCCTTGATTACAAGGCTACCAATGCGCCATCGGGAAGGCCCGATCCCCACCTTGGATACGCGCTATTAACAATAACAGGGTTATAGAACATTCTCCGTCTTGTCTCTATAATTATTTATCTCAAATTATCATCATATTATTCAAGAAGACAAAAACCTACGTAATTTTATCTAGTGTAAACAAAACAATTTCCTGAAGAGCGGGACTCGAGCTCCTGATCTCCACCTTGGATACGCGCTATAAACAATAACAGGGTTACAGAACATTCTCCGTCTTGCCTCGATAACTATCTCTCTCAAATTATCATCACATTATTCAAGAAGCCAAAAACCTAATTTTATCTAGCGTAAACTGAAAATTTTCTGAAGGGGGCTCGAGCCCACTGATTCCCACCTTGGATACGAACTATTAACAATAACAGGGTTATAGACTATTCTCCGTCTTGCCTCGATAATTACTTCTCTCCTTAAATTAAAGTCACATTATTTTATTTAACACCACAAGAAAAAAAAATCTTATTTTATCTAGTGTAAACGGAAAACTTTCGGGGGGGCTCGAGCCCCCTAAGCTTCCCTTGAGTACGTGCCTGGTTCTTGCATCTGGATGCAATACTGTACGCGATTCCCCATTGAGTTTCGAATTCTTTCGAACACCCCCCGGTTCATTTCGGAATTGGTCACAAGCATGTACAATTCTCTGTATCCTGTATCATACATCCCTGGATGTATGACTTGATGTCATATACGAGTACTCGCGATCCATTCTCCTTATGGAGAGCTGAGATTTACCTACAATATGGCGTCGTCTACCAACAGCTGATTCTGGTAATGCAAGAAAAATTACTGTAAGTTTATTTATTTCAAAGTAAGAATAATAATTGATGGCTAAATGTGGTAAACGTTGTAAGTGCCAAAAGTGAAAGTGTTGGAAAATCGCATCGTTCCGCACATCAGCCCGTAAGAACGTGCACACTAGTGACCTCTTTACACGCCCTTTGAACTACTTAGAGGGCTACCAGCCACATTTCACGTTTACCACATTATAAAGCATGGCACATTTCACAGTTTAACGTGGAAAACGGTGTTTGAATTATTGTAGCACTTACAGCGTTTACCAATTTTAGTCTTCAATTATCATCGCAAAATTAAAATGTTTATTTCCTAGTCAATTGTACGTACATTTGTGAGTTTCTATGTAATACAAAACTCAATTACATGTTAGTGCAAAATATGTGTTCAACCACCTGTGGTTCAACCAGTGCGAAATACGACATTTGAGAATTTGTGAGCCTAGTTGATTGGCATGAATGTCGAACTTGTAACAGCAAATATATCTGATATTGCTTTATTTAAGACAAAGAATGTTGATTTTGATTTGTGCGTCCGTGTAATATGTTGTCGAACACTGTATAGTTCGAAGTGTAAGGGCCACGTATTTACGTTCTAGTCACAGAACACGACATTCAATTCCTTCTCGTTCAACAACTTACTTAAAAATATACATTATGTTCAAGTGTAAAATCATTATGTACACGATGATAAACACAATTGAAATAAATATAACGTCCATCAATGGCATTTACGACTTCGTTCTATTTTTACGGACTATTTCAGAAATATATTCTTCGTCCATAATTTTGTACCTTTGCACTCTGGATGTCATATTCTTCCTTCGCAAAATATTTCTGTCAAAACAGGAACATCATTATGATTATTGCGATGGAATTAATGAGCTGCATAAAAAAATATGTACCTGTGTAAGATACCAGCATTTAACGTATCTGAAAATGTAAAAGAAACTCTGTAAACAAGTTTCTAAAGTGAACGGGATATCATCTCAGCTTGTTTTAAATGTCACAAGAACAAAGTGAAAATATACGTAATCATTAACTTAAATGCGAGTGAATATAAAGTTAAAATATATGCTCAACGAATATCAATCCGTAATCTATTTCAAGTTTATATACACATACTACATATATCCCATGAAACGATTTAGATACATGTCAATGTACAGTTAAAAATTAACTGTCCTCTTTAGAGATTAATGAAACACGCGCTGATATTCCTAAAACTAATATCCTATCCTGAGAAACAACTTGCATCATTCATTGCTCTTTGATTTTTACCATTACCTTGCTTCTGCACCGAAAAAGAATATAAATTTTATGAACTTTAGAACAAAGAATTCCAGTGGTCACTAACAATAGCAAAATTCTCCTCATTGTAGTACATGAGGCCTAGTGCATTTTGTTTGCTATTTGCTTTGGATTTCTTAATTAAAGTAACCTACTTTCCTTATCATTCTCAATGAATCCCATTTTCCGTGTGAAGTAAATCTCTTTGAATCTTTGAATACGTGAATTAGTGGGTTAGGTAATTTAAATTTAGTGTTCTTAGCATCTAGGTGTTTCGAGAAGGTTAGGTTAATTATGCTAATTGCAATAGTATTTGTACACTTTCACTTCCTTTGCATGGACGTGTGAGCACTTAAAATAACACGAAAAATGTTTTTAAAAAGCTGTAACCTATGACCACGGTAACTTGTGCATCCAAATATTTACAAGATTTCTGGAAAATTATAAATTAATTCAAATTACACACGAGAATTAGGTTTCCAAAGTTTATTTCATCCGAAATTCCAGTCTTACGAACACTTTCCTCATCATCCTATACTTAAAAATTTCAGAAAATTATCTCGCATGCGAAACTCGGACTCTTAAGTTGTCATTACACAGCATTTAAATAGTATTTACATAAGAAAGCTGATATTTTTTTACGAATTCAGGGTATGTTTTAAATGTAGCAGAAAAAATTATCTAATCGCATTTTTTTCATTTGGTAATTCAAAAAAATAAAGGCAGATTATGCAAAACGGTCAAGATTGTATCTTATTATTATCAATATTATTTACGTGCTTTCTAAAATTTCATAAAATTTGAAATGTTCCTGGAGGTAAGATCGATTCAGTCAGAAATCTAAATATTAAGCTTTTGTAGTTCGTTGTGTTAAATATTGTGAATGTATAATACAAATCTAACTATGTGATGTCATGGAAGCTGGTGCCCAAGATACCTTTATAAGGTATGCCATTCCCGAGGTTCCGAGATTTATTCCCATGATGCTGTGCGCGCTATGACGTCATTAAGCGGACAGAATGGAACTTACTTCGTTATCGTATACGGAAGCTTGAGATAAATGGGTCTATTATTTACTTATACACACTTTTTCTTGAATGCCGGTAGAATGAGAACAAATCATCCTGTTTGTGCTCTTGCCACGTGCAATAATAATAGAAGAAAATCGCCTGGAATAAAGTCATCATCGCTTCCCAAAAAACAAGTTGCTGTAGCAGGATTGATTCAATTTGTTCCTCCAAATTTCGGACTTACTCAGTGGTGTAACCACAGGGGAGGGCAGGGGCATTGTCCCCCAACCTTCGACGGAAGTCAATTCTAGGGGGGGGGAACATTGATGGCCAAAGGCACCTGCAGGGGGCACAGAGGAGAAATTGCCCCCTTCTATTTCAAATTTTATACAAATAAAAATACATTTCGTAAAATTTTCTTGCTCGCTTCGCTTGCAGTGCCAGCTTTTCTGAGTCTCGTCAAGTTCAGAGACGTAGCTAGGGGGCGTCGGGAGTCGGCCATGGGCGCCAAATAATCTAATTTTAAAAAAAATGTGAAAGAGAGAATGCCTTAGCGCCATGTGATATTATTTGTCCCTTATTAAATCAATATTGTTTTAAATTGCAAAAATTGGATCAAAAAATTTTCTTTCTCGCTTCGCTCGTAATATAATTGTTTTGTAATGTGATGTATGTAAATAATATGTTTTGTATATAATATATGTAATGAAAAAACTTTGAATACGTACATAATTTAGTGTTAGAATCCTGCCCCCCTCTAGCTACGGGCCTGTATTCAATGTAAAGCATACTTATGAAAGCAAGGACAATTTTATCAATGATTTTTGTATTATCAATATAATATGTTGTATACACATCTATTATATTATAATTTAAAGATTAGATACGTCTAATTAAAGATATTGTACAAATATAATACTACTTTGCTGGCTTTAATTTATTTTATATCTGCTTTAAAAAGCCTCGTTGGTTCAGTCGGTAAATAATCTGACTGTCACGCTGAAGGCGAGGATTCTGTCCCCAGGGTGGTTGGTCTCGAGGGGGATTTTCTCAGCAACGTCCTTGCATGAAAACTGCTTTGAGGTTCACCAGGGGTCTAAAAAAATAGTATTTTGTAGGCCGGAACGTGATGCTAACACCACCTTCATAAATGACCGGGATTGTGAATCATAATCCCTAAATTCATTCATGGCATGTTACAACACGCAGAAGGTACTTTTGCTTTTAAAACTTAGTGCATATTTAGTCGCACACCGTGGGCGTTCGGTCTGAGACGTCATGGTTTGGGCTCTGGCTACGGAACGCGCAGGTTCGAGTCTTCTAGGAGAAGCGTAACAACTTTCCTTCTGAGGTTTCGGACTGTGTATGGGACCGGTGGGCACACACCATTGTGAAGAAATTGGAGAGCTACGAATGAGTAGCGTAATCCAGTCATGGAAACCATGGAAACTTAGAGAAATGACTGAGGGGATCGTCGTGCTGACCACACGTCACCTCGTAACAGGTTGGATGATCTCTCGCCTCGGCAGGTGGAAGTGAGGCCGGCAGTCGGTAGGTAGGCCTTAGCCCTGTATTAGTACACAGTTGAATACATGCCGCGAGAATACACATTATGAAATTTGTTTGACTCAACTCAAACATACTGCAGAAACTATTTCCATGTAGATTTAATAGCCGGCATCCGTGGCAGAGTGGTTAGCACATCGCGCTACGACGCCAAGGATCCCAGGTTCGAATCCCGGCCTGGGTATGGATGTTTGTGAGTGTCCATTCATCAATTTCATCATCATGACTCATCCTCATCTTCGCAATTAGCCAAAACTGGCAGAAAAGTGAAGTAAAATAAACCAAATAAAAAAATAGATTTAATATTTCATATTTGTGTTGCTTGATTGAATTGGTGTTTTAAGTCCGCTTTTTGCACAGAAAGGCTAATTTGGACTGGGCCTACAGTCTAAAGTGGGATCCTAACCACTATGTGCCTACACCGGGTATCAAACCCGGGACCCCTTGACTACAAGGCGACGGCGCTACCACTAGACCATCGTGGATGCCATATTTGTGTTGCTTGACAAGACTTATTTTCTAATTGCGCACTCTATTATTAGTAAAACACATTTTATGTGTGTGTTGGATATGGTATGAGATTTAATTAGGAAAAGCGATGGATAATGTAATATTTATACAAAGTAAATTAACGCATTATGTTCTTACAACAAATGTAACTATTACAGAATAGGAAGCCAGTGACGAAATTAGCCGTAAGTTTTTTTTTTAATTCCTCGCAGTAGTAAATATTGTTACAAATAAAATCGAGAAATTTAGATCCTCAACTTAGGTGGATAAGAGACCAAATTATAATTCTCAGCTTGCATTTACCTCCGATTATTAGAAGTATCATTCGACCGAAAAGCAATCTCTGACTGTTGGCTGATAAATGCGACGTGCCTAAAATACAGGAAAACGTAACAGCATAATCGTTCCATTATTTTTGTTTTGTATTTGTATTGCTTTTGTTTTATTTCAAGTATAATTTACCCCTTGGCTAATCGCAAAGATGAAAATGAATGGTGAGTAGATGAAATGGATGATCACAAATCCATGTGGATCACAAACAGTACAGAGTACTACACAGATTGTTGGCCCACATGCCAGAACCTAGTAAGCCCGCAAGATTGAAGTTCCTAGGATATATTACCTGGAAGAAATATTGCTATTTGAATGTTTCCCGAAAATACACCATTTATACAATAGCCATTATCTAATTCATTCGCCGGCTCTGTAGCCGAGGGCGTTAAGTGGTCGACTTTCGATTTCGCCTCCGAAGTTCCCGGTTCAAGTCCCAGCATGGGCATAGGTTTTCTCTGCGAGTCAGGCACGTATCCAGGAATTCCTTTCGTGGTGGGCTAAACACCATATTTTTAAGGGGTATATATAGAACCTCACAATTGTATGTTTAAGGCCAATGGTGGCAATTGGGTTCAAAACGGGAGTGGGGGGGGGGGGGTGCAAGAAAAGTTTACTTTCTCTTCCCTTGGTATGCAAGGGTTAGCATAAAGAGGTCATAGTGTGAAGGCAAAAAAATGGGGAGCAACTATCCCCAAAATCGTCGCCACTGTTCAAGGCTGCCAAATTATTCAGAACGTGAAATCGGAACATTTTTTACCACTCAACTCCTCTGTTTCCATGCATTAACATTGTGTGCCGGAACCATCTCAGTATGTGTGTTTGCCCATTTCTTATCATCAGACATCAAAACATCTATGGCGTCTTCGAGTGTTTTTTACGAAGCTGTTACACACGCACGGGATGGACAATCCACTCGACAACGCGAGACTCAAACTGTGGGCTGAGAACTGGACGCAGAAATTTCTCGAATATTTCTCTCTGATTCGAGCCTGAACACCACTACTGTGTCTTGTCCTCCCATGTTTACAGTTCTTATAAAAGCTGAAACCCACCAAATTATTCATATTGAGGCCTAAGCACTCGCAAGTGTTCACAATTGTCTGTCACAACTTCCGCAGTCTTGTCGTATATTGGCACAAAACAGAGTAAGTCTTC
Organism: Lepisma saccharinum; assembly: GCF_977018435.1. NCBI lineage: Eukaryota > Metazoa > Arthropoda > Insecta > Zygentoma > Lepismatidae > Lepisma > Lepisma saccharinum. Next base: position 17,661,417 of record NC_139231.1, on the reverse strand, counting down.
TCGAATACAGTTCGAAACAATTAATTCACAATGAAAACCCTTCCGATCCCAACACATCTAGTGTTTCTTCTCCCAATATGATTAAATGCTTACTCATTTATCTCCAGTGACGTGCCCAAGGGAAGGTTGGTGAGGTCATAACCAAATTTGACCAAGTATTCCTTAAAATAAAGAACTTCAAAGAGAGGAAAAGATGGCAAAATGAGGACTGACCACCAAAAATAGTATGCATAACCCTCCTCTTCTAAAATTCTGGGAAAATTTGGTCCGGGCACAACTAACTCATCACTCAAAACTTTGATTTTCAGTTGATCTGTGCAGCTTATTTCTTTTTTAATTAACCGCTCCAATACCCGTTACTGATTAAATATTCACTTTAGAGAGAGACCTTCGATCTCTTCAGCCCTCGACCCGAACTAGCACTACACTGAGGCTCCGGAAATTCCGCTGTCGTTAATGTCCTTCTGGTTTGGACCCGAACTGGAACTAGTAGTAGACTTCGTTACTTTACGGTATTTAGTCCTTTTCATCTTCGAATCACTAGATCTTATAAAGCCACCAATGTACACTGACTGTACACTAATCGACAGTATGAACTGTCATACTTACCTTTGAATACTCATTAACCGATTCTGTTCTACAGATCAACTTGGAAATTGAAGCCGCGTATTTTAACCTCATTATATTCTAGAACGTTCCACAGATAAAACGATTCGTTAATGTTGCCAGTAGTTCGACTCCTTCTCTTATTCAAGAACGTTCCCTCTCGCGCTTTCCAGAGATTAAAAAAATATAATGAATCGTCCTACGTGTGGCGCTACGTTTACAGCTTCCAAATGCTGACAAGTCTTTGCATAGTGTTGCGACAACACCGAAAGCGCAAGAAAAGTTTTAATGCAATATTATCAACAACAGGGTTATAGAACATTCTCCGTGTTGCCATGGTAAGTATATCTCTCCTTATATATTATCGGCACACTATTTTAGAAAACAAGAACCTAATTTTGCCGGACCCTGTGGCTGAGTGGTTAGCACATCGCGCTGCGACGCCAAGGGTCCCGGGTTCGAATCCCACTCGGCCATGGTTGTGTGTGAATGTCCATTTATCATTTTCATCATTTCATCACTCATTCCCATCTTCGTAAATTAGCTAAGAGGAACAAAACGCGAAGTAAAATAAAATAAATCAAATCCAAAAAAAAAAAAAAAAAAAAAAAATTATGTAGTGTAAACTGAAAAAATTAAGGGGGCTCCAGCCCCCTGATCCCACCTTGGGTGCGCACTATTAACAATAACAGGGTTCTAAAACATTCTGTGTCTTGGCTCGAAAATTATTTATCTCAAATTATCATCACATTATTTAAGAAGCCATGAACGTAATTTTATGTAGCGTAATTTCCTGAATGGGGTGCTGGAGACCCCTGATTCCCACCTTGGATACGTGCTTGACTCGATAATTATTCCTCTCCTTAAATTATCGTCACATTATTTTATTTCCGACCACAAGAAACCAAATACCTCATTTTATCAATTGTAAACAGAAAACTTTTTGGGGGGTTCGAGCCCCCTAAGCTCCCCCTTGGATACGTGCCTGCTACGAGTGTCCCTTCATCAATTTAAACTAATCATCACTCATCCTGTTCGTCGCGATTAGCCAAAAGTGGAAGAAGACGCTAAATAACAAAAACAAATTTATCCTCATCGTGGCGATCAACTGGAGAATGTTAAAAGTAGCGTAAAAATATTAAAGGGAAATTCCAGGACATTCAGTAAAAAGACATATCAGAATATGCCCGGACAAGAACTTTCCTTAGAATGAGACATTTAAAATAAATGCAATAGGTTAGCTGGAAAGAAAAGCCGGCAGGGACAAGATATCACGCAAAAAATAAACTATGCATTGTTTTGGAATAAATGTATTCTTCTATCGCGTATTTGATCTCTTGCTGTCAAATCAAATTAACAGCTTTGGTGTATAATATCAAAAGATGCATGAAAACACAGCGTTTCATGGGCCATCTGCTACATTCTACGCATAGCTTTCAACCGCTCGTGTCCGCTTGGTGACGTCACAAGCTCTAGCCAATAACGTGCAAGTCGCGGAGTGGCCCCCCCTGGCTGGTGCCATACACAAAAACGCGCGATTGCGCGCGCGCGGCATCGACTTGTAATCAAGAGATCTTGGGTTTGATACCCTGTGGAGGCACATAGTGTTTCGGATCCCAAATTAAAATGTAGGTTCGGTCCCGATTAGCCTCTTTATGCATGAAGTGGACTGAAACCTAAACTTCATACATACATTCACACACGCACGCACACACACACACACAGACAGACAGGGGGCGGCGATTGGGTTCCAAAACTAGGGAGCAAGGTGCCAAAACTGGAGGAGGGGGGGCAAGGACAGTTTATTGTCTCTTGGTAGATAAGGCAAGGTTGTTAAAAGTTCAGGAACCCATAAATTATAATGGGTTATATTGGGTTCCGATGCAGGACGGGAACATTCTTTCTCGCACAAATTAAATTCGGTTCAAGCTACCTATTGTTTCATTGGAAAAAGGTTCTTGGACCGTAATTAAATTCATCCGGAAAAAAAGGCTCATGGACCAAAACGAAATAATTATTTTACAGACAAAAAGGTTCTTTACGGTCCAGAACCCTTTTACGGTTGCTGATTTTCTCTCCCGGACCAGAATTCCTGAGATAAGATTTATCATAGTGCTGGGGCAAAGGTGGCAAAAAGTGGGGTCAACTGCCCCCACGACCCCTAATCACCGCCACTGATTACGCTTATGCCTTATTATCCTATGCGTAAAACATTGAATTTCCAGGTTTCCGTACGTAATTAGTACGTGTGATGTGTATCGGAGAGCATGTAGCCCTTTGTGTAACTTTAAACTTTTTTTTTTTTTTAAAAAAAAACATTTTGGATGCATCATTTTTTATATATTTACATATTTATTAAGTTCGTTTCTTCATCTTTGAAGTAATACCCGAAATTTGGCCATTACATTCAAGACAATTTAGAAAAATTAAAGTTTCGTGATGCCCTGCGTTCCATAAGAACCAATGCTATTAGAAGCGCCAACCAAGGATTTTCACCCACAAAATGGCGGTCGCGAGTACTCGTATATGACGTTAAGTCATACATCCAGGGACTCTACATCCTGTTTTATTACAACGCCACCTCTCGGAAATGTTACCTTTTGTCAACAAAGAGCAAACCTCGGAACACGCAAGGAGTAAAGCACTCGGTGTTTACAAAATGCAATCAGTGACGGCTTCTAACCACACATTCGCGCACATTATTAGCACTTTACCAACTAGGACGACGTTTAAAAACAATGAAGTCAGTGGCGTCTTGTAACCACACATTCGGAATTATCTTGGAAACGGCTCGTTTGATAAGTAACGCATGTTTAATAAGACTTTTTTGCTTCTATTATCGTGTACTTTCAACTGTGCCAGTTTGTGTCATTACTTATGATACACCCTTTATATAAATGTAACATATTAAAAGGAATTTTAAAAATATGGAATCATATTCAAGTTAATCACAAAATAGTGTCTGACAGTATTTAAGGCTAGGCTAGGTACACCATAGTGTACAGTACACTCCCATCACATAGTAGTGGAGCAATTCACTTCTTTATACAGCATTTTGGTTCCGATGTACAGTTCAACAGACATTGAACCAGAATGCTGTTGTATAAATAAGTGAATTGTGGTACTACTAAATGAGGTGAGTTTGCTTTCTAAAATAAGTTATAGCTAAATTGGGTCCCTTAGAGAAACTGAGAGAAACTACAGCACTTAAGATGGCCACAGGCCGAAACTGTCGCTTGTCATTTGTTTCTTCTCTTGAATCCTTCAAGGAAAATTACTTTAGATAATTATAAGGTCCCATCATCAATTTCATCTAATCATCACCCATTATCATCGTCACGATTAGTAGACAGTTGCATAATAGGGACATAATTAAAAATTACCATTCTATGATTTGTACTTACCTCCAAGTGATACAAAATTGCCTCTTCACCCACACCATTTTGTGCAAATATTTCATAAAACCAGAAAAAAAAGACAAAGGTTTTTGCACGGCGTCAGTCAACGTGTTTATTAAAGTATGGAAACTTCCAAAATTTGCTTCCCTTAAAAATATTCTAGTGGAACTGATTTGCTGTTTGCTATTCTATTTTGCTGATATTTCCAAGATAATCACGGTTAAAATTAAGTCATCCATACTTTTCCGAATACCCCCTTTTTTTAAACCAACTATAGCTTGTACAGTGTCTCTCAAAAGTTTTACGACAACGACATTTTAAACTAGGCAACCCAATTTACACAAGGCGTTGGTGGGTTGCGTGTAGAGTTAGGCTCAATTTCAGGGTTGCCACATGCACAATAGATATTTATAAAATACAGTAAGCAATAAAAACAAGTATTATTGTATAAAATTATTAAAAATATCACTATTATATCGCAAGTGACAAAATTCTTTCTCAAAGAGAAAAAAATAGGTTCTCTAGTATTTCATCGCTGATGAGTTTACAGAAAGGAAAAGAGGTGAGAGAAAACGAGAGGTGACAAAGGACAGGAGAAAGAGAAAGCGAAAAGATAAGAGGAAAAGTAGAGGAGAGAAGAAAGAGAGGACGGACGAGGAGAGGAGATGTAGTGAGGAGAATTGAAGAAGATTATAGGAGAGATGAGGAAAATGGAGCAAAGAAGAGAAAAGAGGAGGAAAACGAGATGAGAGAAGAGGAGACGAGAAGAGGGGAGTGGAGATTAGAGTAAAGCAGAGAAGAACGAAAAGAAGAGAAGAAGAGTGCAATGGAGTAGGAAATCTAAGACAGGAAAAGAGATACGAGGAGTGGAGATGAGTGGGATGGAGATAAGATGCGAGAAAAGTAGGGAAGGCGATGTGAAATAAAAAGATAGGAGAAGGAGGGGAGAGAAGAAGGAGAAGGAGAATAGAAGAACAGAAGGACTGAAGAGAAGAGGTAGTTGCAGAAAATATCGTCTCAGCGTCAAGAATTTATGCAGTGGTCAAATTATCGACATGAAACATTCAATAACTTTTTGAAATGTATTGGAGAATGTATTTGATCGGTTCAAAATGCCTTTTGGCTTAGTTCAGAGCAAAATAAAATCTTCCATGTAAGATCTTTGATTTTACCTGCGATTGTATCACTAAAAATATGAATGTAATTTTAATATTTATAAGAATTATCCAATTTCGGTCCACTTCTCGGTTCGTTGAAATGGAGATTTTGTAACTTAATATTTCCTATCCCCCAATCGTTAATTCTAAACTGAATCATTCCGTTTCACACGACGTGGACAATGAACACAATGGAAAAGGTCTAAAACTTACGAAAATTTTCTGCCAACGAAAGGGTTTGAATTTACGACCATCAGATTGACAGTCCTGAACGGTAAACACTACTCTACAAGCTTTCGCTTCTGAAAGTAAGTAGATGTATATGCAACTCTCCTCCTACACGTAATGTGCAAACAATGTTTGTTTGTAAGAAAGAAAACGAAGGTAGTACGACTCCGCGAAAACGTTTAATGGAGAATTACACATGATGAGAACTTTTCATTCGATATTTGCGGAGGTATCCTTGTATTAAACTCGAGTGGGAAAGGGGGTATATTTAGTATATCCTGAATTGCCACAAATATAAATAGTTATGTCATTAACATTTGTCAATGTCTTTGAAGCAGTACTCAATTATCGTTAGAGTATCATAATTCACGATCTTATACATGAAAATATCCCTTTGAACTTGTGTCAAGTCATTATTTTTGTTAATTTTTTATATATATTCCATTTGCAAAACAATGTAGCCACTTTACACGGCTATTACAAATAATGTTACCATGCTCTTGTTTAATAGAAGGGAATTTAGAAAAAGAAAAGAAAAGAACACCTGGTATGGAGGATCGAACCTGGGATCGCTAGCAGCCCAATCGAGAACTCTAACCATCATTTTTTAAAAGGAAATACCCCCTACACGGAGGTATCCCCCACCATTCACTCTTTTTCTCACTTTTACACTTTTTCAATTCTTACATTTTTTCTTTGTTTCTTATCAACTGGACGAACACAAATACTCATGCCTTACCCGGGACTCAAACCCAGAACCCCTTGCTTTGTAGCACGCTCTGCTAACCACTTTTTTTATTGTCTCATTCTGATATACAAGTTATAGAATTACATTGTTGTTGACATAAGTGTATTACTGCTATTACAATTTGTATTTCTATCTGGTTAACCTTTACATTTTTGTTTGACCTAAATTAAGTATAAAGCACTAATAAGAAATTTGCATACCATTTCTTCCTTGCTTTTTTCGTATTGTTCTTGCAAGAAGATACTAAATTGTTTCTGAAAACTGCTCTCGTCATTGTGAAAAATCTATAATAAGTATTCAGTTATCAACCATTAAACTGCTCGTTCCTTTGTTGGTGGAAAAAAATTGAAATCAGGAAAAACTATATATGTATCCGTAAACTGTGTTAATGAGGTGCGGGATATACGACTGGGCATTGTTCTCAATTTGTTCCATGCCGTGGAGGAGTTTCGACACTTCGTTATCCTGTGGGCTAAAGAGTCTGGCACGTTGCAGGATATGCAGTTAGGAGAGTCACTGATGCCATATTGGTATGTCCTATCTCTTGTCACTATAACAGGATGGACCACTTTGTACCATATTGATTGGCCAGCTTTTGAAAGGTGTTTGTAGGAGACATTTTCCCATATTTGTGGCCAATTATGTGTATTGTAATCCCTGACTATTCGTGGTACTGTGTTCTTTGAACTATTGATTTCACTATATAATTTTTTAACAGATGGTGTAAATTGTCTCATGTCGTAATAACAGGTAGCATACTTGTAAAGCAATGTCGTTATAAAACAAAAACCTTTTTGGGATACTTTGGATATCGATGGGAGCTTCTAATGGAATGTTTCGTATTATCGTCTGTATACATGCTTGGGTCGTTGACTCGTGCAGTGAGAAAGCTGTTTGAAGGCCAGTCTGTACAAACAATGCTCTTGCCTGTGTGTTCCCGTGTTTAGTGCCAACCCACCTGTCTTCTCTGATAACGTGACCTCATTCATTGCCATCCGGAAAATTGTATCGTGCCACATAAAGCAGCCAACATCTTTGTTGACCTTGGCTAAGTGCTGTGGTTTGAAGTGCAGGATTTTTACTACATACCAAAGTTTAGAGAGAGCAAAAACGTTGATAAATCTTACTCGTGCTTTTAAACTCAGAGAGCGTATCTTGTTCGCTCTGAGGACGTAGATTGCTCTCTCGCACGTGAGTTTACTATTTGCTTCGATCGTTTAATCGATATTTGCATAGAAGTTGATACCTAAAACTTTTGTTTTCTTGTCTACAGGGATCTCCGTATTGTTTGTGAAGGGATTCACCTTGCCAAGAGGCATCAGGAATGACTTTCGATTGTTTAGTTTTGCTCCTGATGTGTGCTCAAAAGTATGTATTTGGCTTTGAACACTGTACAGATCTCTTTCATCCTTGAGAAAAATGGTCACGTCATCCATGAAACTGCCAACTTGTATTGTGGTGGAAGCCATAGAAATGCCCTGTAAATTATGTTGGATACTAAACAAAAAGGGGGCTATTGTGAGGACGTACAAGTTGCTACTCAAGGGACTACCTTGTAGTACACCTCGTCGCATTTTAAAACTTGTTGTGAAGAAACGATTTATTTTGAGTTTTAGCATCATATGATTATATAAGGTTTTGATCCAATTAATAAAAGTGTCTCCTAAGCCATATGCTTCTAAGACTTTGTACAGATATTCATGGCTCACTCTGTTATATGCTTGGGAAAAGTCTAAAGATAGAATTGCCTTCGATGCATTCTTATTTTGTCTGGTAATAATTACGTCTCTTATCGTTTGCAGCAAGTGATGTATACTTTGAGACGTATTACAAGCGAACTGTAAATTGCCAATAAGTTTAACCATATATTTCTTTAAACGCTGATTTATGCACCTACTTATAAGTTTGATGTCACTACTCAATATTGAAATTGGCCTAAAAACTGTGAGGAACTTTGGATTTGCCTCTTTGGGGACTAACACTATAACTCCCATGCTACTGGTCTACCCTATTGTCCCTGTTGTCAACACTTCGTTGACCCATTTCGTTAATTCGTCTCCTATTAAATCCCAAAAACATTGATAGAATTCTGATGGTAATCCATCTTCGGCTGTAGTTTTATTCCTCGGAGCTTTGAATACTGCATTATGAACCTCCTTTTTACTAAACGGTTGTGTGAGCTCAGTTCTTTCATTTTCCGTCAGTGATGCAGGGAGGTAGTTCAAAAAATTACATTGCGTTTCTGTTTGTTTAAAGGCTTGACCAAGAAGATTTTTATAGTATTGCAAAAACCTGTAGTTTATACTATGAGGACTGGTGTCAACTTCACCGGAATCTAAAATTAATTTATGAATGACGCGACTCATGGCGTGTTTATGTTCTTGAAGAATGTGACTTAGTGTGGCTTGCTCGTCCGAGTATATAGGAAGAATCTTGCTCTTTATTATTGCTGCAGATTTTCGTTTCCTATGTATAGAAAGTAATTGCGCTTTTATTTCATTTGCATAGGGACGAACGAAATTACCTTGCAGTGCTAAACGATGGAGATCATTCAAGACTGCATACAAAAAATTATATTTGTTTCTTTGATCTCTACTAACCTCTGCACAGAAGATTGTACTGACCTGACGAAATTTAGGCTTAACTCGAGTTTACCACCACTCGATTAGGGTCTTTTGCACTGGCCGAGAGTCCTTGAGTTCGTTCCACGTTTCCCTGATTAACTGGACATAACTACCATTGTGTAATAATGTGCTATTTAAAAGCCAGTATCCGCTCCTTGTCGGTGTTTGATCAAATCTAAATTTATTTTGAGAATTGGAACACTATGGTCACTAAAGCATACTGGAAAATTTTGAACACTAATTATATATTCCTGAAATTTTGGTGCGACATAAAACCTATCGATCCTTGACGCACTGTTTGAAGTGATATGTGTGTAACCTGGACTTTCACCGTTGGCGTGTATCCAAGCGTCACGCAGTTGTAACCCCTGCGTTAATTCATAGAGCGCACGTGAGAAGTTGTATCCTGGATTTTGATCTTGTGAACGAATTACGCAGTTAAAATCTCCCACTAGTATAGTGTCTAGTGTATGGGATGTCAACTCGGGCCATACAACTGTTGAAAAAATCTTCTCTTTTCCGTCTGTTTTGGCTTCCTGACGGAGCATACACATTACAGAGAAACACTGAGCCTAATTTGGCACTTATTTGTCTGCCCGTGGGATGGGGCACTACATTACGTAAATTCAAGTGTCGTCAACAAGCTATGGTAGTCCCTTGTGCAAAGGGAGTAAAATTGTTGTATACTTTAAACATGCTCAGTACAGAAAAATCGTCTATGGCGACCTCTTGAAAGAGGGCGACATCAATAGACGATTTAATGAGAAAGTCATTGAGAGCAATTATTTTGGTCTTACTTTGCATTTGATTCAAATTTATAGATACCAAGGTAAATGTTTGCATGATTATAACTGTCCACAAAAGAAAACTAAAGTTACTTACGTTCTTCAACATTACTGATCTCTAATTTCTGCCCATAATGCATTAACTATGCTTTCACTAAATAAATCAGGGGTAAGTTTGTTAATCGTTGAAGGTTTTTCTTTAGATACATTTGCTGAATTACTTGTTAAATTAACCTTTGAAACGTCTTGTTTTGGGGTACCAGGTTCTACTCTAAATTCGTTATGAACTATTGTGGAACTTACGCATTCATTATTTTTCTTCTTCTTTCTTCGTAGCACCATGTACTCTTCCGCCACTGACCGTAACCTAGATACAGATCTTGACCGTGATTTCCTAGGGGAGGTAACTACGGGGAATTCTGCCTCCGCGATCAAAGCACTTGGGGGTGGGGGGTATGTGATGCCTCTCCTCTGAAGTGGTCAATGTTGGCTGCTCCATCTCTTCCGATCCTGTTGGTGCATTCTTCACACTAACTTCGTGTCTGGTACCTGTCTCCTCGTCGGTGATTCTGGGGCTATCCGTGTTCCCTCCATTGTTATCTCTTGACACAGGAACGTCTGCAACTGATGGAGCTGAATCTCTTGGTTTAGTCCGTACGGGTAGCACAGTAGGTTCATATACCATCGGTACATCGTCAGCGTGTATATTAAACGCCCCCCCCTGCGGGGCTGGTTCCCAGGGGATCGACGCTTGGGACACTGGGCCACTAATAACCCTCTTCCGAACACGCGATACACGTACGAGCCTGCCCAGGGTATGTGACCCAATAGGAGTCTCCATTCATTATTACATATGAGGGTATGGGTTTACGTAGTATTATTTTGATCAAGACACGTCCAGTTCGAGTAGGGTAAATGTGATCCGCAGAGTATGTCTCGTCGTCTAGTTTCAACACTTCCCCATAAGAACTCATGACTCGACTTATCACTTCTGCACTTAATTCAGTTGGGACTACGTGGATTCTGACAATTACATGTCGCTGGTGGGCCCATTCTACTTCAACCTTATGGTCACCATCTACGTCACTATAGATTACCTCAGCACCAAAATCATTTAGTAACCGTTCTCCTACCACTTTTGTCGCAAATTTTACGTACAAACACTTACGAAAGTAATCTATTTCAAATCTGAGCACTTGGTTCGTAGGCACTTGGTAGACATCATGAAACTATCGATGAAAATTATCGTGATCTTATTATAGATCGTGATCTATTTCATCGTATCTTCACTGGCTTTCGGTAATTGGAGTCAAAACCTCGCTTGCACTCCAAAGGAAAAAAAACTAACACAACACTAGCAAACCGTATACGGCCCTAGCTAACTCGGACAGTTCGATCACTAAGCCTTCTCACGCGAAGAGCGGAGCTCGCTACGAACTGCTTCCTACACGAGCTGCAGTCAAACTCGACCACTTCGCCACGGAGGTCGACTACCACTACACCACGCCCTTGCCTTCGATTAAAACAACAATTTTTAAGTATTCTGTCCCTCCTATATTGTAAATGTCGTTGGGTATACATGTAGTTGAACTTTACTTTAATTTTGAATTGCTTTCTTGTAGTATAGCAGATATGTTCGAGACATTATTTTTGAAGTGATGAAGAAAAACGTACGTACTTGTGAAAATGTGAGATATTTCTTCTAACTTATTATTGTGATTAGACATTATTAATGGAAAATATCTAGAGGCTTCAACATTGGAGGACGATATTATCTTCCTGTGATTCTACAACAGATGAGATGCTTGTTTACTGACGCAAGTCTCTTGTTCAGAACAGTCTTATGAAATGTATTTGCTGTTGCGTAAGGAAACACGAAATAATTACACCGTTTGCGAACTACCAAATCTACGCAACGTTAGACGTAAACAGGCGGAAAATTTTATTCATAAAATCACTTCACATTTGGCAGTATTAGTCAAGAGAGACTCGTGGGACACTGTTAAGGTGCTAGACTAAATCCTTCTTATTTTTCTTCCTCGAAGAAACAACAGTTCGTAAAGTAGAGCAACAGTCGTTCCGCTCTTTCTTATTTCTTTTAAATTCTTCCACATTCCATTAATTGGGTTAAATTTGTATTTCTGCCATTGACGTAGACCAGGCCCGTACGAAGGATTTCTTGCAAGCGCCATTGAAGTCATGATAATTCTATGTTTAGAAAATAATATATATATAAATTAAATATTGCGTACTAGGAATTATTATTACAATAAAGAACATGTCTAATTGTGAGTTAAGAAAAAACAATAATAAAGAGACATTCTCGCATCACGATTGCAGTTTGAAAAATTCGGGACAGGGATTGAAAGTAACGCACTGTCCTGACTAAATCGGTGAAACGGACGTCTGCTAGCCTTGCATTATAAAACTGAAACCATCCAATATTGCAGACTGAAGTCTTTTGTGCAAGAAACAGATTTATTTATGTAAGATCAAAATTGAAAGTTTTACACATTTCTAAAATCGACGATGTTATTTTCGTAGTTATTGATAGGTTCACATTTAAATATTTCAGGGTTCGAGGGGACATGGCCTCTATGTTCCCCCCTGGGTACTGGCCTGACGTAGAGCGTGGGAGCGAAATTTTGGAGAATCTTTCTATTAAATTTATTATTTAAATCCACCTTATGCTCAGATAAGTTTATTGACAATCCTGAACTTTTCGTTTAATAGATAATATTTGGTTTTAATCAACGGGAGAGCATTGGTCGAATTTCCTTTCTTGCTCCTTTGAGAGAATATATACTTCTACAATAGCAATCCCGTTCGGAAACGGTGAAAAAGAAGACTTGCTTTTCAAAGGCAGACAAGCTTGGTAGCGTAGCTTGCTCGCGTTCAAAGTGACTCACTCACGCTATTCAAGGCCGCTTCCTATCGCAAAACACTGTGCGTCGATGCACAGTGTCTGCACCCAGCAAGTTACAAGTGACCAGAGTCGAATTTTAAAGAGAATCTGAAGAATGACAAATTTCACCAGAGGCGGCTAGGTGGGCACTAGCTCAACATACAATAGTTTAAGTGATAATTTCTGACGAACAAGAAACCTTATTGAATTGCGGTCCCAGGTTCGATCCCCCATACTAGGTGTTTTCTTTCATCTTTTTCTTAAATCCCCTTCTATTAAACAAGAGCATGGTAACATTATTTGTAATAACAGTGTATAGTGGCTACATTGTTTTGCATATGGAATATACATAAAAAATTAACAAAAACAATGACTTGACACACATTCAAAGGGATATTTTCATGTATTAGATCGTGAATTATGATACTCTAACGATATTCAAAAGCTGGCCAATCAATATGGTACACTGGCGAACTTTAAAAAAAGGTCTCCCTCCTATCAGTTAGATTGGAAGCAACAAACAAAAACCGATATTGAATTGGAAACACTCGAGCGTCAATCCCGAAACTCGGTGCAAGATAAGGAAGAGCTGCACATTTGTCAGTCGTGAACACCACACAGGAGAGCAATGTTAACCATGTGTCATCAAGGAATTAGCACAGCGTTTCTTTCTGTGGTCATTCGGCCTCGGAAGAAATATTTGTTGTCCATTTTGAGCTTTCAAGAAATCAGGTTCTGAGCTGGCGATTTATTTCCTTCATGAATGAAAATAGGTTGTTCATTTTTTCGTTTCTTTTCTTTCTTTTGTCATTAGCTCTAAAACAAATATAAAAAGAAAACGAGCAAAGAAGGTCGTTTCTTTCGGCACGTGACAGGCATATGTGGTAACTTTGCTATTTTTACGACCATATTATATCCCTCTTGTTTACTTTCAACGATAAGGACGAATGTTGGAGTGACCAGAAAAAATGAACGAACACAATAAGCTCTTAAATATTACCCACGCTTCGAAAATAGATTCCGGACCCAGTGGCAGAGTGGTTACCACATCACGCTACGATGCCAGGCGTCCCGCATTCGAATCCTCGCCTGGGCTTGGATTTGTGAATGTCCATTCATCAATTTCATCATATCGTTACTAATCCCCATATTTGATTGAGTTTGATTGATTGAGTTTGTGTTTGAAGTCCACTTTATGCACAGTAAGGCTAATCGGGACTGGAACTACAGTTTAAAGTGGGATCCGAACCACTATGTGCCTCCACCGGGTATCGAACCCGGGAACGAGGCGACGATGCTACCACTGCGCCATCGGGGATGCCTCCCCCATATTTGCAACTTAGCCAAAAGTGGCACAAGAAGCGAAGTAAAATAAAGCAAATCAATCAATCGAACATAGGGTCTCCGGTTTCATAGAGCAGTATGCAAAGCACTCGGTCATAAAGACCCTCAAAATTGAAATAATAAGTGGAACAAAAAACCAACCTGATATTAGAGTATTTTAAGAGTTTAGGCAGATTAACAGTTCACGTCAACCTACAACAATTTCACCTGTATTTTGTGATATATGGTTGTGCCCTAATATAATTGAACGTGCTCTTGCGATAATAGTTACACATTTCCGTCTTGCAACACACAACTTCGACTTGGCACGATATGTCCATTTCCTTGCCCCTTTTCTGTATTTTTTTCTATTTAGGATATATTACGTTGCCTTTTTGCCTCTTGGTTAATCCGTGGCGATGAGAATGATTGACCAATTGATAACATGGATGTGATGGGGCAAACAGGCCTTAATCATGGTTCGAACTTAAGACCTCTGTCTTCAAAGCACGTTACAATCTGCCACGTGTGTCTTTTCATCTCCAGTCACCATTAATTTCAAGATGTAGAAAATTGTTGCACTTGTTGAGAGAAATCCATACCCTCGTAATGTTATAAGTAAACGTCAACCTAGTTGATGTCCCAGGAACCCTTCCTTCCACGAAAATCACACTGTGTCCACATGATTTACGACTGAACGCTTACTAAAGTAATAGAAATGTGCATCGCCATTTCCATTAATCGCTCACTCTTCGTATATTTTGAGGTCAGCTAATTCGAACATACGACCCTAAGACAGCTACACAGCCAAAAAAACTGCAGTGTCAAAAAAGTAATTACTGTATATTTATATATTTTATTTGTGTTAATGGAATATTTTTCCCTTCAGATTCTTATTTATGTTTGTTTGGTTTATTTTACTTCGCTTTTCTGCCACTTTTGGCTAAACGCGATGATGAGGATGAAATGATGAAATTGATGAAGGGACAGTCACAATGAACACCGAATGAACACAATGCCAAGGCGGTGTTTAAGCAACCTGTGTTAACCACTCTAGCACGGAGGCCGGAATCCTTTTTAGTTAGGAGAAATCGTTCCTTGACAGCGAACTAAGAACAGTTAATATGCGTCACGTCAGAGTTATAATATTTTAAATTTCTAACAATCAATTGGGATTTATTCTTAACCATTTTTTTGTCTACATAAAAACTTCCACACAGTTAAGATCGTTTACACTAAGGACAATAGCGTTAAAGTCCATGCTTTAAGGAATAATTAAGCACACTATGATGACGGAAAATAATAATTCACATGACTATATTCATGCATTACATCGGTGAAACATTAATTTTCGTTCAGGAAGAAATATTGAAAAACGCAGGGACACAATGACCAATTGATTTATTTATTTTACTTCGCTTTTCTTCCACTTTTGAGTAATCACATAGATAAGGATAAAAGGTGTGTTAAGACGAAATTTGTGAAATGCAATCACAAACGTAGGACACAGCCCGAACTTCACAGCCCATTATACTGGCCTTGTGTCTAGACGCCAGATCCTCGTTAGTCTGCAAAATATACTCCATTGTCACAATAACGTAAGCATTCGTAGAATAAATTTGTATGTCATTCTTCCCCTCCCCCCAAGAAACGTGAGCTAAACTAGTGCGCATTCTGTGATATGTTCATAACTTCTCAGGAACCACTCGCGGCCTTCAACTAGTTTATCCTGAAAAAAAACTGCGGGTTAGGATGTTAACAGATATTTCAGGGACAATATCCAAAGAATACTGTCACATACGCAGAATGCAAAACATTTCTATTTTCTCATTTCTACTACAACCCTGGCGAAAAAAGGCGGCTGGAGCGTGGTGCTGATCCTATCACCTCCAAAATAGCCGAGCTCGAGAATATGCGGTGCAATACTACCACATCCCCTTAATGTGCCTTCATATCACGTTGCTATACGCATGAGGAACTTTACCTAACCTTTACTATTACTAACTACTCATGCCAGGAATTTTGGTATTTTTTATACTTTTTATTTGCCCATTGCTAACCTGGTTCATTCCCAGCCATAACAACAATTAGTCGATGCAACAAAAATACGCCAAACTTAAAAAGAAACGGGTGTCGGCGTGCGCGCGCGCACGCACACACACACACAGAGAAAGGGGGCGGGGTAGGAACACAAAATTCTTCCACAAACTGCCCAGATCATGCCTGACAAGACTCCAACAGAAAGCTTTCCGGAAACAAGTTTATGTGCGCATAAGGTAGTGATGGCCTTGTCTGCAACTGCCTTCCCCCACTTTCTTATCCAATACAGGAGTAGTGAAGTGTTTCCATCCAACTACCTTCCAATCTAACTAAGAGGAACGAGACCTTTTTTTAAAGTTCGCCAGTGTACAAAGTGGTCCATCCTGTTATAGTGACAAGAGATAGGACATACCAATATGGCATCAGTGACTCTCCTAACTGCATATCCT
Organism: Lepisma saccharinum; assembly: GCF_977018435.1. Lineage (NCBI taxonomy): Eukaryota > Metazoa > Arthropoda > Insecta > Zygentoma > Lepismatidae > Lepisma > Lepisma saccharinum. The sequence goes on along the minus strand of NC_139231.1, from coordinate 17,645,154 downwards.
GCAACGTGCCAGACTCTTTAGCCCACAGGATAACGAAGTGTCGAAACTCCTCCACGGCATGGAACAAATTGAGAACAATGCCCAGTCGTATATCCCGCACCTCATTAACACAGTTTACGGATACATATATAGTTTTTCCTGATTTCAATTTTTTTCCACCAACAAAGGAACGAGCAGTTTAATGGTTGATAACTGAATACTTATTATAGATTTTTCACAATGACGAGAGCAGTTTTCAGAAACAATTTAGTATCTTCTTGCAAGAACAATACGAAAAAAGCAAGGAAGAAATGGTATGCAAATTTCTTATTAGTGCTTTATACTTAATTTAGGTCAAACAAAAATGTAAAGGTTAACCAGATAGAAATACAAATTGTAATAGCAGTAATACACTTATGTCAACAACAATGTAATTCTATAACTTGTATATCAGAATGAGACAATAAAAAAAGTGGTTAGCAGAGCGTGCTACAAAGCAAGGGGTTCTGGGTTTGAGTCCCGGGTAAGGCATGAGTATTTGTGTTCGTCCAGTTGATAAGAAACAAAGAAAAAATGTAAGAATTGAAAAAGTGTAAAAGTGAGAAAAAGAGTGAATGGTGGGGGATACCTCCGTGTAGGGGGTATTTCCTTTTAAAAAATGATGGTTAGAGTTCTCGATTGGGCTGCTAGCGATCCCAGGTTCGATCCTCCATACCAGGTGTTCTTTTCTTTTCTTTTTCTAAATTCCCTTCTATTAAACAAGAGCATGGTAACATTATTTGTAATAGCCGTGTAAAGTGGCTACATTGTTTTGCAAATGGAATATATATAAAAAATTAACAAAAATAATGACTTGACACAAGTTCAAAGGGATATTTTCATGTATAAGATCGTGAATTATGATACTCTAACGATAATTGAGTACTGCTTCAAAGACATTGACAAATGTTAATGACATAACTATTTATATTTGTGGCAATTCAGGATATACTAAATATACCCCCTTTCCCACTCGAGTTTAATACAAGGATACCTCCGCAAATATCGAATGAAAAGTTCTCATCATGTGTAATTCTCCATTAAATGTTTTCGCGGAGTCGTACTACCTTCGTTTTCTTTCTTACAAACAAACATTGTTTGCACATTACATGTAGGAGGAGAGTTGCATCTACATTTAACATTGATCAGCTACATCTACTTACTTTCAGAAGCGAAAGCTTGTAGGGTAGTGTTTACCGTTCAGGACTGTCAATCTGATGGTCGTAAATTCAAACCCTTTCGGTGGCAGAAAATTTTTGTAAGTTTTAGACCTTTTCCATTGTGTTCAATGTCCACGTCGTGTGAAACGGAATGATTCAGTTTAGAATTAACGATTGGGGGATAGGAAATATTAAGTTACAAAATCTCCATTTCAACGAACCGAGAAGTGGACCGAAATTGGATAATTCTTATAAATATTAAAATTACATTCATATTTTTAGTGATACAATCGCAGGTAAAATCAAAGATCTTACATGGAAGATTTTAATTTGCTCTGAACTAAGCCAAAAGGCATTTTGAACCGATCAAATACATTCTCCAATACATTTCAAAAAGTTATTGAATGTTTCATGTCGATAATTTGACCACTGCATAAATTCTTGACGCTGAGACGATATTTTCTGCAACTACCTCTTCTCTTCAGTCCTTCTGTTCTTCTATTCTCCTTCTCCTTCTTCTCTCCCCTCCTTCTCCTATCTTTTTATTTCACATCGCCTTCCCTACTTTTCTCGCATCTTATCTCCATCCCACTCATCTCCACTCCTCGTATCTCTTTTCCTGTCTTAGATTTCCTACTCCATTGCACTCTTCTTCTCTTCTTTTCGTTCTTCTCTGCTTTACTCTAATCTCCACTCCCCTCTTCTCGTCTCCTCTTCTCTCATCTCGTTTTCCTCCTCTTTTCTCTTCTTTGCTCCATTTTCCTCATCTCTCCTATAATCTTCTTCAATTCTCCTCACTACATCTCCTCTCCTCGTCCATCCTCTCTTTCTTCTCTCCTCTACTTTTCCTCTTATCTTTTCGCTTTCTCTTTCTCCTGTCCTTTGTCACCTCTCGTTTTCTCTCACCTCTTTTCCTTTCTGTAAACTCATCAGCGATGAAATACTAGAGAACCTATTTTTTTCTCTTTGAGAAAGAATTTTGTCACTTGCGATATAATAGTGATATTTTTAATAATTTTATACAATAATACTTGTTTTTATTGCTTACTGTATTTTATAAATATCTATTGTGCATGTGGCAACCCTGAAATTGAGCCTAACTCTACACGCAACCCACCAACGCCTTGTGTAAATTGGGTTGCCTAGTTTAAAATGTCGTTGTCGTAAAACTTTTGAGAGACACTGTACACCACATTTAGAATTGACACACAGTACGTAAGCTGCTAATTAATTAATCTATACACAATAACCTAACAAATTATGTACACTGGAACTCTACACCTCTACCACAAAGTTAGCTACAAGAGATTTATGCTTAAAAATAATCATCACGGCCGCCATATTTGTCGGCAGTCCCAAAGGGAACCAAGGCAGGGATTTTCTTCCTTAAACTTTTAATAAACGTAATGGAGACTACACGTATGTAGGAAAAAATCAGGTTTCTTTGTGTCATTTCGAGGTTTAAATTCGAAATCTTTCTACGCTACGAGAGGAAAACACATGGAATGTACTCTCTCTATATTCGTATGTGTATATTTAACACGAACCATTTAATTTATAAATATATTATTTTCTAAACAGAATTGTCGTAGCTGTTCATTGGGGTTGGTATAAGAAGATTCCTCGTCGTTCTCAATCTGGGTGAAAATGTTCGAAGTCCGAAGTTATCGTGACGTTGCAATGTTTGGAATATCGGGACAAGCCTCTGACTCCTAATTTGGGTTTTAAGTTGGGAGTGATGTAATTTGTCATCATGCATTTCGTCCAACGACCCCTGTGAAGTTGGCCCGACCCATTCGCGTTGCCCACTTCAAAACTAGTCAGGACGTTAGTTCTTCGTTAGTTCTCGATAGTTCTCATAAAATTTTCGTTAGTTCCGAAAATACATAGAAACTATTAAGGAAATAAATGGGTCGGGCCAACTTCACACTTTTTCGACCCATATTCAAATTCGAACCGAAAACCATCCAGATCGATTGATTTTCGTTAGTTCCCGTTAGTTCTCATAAAATTTTCGTTAGTTCTCAAAATTTATCCAATTTATTCGCCGAACAAAAAATCGAGGTAATTTGCAGTTTTCCAGTTTTCACACGGAAATTTTATCAAAAAATGGTCCGTCTTGGTAGAATGTAGAGAGTATGAGTCAATTTTCTTGAAACTTTAGTCATTTTATCAAATTTATCCAATTTATTCACTGAATAAATGCTTAGACGAAATGTGTTGTCCTGAACGGCCAAATTTCGTTGCCCACCTCAAACCTAGTCAGGACGTTAGTTCTTCGTTAGTTCTCGATAGTTCTCGTAAAATTTTCGTTAGTTCTCAAAATTTATCCAATTTATTCGCCGATTAGAAAATGGAAGCAATTTGAAATTTCCCAATTTTGACACGGAATTTTTCTCAAAAAATGGTCCGTATTGGTAGAATGTAGAGAGTATGGGTCAATTTTGTTAAAACTTTAGTCATTTTATCAAATTTATCCAATTTATTCACTGAATAAATGCTTAGACGAATTGTGTTGTCCTGAACGGCCAAATTTCGTTGCCCACATCAAACCTAGTCAGGACGTTAGTTCTTCGTTAGTTCTCGATAGTTCTCGTAAAATTTTTGTTAGTTCTCAAAATTTATCCAATTTATTCGCCGATTAGAAAATGGAAAAATGGAAGCAATTTGAAATTTTCCAATTTTGACACGGAATTCTTCTCAAAAAATGGTCCGTATTGGTAGAATGTAGAGAGTATGGGTCAATTTTGTTAAAACTTTAGTCATTTTATCAAATTTATCCAATTTATTCACTGAATAAATGCTTAGACGAATTGTGTTGTCCTGAACGGTCAAATTTCGTTGCCCACATCAAACCTAGTCAGGACGTTAGGTCTTCGTTAGTTCTCGATAGTTCTCGTAAAATTTTCGTTAGTTCTCAAAATTTATCCAATTTATTCGCCGATTAGAAAATGGGAGCAATTTGAAATTTCCCAATTTTGACACGGAATCTTTCTCAAAAAATCGTTCGTATTGCTGGAATGTAGAGAGTATGGGTCAATTTTCTTAAAACTTTAGTCATTTTATCAAATTTATCCAATTTATTCGCTGAATAAATGCTTAGACGAATTGTGTTGTCCTGAACGGCCAAATTTCGTTGTCCACATCAAACCTAGTCAGGACGTTAGTTCTTCGTTAGTTCTCGATAGTTCTCGTAAAATTTTCGTTAGTTCTCAAAATTTATCCAATTTATTCGCCGATTAGAAAATGGGAGCAATTTGAAATTTCCCAATTTTGACACGGAATCTTTCTCAAAAAATCGTTCGTATTGGTAGAATGTAGAGAGTATGGGTCAATTTTGTTCAAACTTTAGTCATTTTTTCAAATTTATCCAATTTATTCACTGAATAAATGCTTAGACGAATTGTGTTGTCCTGAACGGCCAAATTTCGTTGCCTACCTCAAACCTAGTCAGGACGTTAGTTCTTTGTTAGTTCTCGATAGTTCTCGTAAAATTTTCGTTAGTTCTCAAAATTTATCCAATTTATTCGCCGATTAGAAAATGGAAGCAATTTGAAATTTCCCAATTTTGACACGGAATTCTTCTCAAAAAATGGTCCGTATTGGTAGAATGTAGAGAGTATTGGTCAATTTTGTTGAAACTTTAGTCAATCTATCAAATTTATCCAATTTATTCACTGAATAAATGCTTAGACGTAATATGTTGTCTTGAACGGCCAAATTTCGTCGCCCACCTCAAACTTATTCAGGACGTTAGTTCTTCGTTAGTCCTCGATAGTTCTCGTAAAATTTTCGTTAGTTCTCAAAATTTATCCAATTTATTCGCCGATTAGAAAATGGAAGCAATTTGAAATTTCCCAATTTTGACACGGAATTCTTCTCAAAAAATGGTCCGTATTGGTAGAATGTAGAGAGTATTGGTCAATTTTGGTGAAACTTTAGTCAATCTATCAAATTTATCCAATTTATTCACTGAATAAATGCTTAGACGTAATATGTTGTCTTGAACGGCCAAATTTCGTCGCCCACCTCAAACTTATTCAGGACGTTAGTTCTTCGTTAGTCCTCGATAGTTCTCGTAAAATTTTCGTTAGTTCTCAAAATTTATCCAATTTATTCACCGATTAGAAAATGGAAGCAATTTGAAATTTCCCTATTTTGACACGGAATTTTTCTCAAAAAATGGTCCGTATTGGTAGAATATAGAGCGTACAGGTCAATTTTCTTGAAACTTTAGTCATTTTATCAAATTTATCCAATTTATTCACTGAATAAATGCTTAGACGAAATGTGTTCTCCTGAACGGCTAAATTTCGTTGCCCAACTCAAACCTAGTCATGACGTTAGTTCCTCGGCAGTTCTCGATAGTTTTTATAAAATTTTCGTTAGTTCCGAAAATACATAGAAACTATTAAGGAAATAAATGGGTCGGGCCAACTTCACACTTTTTCGACCCATATTCAAATTCGAACCGAAAACCATACAGATCGATTGATTTTCGTTAGTTCCCGTTAGTTCTCATAAAATTTTCGTTAGTTCTCAAAATTTATCCAATTTATTCGCCGAACAAAAAATCGAGGTAATTTGCAGTTTTCCAGTTTTCACACGGAAATTTTATCAAAAAATGGTCCGTCTTGGTAGAATGTAGAGAGTATGAGTCAATTTTCTTGAAACTTTAGTCATTTTATCAAATTTATCCAATTTATTCACTGAATAAATGCTTAGACGAAATGTGTTGTCCTGAACGGCCAAATTTCGTTGCCCACCTCAAACTTATTCAGGACGTTAGTTCTTCGTTAGTCCTCGATAGTTCTCGTAAAATTTTCGTTAGTTCTCAAAATTTATCCAATTTATTCGCCGATTAGAAAATGGAAACAATTTGAAATTTCCCAATTTTGACACGGCGTTTTTCTCAAAAAATGGTCCGTATTGGTAGAATGTAGAGAGTATGGGTCAATTTTGTTAAAAATTTAGTCATTTTATCAAATTTATCCAATTTATTCACTGAATAAATGCTTAGACGAATTGTGTTGTCCTGAACGGCCAAATTTCGTTGCCTACCTCAAACCTAGTCAGGACGTTAGTTCTTTGTTAGTTCTCGATAGTTCTCGTAAAATTTTCGTTAGTTCTCAAAATTTATCCAATTTATTCGCCGATTAGAAAATGGAAGCAATTTGAAATTTCCCAATTTTGACACGGAATTTTTCTCAAAAAATGGTCCGTATTGATAGAATGAAGAGAGTATGGGTCAATTTTGTTAAAACTTTAGTCATTTTATCAAATTTATCCAATTTATTCACTGAATAAATGCTTAGACGAAATGTGTTGTCCTGAACGGCCAAATTTCGTTGCCCACCTCAAACCTAGTCAGGACGTTAGTTCTTTGTTAGTTCTCGATAGTTCTCGTAAAATTTTCGTTAGTTCTCAAAATTTATCCAATTTATTCGCCGATTAGAAAATGGAAGCAATTTGAAATTTCCCAATTTTGACAAGGAATTTTTCTCAAAAAATGGTCCGTATTGGTAGAATGTAGAGAGTATGGGTCAATTTTGTTAAAACTTTAGTCATTTTATCAAATTTATCCAATTTATTCACTGAATAAATGCTTAGACGAAATGTGTTGTCCTAAACGGCCAAATTTCGTTGCCCACCTCAAACCTAGTCAGGACGTTAGTTCTTCGTTATTTCTCGATAGTTTTCGTAAAATTTTCGTTAGTTCTCAAAATTTATCCAATTTATTCGCCGATTAGAAAATGGAAGCAATTTGAAATTTCCCAATTTTGACACGGAATTTTTCTCAAAAAATGGTTCGTTTTGGTAGAATGTAGAGAGTATGGGTCAATTTTGTTCAAACTTTAGTCATTTTATCAAATTTATCCAATTTATTCACTGAATAAATGCTTAGACGAAATGTGTTGTCCTGAACGGCCAAATTTCGTTGCCCACCTCAAACCTAGTCAGGGCGTTAGTTCTTCGTTAGTTCTCGATAGTTTTTATAAAAGTTTCGTTAGTTCCGAAAATACATGGAAACTATTATGGAAATAAATGGGTTGGGTCAACTTCACACTTTTTCGACCCATATTCAAATTCGAACCGAAAACCATCCAGATCGATTGATTTTCGTTAGTTCCCGTTAGTTCTCATAAAATTTTCGTTAGTTCTCAAAATTTATCCAATTTTTCGACCTGGTGGGCAGAAGCTGTTTATTGATAAATTAGGGTGGGCAGTACAAACGTAAGGCATTAGGTGAGTTTGACTATCACGTATCTATCCCCAGTCTCTCTCTCTCTCTCTCTCGATTTCCCTCTTACCTTGTGTAGAAAGCAATCAGGACATAAGGAATTCATCAAACCTAATCATCGTATCCAGTAATTCGTATCTTTTTTACAGATCATTTGGGCTGTAAGTGTGACCTTTTCGAACACACTCAAATGTCAACCTTCCTCCTGAATAGTACATCCTGTAAACTGTATTCTTGTAGGCAAATGAGTCTCTAGCGCCTGTAACCGCAGTCAAGATAATCCTCTTGGCAGTGCCGGATCTACAAAGTTTGGCCCCCACCCCGCAAAATATTACCAAAGCCCCCTACTACCTACTTGCCTTTACACACACACACACACACACTATACATATACATATTCACACACACACACACACACATTTATAATGTATGTGTGTGTGCGTGTGTAATTCTTGATCTCATGCTGACTAAGTCACATATAAGGGACAAGAGGGTGATTCAAAAGTCCGTTAACGCCCCCTATAGAAAGGAAAGGAGTTAGGCTGGCTACAATTGGTCGATAGAAACATGTTAGTCTTAGGGGAAACTACGTTGGTGTGTTCCAAGCGAACGTGTGCCATATTGCATTCAACTCAATTTTTTTAAACGGGTGATGTGATATATATATGACACTGTTTTCTAACACCTGGAAAATGATACATTTGTTACAATCATGCAGTCGTAACATCTTCCTGATTAAAGATTTGTTGAAGAAACCTTCACCATTGCATTTTTCCTGAAATTCTAGCTTCATTTGATTCTAGTCTGACTGCTACGCGGGAAAATCTTGGTGGGTGATCTAAGGTCGTAATTTTTCCGGCTTTGTCCCCACATAAAGCGGCTCTATGGGCCACCAAACCTAAAATCAAATGGTACCTGGGGGAAGAGGATAAAAGCGGCCGCAGCGTGGTGCTGATCACATCACCTCCAAGATGATCGAAACATATGTAGGGCCCAGATACCTTCATGGCACGGTGCTATATACACAGGGAACAAAGTTTCTTTCCACCCCTTCCTTCATCATCTTTGAAATTCATGCAAGTTAATCATAAGAACTGCATAACTGATAGTAAAAATTTATATGTTGGAAGAGAACTTGCAAATAGTGCTAGCCACTAATAATATCAGTTCAGTAATTCTATAGATTTTTTCCAAACCTACAAAACTGTTACATTAAAATTGGGTCACCTCGGTATGGTAGTGTTTGTGATTACTCGTTATTAATTAGAACAAATCAAAAATTGTAATTTTAGAAACATTGCATTATTTGAAGATGACAGTTATGCAAATACAACTGCCAGAGAATAAAGAAAGTGACACATCAAATTACCAGGGGAGTGATTATCGCAGTGGGTTATGACGCCAGGGGTTCCAGGTTCGAATCCCGGTCTGAGCATGGCTGTTTTTATGAGTGTCCCTTCATCATTTTCATCATCATCATTCATAGTCATCATTGTGATTAAGGCAAGGAAAATGCTTTTATTTGTATATTGTTTATTACTTTGATCATACCCAGGCCGAGATTTATGTGCTGGTCCGGTGTTGACAACATCAAGAATTCACTCAAATCTATGCACAGTTTCAGTTAGTCTATAACCTTTAACCCAAGTCATGCCAGATGGTTAGTTATACTTTTCATACTTCCACATTCCTAATATCTTTTTTTACTTCAATATATGGCTGATTTCAAAGCAATTTTTCCCCATTGAAGGCTGGGAGCTGCAACCCTCCAAATCCTTCTAAATCCTGATTAAGTCTTGATCATATAGCATACCTCATAATTGTGAATATCCAATAAAACTTACTAAGCTTGTTGATTTCTTCCAGTCATAGCAGTGTTCAAAAAAAAAAGTTCTGATAGTGCTTTTAGCTCTCCAATGACAAAATTAACGAAGAAGAATGAAAAAGCTTAAATTAATTTCATTCAAGAAGATATTTTCTCTAATCTTTGTAAACTTGCTTATTAGACAAAGGTTTCGCCAAATGACAGCAAAGTTTGTTATGGGATGAAACTTTTGAACTCTCGAGTATCTCCAAATTCACAAGTAAAATATACATGGAGTGAGTACCAGCCTATACTTACAGAACCATTTACATTTCCATAATTGTATATATTTATTTTATTTGATTGGGTAGGCAATCGAGTGGGCACAGGAATTTTTGGGTGGGCGTTTGCCCACCGGTGCCCACCCCTGTGGGTGAAAAAAGTGTGACGTTGGCGTGACCCATTTATTTCCTTAATAGTTTCTATGCATTTGCGGAACTAAATAAAATTTTATGACAACTATCGAGAACTAACGAAGTACTAACATCCTGACTAGGTTTGAGGTGGGCAACGGAATTTGGCCGCTCAGGCCAACACATTTCGTCTAAGCATTTATTCAGTGAATACATTGGATAAATTTGATAAAATGACTAAATTTTAAACAAAATTGACCCATACTCTTTACATTCTACCAATACAGACCATTTTTTGAGAAAAATTCCGTGTCAAAATTGGGAAATTTCAAATTGCTTCCATTTTCTAATCGGCGAATAAATTGGATAAATTTTGAGAACTAACGAAAATTTTACTAGAACTATCGAGAACTAACGTCCTGACTAGGTTTGAGGTGGGCAACGAAATTTGGCCGTTCAGTACAACACATTTCGTCTAAGCATTTATTCAGTGAATAAATTGGATAAATTTGATAAAATGACTAAAGTTTCAACAAAATTGACCCATACTCTCTACATTCTACCAATACGGACCATTTTTTGAGAACAATTCCGTGTCAAAATTGGGAAATTTCAAATTCCTTCCATTTTCTAATCGGCGAATAAATTGGATAAATTTTGAGAACTAACGAAAGTTTTACGAGAACTATCGAGAACTAACGAAGAACTAACGTCCTGAGTAGGTTTGAGGTGGGCAACGAAATTTGGCCGTTCAGGACAACACATTTCGTCTAAGCATTTATTCAGTGAATAAATTGGATAAATTTGATAAAATGACTAAGTTTTCAACAAAATTGACCCATACTCTCTACATTCAACCAATGTGGACCATTTTTTGAGAAAAACTCCGTGTCAAAATTGGGAAATTTCAAATTGCTTCCATTTTCTAATCGGCGAATAAATTGGATAAATTTTGAGAACTAACGAGAATTTTACGAGAACTATCGAGAACTAACGAAGAACTAACGTCCTGACTAGGTTTGAGGTGGGCAACGAAATTTGGCCGTTCAGGACAACACATTTCGTCTAAGCATTTATTCAGTGAATAAATTGGATAAATTTGATAAAATGACTAAAGTTTTAACAAAATTGACCCATACTCTCTACATTCTACCAATACGGACCATTTTTTGAGAAAAATTCCTTGTCAAAATTGGGAAATTTCAAATTGCTTCCATTTTCTAATCGGCGAATAAATTGGATAAATTTTGAGAACTAACGAAAATTTTACTAGAACTATCGAGAACTAACGAAGAACTAACGTCCTGACTAGGTTTGAGGTGGGCAACGAAATTTGGCCGTTCAGGACAACACATTTCGTCTAAGCATTTATTCAGTGAATAAATTGGATAAATTTGATAAAATGACTAAAGTTTCAACAAAATTGACCCATACTCTCTACATTCTACCAATACGGACCATTTTTTGAGAAGAATTCCGTGTCAAAATTGGGAAATTTCAAATTGCTTCCATTTTCTAATCGGCGAATAAATTGGATAAATTTTGAGAACTAACGAAAGTTTTACGAGAACTATCGAGAACTAACGTCCTGACTAGGTTTGAGGTGGGCAACGAAACTTGGCCGTTCAGGACAACACAATTCGTCTAAGCATTTATTCAGTGAATAAATTGGATAAATTTGATAAAATGACTAAAGTTTTAACAAAATTGACCCATACTCTCTACATTCTACCAATACGGACCATTTTTTGAGAAGAATTCCGTGTCAAAATTGGAAAATTTCAAATTGCTTCCATTTTTCCATTTTCTAATCGGCGAATAAATTGGATAAATTTTGAGAACTAACAAAAATTTTACGAGAACTAACGAAGAACTAACGTCCTGACTAGGTTTGATGTGGGCAACGAAATTTGGCCGTTCAGGACAACACAATTCGTCTAAGCATTTATTCAGTGAGTAAATTGGATAAATTTGATAAAATGACTAAAGTTTTAACAAAATTGACCCATACTCTCTACATTCTACCAATACGAACCATTTTTTGAGAAAAATTCCGTGTCAAAATTGGGAAATTTCAAAATGCTTCCATTTTCTAATCGGCGAATAAATTGGATAAATTTTGAGAACTAACAAAAATTTTACGAGAACTATCGAGAACTAACGAAGAACTAACGTCCTGACTAGGTTTGAGGTGGGCAACGAAATTTGGCCGTTCAGGACAACACATTTCGTCTAAGCATTTATTCAGTGAATAAATTGGATAAATTTGATAAAATGACTAAAGTTTCAAGAAAATTGACTCATACTCTCTACATTCTACCAAGACGGACCATTTTTTGATAAAATTTCCGTGTGAAAACTGGAAAACTGCAAATTACCTCGATTTTTTGTTCGGCGAATAAATTGGATAAATTTTGAGAACTAACGAAAATTTTATGAGAACTAACGGGAACTAACGAAAATCAATCGATCTGGATGGTTTTCGGTTCGAATTTGAATATGGGTCGAAAAAGTGTGAAGTTGGCCCGACCCATTTATTTCCTTAATAGTTTCTATGTATTTTCGGAACTAACGAAAATTTTATGAGAACTATCGAGAACTAACGAAGAACTAACGTCCTGACTAGGTTTGAGGTGGGCAACGAAATTTGGCCGTTCAGGACAACACATTTCGTCTAAGCATTTATTCAGTGAATAAATTGGATAAATTTGATAAAATGACTAAAGTTTCAACAAAATTGACCCATACTCTCTACATTCTACCAATACGGACCATTTTTTGAGAAAAATTCCGTGTCAAAATTGGGAAATTTCAAATTGCTTCCATTTTCTAATCGGCGAATAAATTGGATAAATTTTGAGAACTAACGAAAATTTTACGAGAACTATCGAGAACTAAGGAAGAACTAACGTCCTGACTAGGTTTGAGGTGGGCAACGAAATTTGGCCGTTCAGGACAACACATTTCGTCTAAGCATTTATTCAGTGAATAAATTGGATAAATTTGATAAAATGACTAAAGTTTTAACAAAAATGACCCATACTCTCTACATTCTACCAATACGGTCCATTTTTTGAGAAAAATTCCGTGTCAAAATTTGGAAATTTCAAACTGCTTCCATTTTCTAATCGGCGAATAAATTGGATAAATTTTGAGAACTAACGAAAATTTTACGAGAACTATCGAGAACTAACAAAGAATTAACGTCCTGACTAGGTTTGATGTGTTAAACGAAATTTGGCCGTTCAGGACAACACATTTCGTCGAAGCATTTATTCAGTGAAAAAATTGGAAAAATTTGATAAAATGACTAAAGTTTGAACAAAATTGACCCATACTCTGTACATTCTACCAATACGGACCATTTTTTAATAAAATTTCCTTGTGAAAACTGGAAAACTGGAAATTACCTCTTTTTTTTTTGTTGGGCGAATAAATTGGACAAATTTTGAGAACTAACGAAAATTTTATGAGAACTAACGGGAACTAGCGAAAATCAATCGATCTGTATGGTTTTCGGTTCGAATTAGAATATGGGTCGAAAAAGTGTGAAGTTGGCCCGACCCATTTATTTCCTTAATAGATTCTATGTATTTTCGGAACTAACGAAAATTTTATAAAAACTATCGTGAACTGCCGAGGAACTAACGTCATGACTAGGTTTGAGTTGGGCAACGAAATTTAGCCGTTCAGGAGAACACATTTCGTCTAAGCATTTATTCAGTGAATAAATTGGATAAATTTGATAAAATGACTAAAGTTTCAAGAAAATTGACCTATACGCTCTATATTCTACCAATAAGGACCATTTTTTGAGAAAAATTCCGTGTCAAAATAGGGAAATTTCAAATTGCTTCCATTTTCTAATCGGTGAATAAATTGGATAAATTTTGAGAACTAACGAAAATTTTACGAGAACTATCGAGGACTAACGAAGAACTAACGTCCTGACTAAGTTTGAGGTGGGCGACGAAATTTGGCCGTTCAAGACAACATATTACGTCTAAGCATTTATTCAGTGAATAAATTGGATAAATTTGATAGATTGACTAAAGTTTCACCAAAATTGACCAATACTCTCTACATTCTACCAATACGGACCATTTTTTGAGAAGAATTCCGTGTCAAAATTGGGAAATTTCAAATTGCTTCCATTTTCTAATCGGCGAATAAATTGGATAAATTTTGAGAACTAACGAAAATTTTACGAGAACTATCGAGAACTAACAAAGAACTAACGTCCTGACTAGGTTTGAGGTGGGCAACGAAATTTGGCCGTTCAGGACAACACATTTCGTCTAAGCATTTATTCAGTGAATAAATTGGATAAATTTGATAAAATGACTAAAGTTTTAACAAAATTGACCCATACTCTCTTCATTCTATCAATACGGACCATTTTTTGAGAAAAATTCCGTGTCAAAATTGGGAAATTTCAAATTGCTTCCATTTTCTAATCGGCGAATAAATTGGATAAATTTTGAGAACTAACGAAAATTTTACGAGAACTATCGAGAACTAACAAAGAACTAACGTCCTGACTAGGTTTGAGGTAGGCAACGAAATTTGGCCGTTCAGGACAACACAATTCGTCTAAGCATTTATTAAGTGAATAAATTGGATAAATTTGAAAAAATGACTAAAGTTTGAACAAAATTGACCCATACTCTCTGCATTCTACCAATACGAGCGATTTTTTGAGAAAGATTCCGTGTCAAAATTGGGAAATTTCAAATTGCTCCCATTTTCTAATCGGCGAATAAATTGGATAAATTTTGAGAACTAACGAAAATTTTACGAGAACTATCGAGAACTAACGAAGAACTAACGTCCTGACTAGGTTTGATGTGGGCAACGAAATTTGGCCGTTCAGGACAACACAATTCGTCTAAGCATTTATTCAGTGAATAAATTGGATAAATTTGATAAAATTACTAAAGTTTTAACAAAATTGACCCATACTCTCTACATTCTACCAATACGAACGATTTTTTGAGAAAGATTCCGTGTCAAAATTGGGAAATTTCAAATTGCTCCCATTTTCTAATCGGCGAATAAATTGGATAAATTTTGAGAACTAACGAAAATTTTACGAGAACTATCGAGAACTAACGAAGACCTAACGTCCTGACTAGGTTTGATGTGGGCAACGAAATTTGGCCGTTCAGGACAACACAATTCGTCTAAGCATTTATTCAGTGAATAAATTGGATAAATTTGATAAAATGACTAAAGTTTTAACAAAATTGACCCATACTCTCTACATTCTACCAATACGGACCATTTTTTGAGAAGAATTCCGTGTCAAAATTGGAAAATTTCAAATTGCTTCCATTTTTCCATTTTCTAATCGGCGAATAAATTGGATAAATTTTGAGAACTAACAAAAATTTTACGAGAACTATCGAGAACTAACGAAGAACTAACGTCCTGACTAGGTTTGATGTGGGCAACGAAATTTGGCCGTTCAGGACAACACAATTCGTCTAAGCATTTATTCAGTGAATAAATTGGATAAATTTGATAAAATGACTAAAGTTTGAACAAAATTGACCCATACTCTCTACATTCTACCAATACGGACCATTTTTTGAGAAAAATTCCGTGTTAAAATTGGGAAATTTCAAAATGCTTCCATTTTCTAATCGGCGAATAAATTGGATAAATTTTGAGAACTAACGAAAATTTTACGAGAACTATCGAGAACTAACGAAGAACTAACGTCCTGACTAGGTTTGAGGTGGGCAACGATATTTGGCCGTTCAGGACAACACATTTCGTCTAAGCATTTATTCAGTGAATAAATTGGATAAATTTGATAAAATGACTAAAGTTTCAAGAAAATTGACTCATACTCTCTACATTCTACCAAGACGGACCATTTTTTGATAAAATTTCCGTGTGAAAACTGGAAAACTGCAAATTACCTCGATTTTTTGTTCGGCGAATAAATTGGATAAATTTTGAGAACTAACGAAAATTTTATGAGAACTAACGGGAACTAACGAAAATCAATCGATCTGGATGGTTTTCGGTTCGAATTTGAATATGGGTCGAAAAAGTGTGAAGGTGGCCCGACCCATTTATTTCCTTAATAGTTTCTATGTATTTTCGGAACTAACGAAAATTTTATGAGAACTATCGAGAACTAACGAAGAACTAACGTCCTGACTAGTTTTGAAGTGGGCAACGCGAATGGGTCGGGCCAACTTCACAGAGGTCTGCTCATTTGCTGAAGGAGCTGAGGTGTAGTTTCGGACTGGGGACTGTAGATTGTATATTGTGGGGGGAAAGAATTCTATGGCCTAGGCATGGCGTATGTCAGTCTTTTTACTGGTTGAGAGGCTATGCTGCGTACTACATGGTTCACATAATTGGGGTAGCAGCCCAGAATCTTTGACATTGGAAATGATTAGTTGTGGTAATAGGGTAAGTTTTAAGTCTTCGTAGTTACTCAACCGGCGCTTTTGTAGTAGGGGAGGGAAGTTCTCTCCGCAGACCTGGAATTCTCCACTGCAAGGCCTCTTTTTGAACGGCAGCTCCCCTGGTAAGCTAAGCATAGGGGAATCTAATGTCCAGTAAATCATAATCAAATAAGAACGTACATGTACACAAACATGGCAATCACACATAAACACAAATTTTATAATTATCCCTTTTACGTAGCAGATAGAGATCCAATAGAGATCAATTCGATCTTTACATACTTCTCCCCTTCAAAAGGAACAATAAAAAAAGAAACAAAGTACACCATACTAATAAAATATTCTCACACAATTACACAACCAACACAATAAGAAATTCAACTGATATCAGTGTATCTGAATTGAAAATAAAGAGGTCACTAGTTCATCACCGAAAACCTCTCAAATAGGTAGGTAAAAAGGCACCAGAAATGATAAAAATAGGCACTTAAAAACGCACTATAAAATAAGAGAAAGTACCCGAATAAAAAAATAGTCATTGAATGTGAACTTATTTTAATTTTCTTCTTCCAATGCACAGTTATACGTTATACTCAGGGCGTGTCCAAAAGGGAAATTGGTGATGGTCATAACTCTGAGACGTTCCAGTAGGTCAGAATATACTCTTCGGTGATGGTGTGACCCCTTTCAGGGCACAATCAGCTCATAATGGAAAACCTAGCGAATCCCAAAAAACTGATGCCATCACCTTCTAGGTTGACGGGGTGAACTTGACCTTCTTCGGTGTGAAACATGATGCATGCTTCCATTGCTTCGATTCTTCTTCTCTTTCCGGCTGACAGTGGTGGACCCAGCACTCATCCATTTTAATGAATCGAGCCAGAAAATTGTCCACATCTGCTTCAGACAGTTCCAAATTTTCTCTTGACATCTTCTGATGAGTGCGTTTCCGCTCAGGAGTCGAAAGATGTGGGACCCATCGAGGAGCAGAAACTTTTGAGAAGACAATCTCTTTCTTCAACATGCAGTCGGCTCCCTCCTATGAGATCCCCAATCTGTCTGCTACTTGACGTGCTGACAATCGGCGATCTTGCGTGATGATCTTCAAAACAAGGTCATTGTCTCTTTGGTGATGACAGTTGCTGATCTCCCGAACCTCCTTGCCACTCTTGAACTGTTGTACCCAGCGTTTGACTGTGGCATATCAAGGGGCATTGTCATGTAAGCCATTGAGGATATCTTGATGAATTTCTGATGGTGACGTTCCTTTCAGGTGAAGGTATTTGATCACCGCGCGATAATCCAATTTTTCCATTTTCAACAAATCGCTGCACCTTCTTCAATTCAAAACTCTGCAATAAAAAAACGAGAAATGTTAGAAACATGAGCATGGAACATGATACTAATGAAGAGTGCTGCTATCATAAATATAATTTCGTTTGCTAGCTACCAATTTTCTGTGTTAGGCTCAAAACCTTTCAAGCACACGTCGTACATGATTTGATTTGATTTGTTGTTTTAAGTCCACTTTATGCACAGTAAGGCTAATCGGGACTGGACCTACAGTTTAAAGTGGGATCCGAACCACTTGTGCCTCCACCGGGTATCGAACAAGGGACCCCTTGATTACAAGGCGAAGACGCTACCACTGCGCCATCGAGGAGGACACGTCGTACATGAGATAAATACGCCATAGTCATCTACTTCACAATCTACGAAACCGAAGCATCTGATAGATGTATCTTTGTATGTTACATCTTATCGTACAAGAATTATAAAACTTTAAATATCTAAGCTTGAAGCTATTTTTAATATTTTAAATTGGTAGACAAGACGTCTTAACAGCAGCAAGCAAAAGCTACAGTGCAAATGTCAGAAATAAATACACTTTAATCACGTAAGTTTCTAGTGTCCTTTATACAAAACCATATACTACTTGGTTAGCTATCATACATGGAAACTGGAATTTAACAAATAAGTTTTGATTTGGTAAGAACAGTTACTGAATAACTTGAACGTATCTGTGTGGAATATACAAGCAACTTTAATATAAATAAGAGTACTTCTGTTTTTACATTCGAACTGCATTACTTCTTTTTGTTACGTATATTTTATAGTCTACTATAAAAAGTAACAAAACTTACTTTAACTTCCTGCATTCCTTCATCTGGGAGCCTTCATTGTTGCATGATTAGACGCAGATTCCTGCCCTTAATCTTTTGCATATAAATTGTTTTCCCTTTTCCCATGTTGCCGCGGACTGGAGTTCCACTCTCTGATTGGTTTGTTCCTTAGCCCTAGATGTTTTGGTGAGTCAATCGCTCACCCATC
The DNA here is from genome assembly GCF_977018435.1 of Lepisma saccharinum. Lineage (NCBI taxonomy): Eukaryota > Metazoa > Arthropoda > Insecta > Zygentoma > Lepismatidae > Lepisma > Lepisma saccharinum. The sequence goes on along the minus strand of NC_139231.1, from coordinate 17,626,762 downwards.
CCGCCCCCCCCCCCCCACCCTTTAGGGGCCCTGCCCCCTTTTAGAGACCCTCAGTTCCCTCTGGGGAGAAAACCAACACCGAGGAGGAGATCCTGGCCAAAGGGAGACTTCCAGGTCAGAGGGGACGTGGGGTAACTCCGTCTTCCACCCTGCTTCCCACCAGTTCCCTCCCGCCACTTGGGGATGGATTCCCCGGGTTCCCAAACGCTGTATCGGATGGTGCAGTAGTGGAGCGCCCAGAGGTCGACCCGCCGTGGCCAGCGCAGCAATGGGCGAGAGAGGCTAACACCAAGGAAGGATATGAAATACTACAGTACTAATAGAATACAGAACGGAAAGTACTAATAGAACAAAGGACGGAAACTACTAATAGAATAAAGACGGAAAGTACTAAGAAAATGAAGGGCAGAAAGTACTAATAGAGTAAAGAGCAGAAAGTTCTAATAGAATACAGTACGAATAGAACAAATGACAGAAAGTACTAATAGAATAGAGGACGGAAAGTCAAATAGAATAAAGAACATATTAGCACACAATAAAGTGCTAATGGAATAAAGGTTGGAAAGTACTAATAGAGTAAACAGCAGAATGTTCTAATAGAATAAAGCCGGAAAGTACGAATAGAACAAATGACGGAAAGTACTAATAGAATAGAGAACGGAAAGTCAAATAGAATAAAGGACGTAAAGTGCTAATAGAATAAAGGATGGAAAGTGCTAATAGAATACAGGACGGAAAGTCAAGTAGAGTAAATGATGGAAAGTACTAAGAGAGCAGAGAACTAAGGGAGGAATTGAGGGAACTATGGTGACTCCAATCACCTGCTGGCAGTCGAAGAGCACCCTAATGACAAGACATTCCGCTTCACAGAAGAAGTGAGGACCCTCGAGTACTCTTAAAGCAAATTTGGACCTAACTCTTTGTCATTGTTCCTTTCCTCTTGTTAGGAGTGACCGTCCCTAACCACGAATAGATACTGGAAAGAATCAGGGTAGAAATCCATGGACGTCTACAGAAGGAGAATACCTATGTGAAAGTCGAATTGACACAAGCTTGACCAATCAAGCCAAACCTTCTCATCTGAAGCAGAGGAAATATTGAACTCTTACTATCATTCATGTTAACCTAAATATTGTGAAAAACTATATAATAGCATTTTATACTACGTGTAAATAAATGAGGTGGTGGAGTGGTTAGCGTAGCGATTCACGAAGCCAAAGATTCTATGTTCGAATACTGGTAAGGACATGAATACCTGATTCTGTTAACCTTATCATCTGTCATGTTATTGAACGTGTAATAACCAAGGAACTTTGCCTAAGAAAGTAACGTACTTTCCATTGACTGTTCTGATAGTGAATAGGTGGAAGTGATGAAAAAATGCAAAGGAGAACGAACTGCCTGGATGCGATAGGAGACATTATACAAGCAACTATTCCCCTACGGAGCAGAAGCAGAACATTTCCTACCATAACTAAGAAGAAAAGAGGCTGGAGAACGATTAAAGCGGCGGCTGGTGGGTCCGAATTAGGGTCAGAGCTAAGTAGTGCATATTGATTGTTTCAACGCAATACTTGGTACGAGTGTTTTTGTAGCCTTTTTTTTATCAATTGAAAATCAGTTTTTGACATATAATGACAATTTTTTGTCATGTTTTGTCGATGTTTTAGCGCTTAGCGATGTTTTAGCAAAATTTCCTATTTTTCTCTTTTTTTCGCACTCATACTTGGTACGAACGCCACGATCTTATGTGATATAACTTAACCTATTTATATTTTTTTTACGTATAGGTGTACATGATGAATCCCCATACAGATTTTTCCTAAGTTTTACGGTTTCCAAGATAATCCCACTTCCGGTTGCCATTTTGGATTTCCGAGAATAGGTTTTATTCATATTTTACTTACATATAGGCGTACGTGACGAATCTGCAAACAGATTTTTTCTAAGTCTTACCGTTTCCAAGATAACCCCACTTCCGGTCGCCATTTTGGATTTCCGAGCATAGGTTTTATTCATATTTTACTTACATATAGGCGCACATGACGAATTCGCAAACAGATTTTTTCTAAGTCTTACCGTTTCCAAGATAACCCCACTTCCGGTCGCCATTTTGGATTTCCGAGCATAGGTTTTATTCATATTTTACTTACATATAGGCGCACATGACGAATCCGCAAACAGATTTTTCCTAAGTCTCACTGTTTCCAAGATAACTAGTAGTCCAATCAGCCCGGTTGAACGTCCTCATTTGGGGCTCAGGGGGCTCGCCGTGTTGCCAGCTGCTTATTTGAAAAAATCACCAAGGTTTTTGGTCTAACCTAACCTAAAACAGCAAGGAGCTGGCAATTTTGCTTGAGAGTTCACAAACCGGAAGTGGGGCTCGGTGGGGCTCGGTGGAGCTCGCCACACACACACACTCACTTTCTCTCCATGTTCCGCGCCTTATTTATTGCGCTGACGATGTTTCACAGCGTAGAAAACAACACCAAAACATCAAAAACTCATTTTGATTATTTGGAACTCGCCAAAACCTCAAAAAAACTTATTTTTATTAATTGAGGTTCACCAAAACCTCAAAAACTCCCACTTTCTCTCCATGTTCAGCGCTTTTATTTATTGCGCTGACACAGCGTGATGAGTAAATAATGCACTCTCTCATCCTTGAAGGATGAACGCACCTTATCGTAATTTTCCAAGTCCCGGTCAAATGTTTATATATCGTGACCTTTGTAAACCTCTCGGAACGATGTGATCTCTCTGCCACACACACACACGCCTCTTATTATTTCTGTATTGTGACGTGTTTATTTTGGTATGGGAGGACAGAGGACACCGAGACTCGATCGACACACTAAACCCAACCTCTCTACGCGTACTCTACGTCACCAAAAAAAAGGTTAAAGGTTCCAAATAACAATAGTTAAGAGTTTCGCCAATCTAGTAAAGTGGATTGGTTGAAATCTCCAAGGCGTATTTTTGCATTTTTTTTAAATATGAACACGTTAAAACTGAACTGTCTTGGATTTTTGAGTTTTGTATTCCCCCTGAGAAAATTCTATATAAAATAACATACCTGAAAATTATATTTGCAGTAGATTGATTTTTTTTTGAGTTTTGTAATCACCTCAAGAAATTCTATATAAAATAACATACCTGAAAATTGTATTCACAGTAGATTGAATTCTTGAGTTTTTTGTATTCGCACACAAGAAATTATATATAAATAACATACCCGAAATTCTATTTACAGTAGATTGAATTTTTGAGTTTTGTAATCACTCTAAGAAATTCTATATAAAATAACATACCTGAAAATTGTATCGCTAGACACTTTTTGATTTCTGTGATTTTTTGGAGAAAGCATAATGGCATCCACCACCAGTTTCAATCGAAAAAATGATAAAACTGAATGTGTTACTTGCGAAAAATTAATATCTAAAACTAATATTAGCAAGCACAGGGCAAGATGTAGCGAAACAGATTCGAGAATTAATTGTTTGTTACCTTCTAAGTCTTGTGCTCGATGTGGAAAGATGATCAGCATTGCAAATTTAAGTAAACACCTCAAAATTTGCAAACTATCGATCGAACGAGGAACATTGAAAAGGAAAATCGATAATGCAGATACGGAAGCTTCCACTTCCAAGCAAATTAAATTATCTAATGAACGCAAACCAATTAGATCTGCATTCAACGACCAACTCCAGGATTTTTCAATTAGGTCAGAACCAGGCCGTGACATCCTTAGTTTCTTGGACGAAACGAAAACATCTGTACTAAATATTCTAAAAAATAAACTTGAAAACAACTCTATAAAAGTATATGTTGTTCTGTTTTCTGAATACGAGAAAGTTGATGGCACAACGAGTATTTTTTATCATTGTACAAAAAACCAGACTCTTTATTTGGCGGACGTCGAAAATTTGGACAACTTCTATTATAAAGTTACCAATGAGCTGGTTAAGAAACATGACGATTTCGAGGCTAAAGGGTCGGGATGGTCTCTGTGTGGAAGTCCTCACACGTTAACCGTTTACGTGAACCGATTCTCGCCTCTTCGCGCTTCCAGCTACGTTCCTCTTCCACCGAACATTCAACACAAGAGGGCTGTGTTAAATATACAGAACAGCGATAACAAGTGTTTTCTCTGGTGTATATTGGCTGCACTGCATCCTGTTCATTGGTTAAATCATCCAGAACAGGTTTCTCATTACAAGCAATACGAGTCCGAGTTTGAAAGTGTAATGTCTGGCATCGAATACCCGGTGACATTGTCGGATATAACAAAGTTCGAAAATCGTGCGGGAAAACGCATCGCTATTAATGTATATTCCTTCACGTCAGATAAATATCTCGTGCATCCCGTCAGGATAAGCGATATCGACGATGACGATGCTCGTGTGATTAATCTTCTTCTTATTTCAAACGAGGATGTTCATCATTACACGCTAATTCGTTCTCTATCACGTTTGGTCAGAAGTCAAACTACCAAGTATGCAAACAACATCGAAGTTTGCCCGAGATGCCTAACCACGTTCGACGATCGAAAACAACTCAATTATCGAAATTACACCGGACGTCAAATTGCTATCGAGAAACTTGCAGAACATAAAATTTATTGCGGCGACAACAGACCGGCTAGAATGTTGATGCCCGAAACGAACGAAGTCGAAGAATTCAAAATGCACAAGGCATTGTTGGAACATCCGGCCATCATCGTTGCTGATTTCGAGGCGTTCCTGAAACCACTCTCCTACTGCGAACCGGATCCTGAAATTTCCTCCACAACGCCGTACCAGCTTCATCAACCAAACAGTTTCGGCTATGTTGTTGTGCGACGTGATAAAATAAATGAGGCATATATATACCGCGGGCCAAATGTAATCGAACACTTCCTGGAAAAAATGGTGGAGGAGGTTGAGGTAATTGGTAGCGTATTGTTTACATCAAAACCGATGGCACCTTTAACTGAAAATGAACTTCAAGATTACAATTCCACTGAGGTGTGTCCGGTATGTGATCAAAGTTTCACTGATGAGAACAAAAAAGTATTCCACCACGATCATTTCAGCGGAAACTACATAGGTGGAATTTGCAATACGTGCAATCTTAAAATCCAGAAACCTAAATTCATCCCCATATTCTTTCACAACGGAAGCGGATATGATTTTCACCACCTGGTGAGACATCTTGGCTACGATCCGAAACGTATAGGTGTCTTGGCCGAGAATGAGGAACGCTACATTAGTCTCAGCAAGCAAGTGTCGATTCCGGGAACGAAAAATACAATCGAGATGCGCTTCCTGGATTCGTATAGATTTCTCTCTGCAAGTCTGGATGCTTTAGCGAACAAACTCACCGACGATCAATTCAAAATAACTAGAGCTAGTTTTCCCAACGTGGACATAGAACTCGTTAGACGTAAAGGGATTTATCCTTACGAATACGTCAGTGATGATTCTAAATTTAACGACGACGTTCTCCCACCTCCAAGGGATTTTTACAGCAGACTCAGAGAGAAAGGAATCACGGACGAAGAATACCAACACGCGCAACTCATGTGGGAGAAATTAGAATGTAGGACACTCGGAGACTACCACGACGCATACTTAAAACTGGACGTGACGATACTCGCGGATGTTTTTCAAGCGTTCAGGAAAACGGCAACGAATATTTATAAATTAGATCCAGCGTATTTCTACAGCCTACCGGGATTAGCGTGGTCGGCAATGTTATTCCAGACAAAGGTCAAGCTGGAACTGATATCGGACGTTGACATGTTGCTATTTATCGAAAGAGGGATACGAGGTGGAATGGTGCAATGCGTACAGAGACATGCAAAAGCTAATAACGTACACATGAAAGAAGATTACGATTCAAATCGAGCATCGAATTACATCTTCTACGCCGACGTTAATAATCTCTACGGACATGCCATGGTTCAAAAACTTCCTTACGGGGGATTCGAATGGTTAGATCCCACTTCGATAGACATTATTTATTTCGACGATAGCGAGTGTGGTTTCTTCGCAGAGGTAGATCTCCAATTCTCCGACCACCTGCACGACACGTTTTCGGATTTGCCTCCGACTCCCGAAATCAAATGTCCACCCGACTCGGTTCAAGACAAGCTTTTGTTAACATTGGACCCTAAACAGAGATACGTTGTCCACTACAAGAATCTCCGGTTTTTGATTGCGAAGGGTGTTCAGATAGTGAATGTTAGACGAATACTAAAGTTTAAACATTCCACGTGGTTAAGACCTTACATAGAAATTAACACACAACATAGAACAGCTGCCACTTCTGATTTAGACAAGGACTTCTTTAAATTAATGAACAATGCGGTGTACGGAAAGACCATGGAGAATGTTAGAAAGCACGTAGACGTGAAATTAATTTCCGATAAGAATAAATGTCGGAAGTGGATAGCCGATCCTAGATTCAAGTCGAGAAAAATTTACAACGAGAATTTGGTATTTTTCAACCTAGATATAAAATTGATGAAATTTAGAAAACCAATTTACGTTGGTGCAACGGTTCTCGACTTGTCGAAACTTTACATGTTCGAATTTCATTACGACGTGATGAAACCCTTCTACAATGATAAGATATCACTTTTGTACACGGACACCGACAGCTTCATTTACAGCATACAAACACCTAACCTATACGAAGACATAAAAAGTTCTTCCATGCTTGAGTATTTCGATACTTCTGCGTATCCTCAACCCAACAGATTTGGAATTCCATCTCGTAACAAAAAAGTCCTAGGTAAACTGAAAGATGAATGTAACGGTGATATTATTGTCGAGTTCGCGGGTTTGCGTTCGAAGATGTATGCCATGAGAACAGAGAGTAGCGTCACGAAGAAAGCAAAAGGTGTGGGCAAGAATACGGTGGAGAACAAACTCACTTTCTACGATTACATCGATTGCCTTTACTCACAATCGACGATACTAAGTATAGAACAAAGAATCCAAAGTGTAGACCACGTGATTACAACAAACGAAGTTAGGAAAGTAGCATTAGATCCGCATGACGATAAAAGATGTATTTTGTCTTGTGGAATCCACACGTTGCCTTGGGGACACTATTGTTTAGAAATCAGTAAAAATTGTAGGCAATGCAAATGAAAAAAAAACTTTAACTGTCTCACATACACAATAAATAACTAGCAAGAACAATGAATCACTTTGGTTTCCGAAAGCAAACAATGGAGACTGTACACCGCACGGCAGATCATGAATTTCTACCTTCCATGTTATCTAAACTCAACGGCCTGTTGATCAATCAATTTTCGGAACGCTGCTCTTCTTGCTGGAACAGTGACGATTTCGGATTCGCGACGTTCGACGTGACGAGGAAACCCAACGACGGAAAATACAGAAACAAAATCAACGACTTTCTAAACGTTGCAACGTTGTGAGAAACGTTTCTCACAACGTTGCAACGTTTAGAAAGTCGTTGATTTTGTTTCTGTATTTTCCGTCGTTGGGTTTCCTCGTCACGTCGAACGTCGCGAATCCGAAATCGTCACTGTTCCAGCAAGAAGAGCAGCGTTCCGAAAATTGATTGATCAACAGGCCGTTGAGTTAGTATAACATGGAAGGTAGAAATTCATGATCTGCCGTGCGGTGTACAGTCTCCATTGTTTGCTTTCGGAAACCAAAGTGATTCATTGTTCTTGCTAGTTATTTATTGTGTATGTGAGACAGTTAAAGTTTTTTTTCATTTGCATTGCCTACAATTTTTACTGATTTCTAAACAATAGTGTCCCCAAGGCAACGTGTGGATTCCACAAGACAAAATACATCTTTTATCGTCATGCGGATCTAATGCTACTTTCCTAACTTCGTTTGTTGTAATCACGTGGTCTACACTTTGGATTCTTTGTTCTATACTTAGTATCGTCGATTGTGAGTAAAGGCAATCGATGTAATCGTAGAAAGTGAGTTTGTTCTCCACCGTATTCTTGCCCACACCTTTTGCTTTCTTCGTGACGCTACTCTCTGTTCTCATGGCATACATCTTCGAACGCAAACCCGCGAACTCGACAATAATATCACCGTTACATTCATCTTTCAGTTTACCTAGGACTTTTTTGTTACGAGATGGAATTCCAAATCTGTTGGGTTGAGGATACGCAGAAGTATCGAAATACTCAAGCATGGAAGAACTTTTTATGTCTTCGTATAGGTTAGGTGTTTGTATGCTGTAAATGAAGCTGTCGGTGTCCGTGTACAAAAGTGATATCTTATCATTGTAGAAGGGTTTCATCACGTCGTAATGAAATTCGAACATGTAAAGTTTCGACAAGTCGAGAACCGTTGCACCAACGTAAATTGGTTTTCTAAATTTCATCAATTTTATATCTAGGTTGAAAAATACCAAATTCTCGTTGTAAATTTTTCTCGACTTGAATCTAGGATCGGCTATCCACTTCCGACATTTATTCTTATCGGAAATTAATTTCACGTCTACGTGCTTTCTAACATTCTCCATGGTCTTTCCGTACACCGCATTGTTCATTAATTTAAAGAAGTCCTTGTCTAAATCAGAAGTGGCAGCTGTTCTATGTTGTGTGTTAATTTCTATGTAAGGTCTTAACCACGTGGAATGTTTAAACTTTAGTATTCGTCTAACATTCACTATCTGAACACCCTTCGCAATCAAAAACCGGAGATTCTTGTAGTGGACAACGTATCTCTGTTTAGGGTCCAATGTTAACAAAAGCTTGTCTTGAACCGAGTCGGGTGGACATTTGATTTCGGGAGTCGGAGGCAAATCCGAAAACGTGTCGTGCAGGTGGTCGGAGAATTGGAGATCTACCTCTGCGAAGAAACCACACTCGCTATCGTCGAAATGAATAATGTCTATCGAAGTGGGATCTAACCATTCGAATCCCCCGTAAGGAAGTTTCTGAACCATGGCATGTCCGTAGAGATTATTAACGTCGGCGTAGAAGATGTAATTCGATGCTCGATTTGAATCGTAATCTTCTTTCATGTGTACGTTATTAGCTTTCGCATGTCTCTGTACGCATTGCACCATTCCACCTCGTATCCCTCTTTCGATAAATAGCAACATGTCAACGTCCGATATCAGTTCCAGCTTGACCTTTGTCTGGAATAACATTGCCGACCACGCTAATCCCGGTAGACTGTAGAAATACGCTGGATCTAATTTATAAATATTCGTTGCCGTTTTCCTGAACGCTTGAAAAACATCCGCGAGTATCGTCACGTCTAATTTTAAGTATGCGTCGTGGTAGTCTCCGAGTGTCCTACATTCTAATTTCTCCCACATGAGTTGCGCGTGTTGGTATTCTTCGTCCGTGATTCCTTTCTCTCTGAGTCTGCTGTAAAATTCCCTTGGAGGTGGGAGAACGTCGTCGTTAAATTTAGAATCATCACTGACGTATTCGTAAGGATAAATCCCTTTACGTCTAACGAGTTCTATGTCCACGTTGGGAAAACTAGCTCTAGTTATTTTGAATTGATCGTCGGTGAGTTTGTTCGCTAAAGCATCCAGACTTGCAGAGAGAAATCTATACGAATCCAGGAAGCGCATCTCGATTGTATTTTTCGTTCCCGGAATCGACACTTGCTTGCTGAGACTAATGTAGCGTTCCTCATTCTCGGCCAAGACACCTATACGTTTCGGATCGTAGCCAAGATGTCTCACCAGGTGGTGAAAATCATATCCGCTTCCGTTGTGAAAGAATATGGGGATGAATTTAGGTTTCTGGATTTTAAGATTGCACGTATTGCAAATTCCACCTATGTAGTTTCCGCTGAAATGATCGTGGTGGAATACTTTTTTGTTCTCATCAGTGAAACTTTGATCACATACCGGACACACCTCAGTGGAATTGTAATCTTGAAGTTCATTTTCAGTTAAAGGTGCCATCGGTTTTGATGTAAACAATACGCTACCAATTACCTCAACCTCCTCCACCATTTTTTCCAGGAAGTGTTCGATTACATTTGGCCCGCGGTATATATATGCCTCATTTATTTTATCACGTCGCACAACAACATAGCCGAAACTGTTTGGTTGATGAAGCTGGTACGGCGTTGTGGAGGAAATTTCAGGATCCGGTTCGCAGTAGGAGAGTGGTTTCAGGAACGCCTCGAAATCAGCAACGATGATGGCCGGATGTTCCAACAATGCCTTGTGCATTTTGAATTCTTCGACTTCGTTCGTTTCGGGCATCAACATTCTAGCCGGTCTGTTGTCGCCGCAATAAATTTTATGTTCTGCAAGTTTCTCGATAGCAATTTGACGTCCGGTGTAATTTCGATAATTGAGTTGTTTTCGATCGTCGAACGTGGTTAGGCATCTCGGGCAAACTTCGATGTTGTTTGCATACTTGGTAGTTTGACTTCTGACCAAACGTGATAGAGAACGAATTAGCGTGTAATGATGAACATCCTCGTTTGAAATAAGAAGAAGATTAATCACACGAGCATCGTCATCGTCGATATCGCTTATCCTGACGGGATGCACGAGATATTTATCTGACGTGAAGGAATATACATTAATAGCGATGCGTTTTCCCGCACGATTTTCGAACTTTGTTATATCCGACAATGTCACCGGGTATTCGATGTCAGACATTACACTTTCAAATTCGGACTCGTATTGCTTGTAATGATAAATCCGTTCTGGATTATTTTTGCAATGAACAGGATGCAGTGCAGCCAACACACACCAGAGAAAACACTTGTTATCGCTGTTCTGTATATTTAACACAGCCCTCTTGTGTTGAATGTTCGGTGGAAGAGGAACGTAGCTGGATGCACGAAGAGGCAAGAATTGGTTCACGTAAACGGTTAACGTGTGAGGACTTCCACACAGAGACCATCCCGACCCTTTAGCCTCGAAATCGTCATGTTTCTTAACCAGCTCGTTGGAAACTTTATAATAGAAGTTGTCCAAATTTTCGACGTCAGCAAAATAAAGAGTCCGATTTTTTGTACGATGATAAAAAATACTCGTTGTACCATCAACTTTCTCGTATTCGGAAAACAGAACAACGTATACTTTTATAGAGTTGTTTTCAAGTTTATCTTTCAAAATATTTAGTACAGATGTTTTCGTTTCATCCAAGAAACTAAGGATGTCACGACCTGGTTCTGACTTAATTGAAAAATCCTGGAGTTGGTCGTTGAATGCAGATCTAATTGGTTTGCGTTCATTGGATAATTTAATTTGCTTGGAAGTGGAAGCTTCGGTTCCTGGATCATCGATTTTTCTTTTCAATGTTCCTTGTTCGGTTGATGGTTTGCAAATTTTGAGATGTTTACTTAAATTTGTAATGCTAATCATTTTTCCGCATCGAGCACAAGACTTAGAAGGTAACAAACGATTAATTCTCGAACCTGTTTCGCTACATCTTGCCCTGTGTGCCGATAAATTGTTCCTTGAGATTAGCTTCCCACAAGTAACACATTCAGTTTTATCATTTTTACGATTGAAACTGGTGGTAGAAGCCATTGCTTTTTCGAAAATCACAGAAATCAAAAAGTCTAGTATATAGCGACACAATTTTCAGGTATGTTATTTATATAGAATTTCTTGAGGTGAAATAGAAAACGCACGATCACGTCAAAATTTAATCTGGTCAAAATTACTATGAAAAAACCACGTGAAACACCTTTAAACTTGAAATAATAGATGGTATGTAGCTTCAAAGAAAGTTAAATACCTATTTTTTTTACAAAAACAAGAAGCGCTGCAACAGGACGTCCGTACTCTTCGGCTGCTCTCACGAGACTGACTGATCTGCAGTGTATGCCGTCTTATATAATAAAAACGCAGACCGTATTGAAAACACCTGTAATAATTAACCAATCAGAAGACGCCACGTTAGATATGACTCATCACATTACGTCATAACTTGTTGCAATATGTTGTGTAATAGTTTACTCCCTTATAGTTAATACAACAAAAAGCATTAGATATGAGTCATCACAATGTTACGTAATAACTTGTTGCAAAAACGTTGTGCAATAGTATACCCTTATAAGTAATACAATTAAGAAGTATTTAATATGAGTCATCACAATGTTAGTTACATGGTTCTAGTTAGGATGATGATTTTTTTTTGGTTTGTTGGATAGGGGTTGAAGAAGACTATTTGTTGTAGTGACCACAGTATTGTTTTTTTTTTGTGAGCGTTTTCTGTTCTCTTACGAGAATTAATATAAGTTGCCATAGAACCCTCCAATTCATGACTTAGGAAAAATCTGTTTGCGGATTCATCACGTACGCCTATACATGAGTAAAATGTGAATAGAACCTATGTTCGGAAATCCAAAATGGCGACCGGAAGTAGGATTATCTTAGAAACAGTAAGACTTAGGAAAAATCTGTTTGCTAATTCACCACGAACGCCTATATATAAGAAAAAATATGAATAGAACCTATGTTCGGAAATCCAAAATAGCGACCAGAAGTGGGGTTATCTTGGAAACAGTAAAACTTAGGACAAATCTGTTTGCTGATTCATCACGTACGCCTATATGTAAGTAAAATATGAATAGAACCTATGCTCGGAAATCCAAAATGGCGACCGGAAGTGGGGTTAGGGGCCAGGAATCTTAAAAAAAATATTATTTGTTTGTTTGTTTGCGTCACAATATAGGCGTACACGCGCGTGTGTGTGGCACATCGTTCCCGAGAGAGAGGTTTACAAAGGTCACGATATACAAACATTTGACCAGAACTTGGAAAATTACGATAAGATGCATTCATCCTTCAAGAATAAGAGACTGTATTATTTACTCATCACGTTGTGTCAGCGCAACAAATAAAAGCGCTAAACATGGAGAGAAAATAAAAGTTTTTGAAGTTTGGTGAACCTCAATTAATAAAAATAAGTTTTTGAGGTTTTGGTGAGCTCCAAATAATCAAAATGAGTTTTTGATGTTTTGGTGCTATTTTCTACGCTGTGAAACATCGTTAGCGCAATAAATGAGGCGTAGAACGTGGAGAGAAAATAAGTTTTTGAGGTTTGGCGAGCCCCACCGAGCCCCACCGAGCCCCACTTTCGGTCCGTGAACTCTCTAAACTGCACTACTAGTTATCTTGGAAACGGTGAGACTTAGGAAAAATCTGTTTGCGGATTCGTCATGTACGCCTATACGTGAGTAAAATATGAATAGAACCTATGTTCGGAAATCCAAAATGGCGACCGGAAGTGGGATTATCTTGGAAACAGTAAGACTTAGAAAAAATCTGTTTGCGGATTCGTCACGTACGCCTATATGTAAGTAAAATATGAATAGAACCTATGTTCGGAAATCCAAAATGGCGACCGGAAGTGGGGTTATCTTGGAAACTGTAAGACTTAGGAAAAATCTGTTTGCAGATTCATCAGGTACACCTATACGTGAGAAAAAGTATGAATAGAACCTATGTTCAGAAATCCAAAATGGCAACCGGAAGTGGGGTTATCTTGGAAACAGTAAGACTTAGGAAAAATCTGTTTGGGGATTCATCATATACACCTATACGTAAGAAAAAATATGAATAAAACCAATAGTGTTCGGAAGTCATGCAGGTTTGGACGTGACGACGCAGTTCAATAACATAGGTTAGACCAAGAAAAAAACCTTGGTGATTTTATTTCGAGTAAAATGTTGGCAACACTGCGAGAAAATAAGGCTTATGTCTTACAAGAGCAAACTATTAAGTCGAGCCTCACCGAGCCTCACTTCGAGCCTCACTTTCGGTTGAAGCTCTGTCTTTATGGTTCTACTCTAAAGTAGGTCAAAGCACGTAGAGGCTCTCGTGTAGTTTAGCACGAAAAAAAAATAAATAGGTTAAGTTATATCACGTAAGATCGTGGCATTCGTACCAAGTACGAGTGGGAAAAAAAAAATAGGAAATTTTACAAAAACATCGCTAAACGCTAAAACATCGACAAAAATTTGTCAAAATATGTCAAAAACTGATTTTCAATTGATAAAAAAGAGGCTACAAATGCATACCTACCAAGTACGAGTAGGAAAAAAATGAGATGCGGTGAAAATTGCACTGAAAAATCGTCAAACGCTAAAACATCGACAAAAAATTGTCAAAATATGTCAAAAAATAATATTCAATTGATAAAAAAAAAAAATACCTACTAAGTACGACTTTGAAACAATCAATATACACTACTGAATTGTGTTCTTGAGGACTTTCTGAAGCCAGAGATATTGTTTTTTTGGAATCGTGCTACGTATTTTGCCTGTAAATAAGGTATTTTTCGTCAATCATGCATCTCCGTTGTGCGATAGCTCGTGCCGCCATTACCGTTGACTACGTGAATCAAATGTTCCGTGCGTTCGGTTATGTAACCCCCTCACAGTGTAGCAACCACGCGGTAGTTTTACAAGATGACGTGTGAGCGGGGTTTTTCTTCCAATTTAAGGTAACACTCTAGTTTACGTCCTTTTCCTAAGGAATACGTGTTATATATCGTTGGAAAGCTTATTTTATAAGGAATTGAACAACGTAAATCCGAAAGGTAGGAAAAATTTCCTGAAAGAGTAAATCGAGAAAAACCGATGTTGTCCGGATATGCGTGATTGAACATACTAAGGAATTGTTTAGATAATGAAGCACATATTGAGGGGTGAAATGAGTGCTAATGGAACCTAACCTAACAGGCCTAACCTAACCTCGTAGGCATACCTCGACCCCGTGAATGGATAGTGGGGCTATCGTGAAAAGAAAGTGTAAAAAGAAAAAGGTACTTACCCGAAGAGATGCCGGGTGCCGCACCACCATCGCGCACCGCGAGTGCAAAGAAGCAATCACCATGCAGATAAGGACGTAAAGTAGAGTTTAGCCTCGATTTTCGCTTAAAAACCTTTTGTGAATAGTTTGTGCGGCATTTATCGGCGCAGCGCAAACGCAAAGAAGCAATCACCATGAAGATAAGGACGTAAAGTAGAGTTTAGCCTTAATTTTCGCTTAAAAACCTTTTGTGAATAAATGTGCGGCATTTATCGGCGCACCGCGAATGCAAAGAAGCATTCACCATGCAGATAAGGACGTAAAGTACAGTTTAGCCTCAATTTTCGCTTAAAAACCTTTTGTGAATAGTTTGTGCGGCATTTATCGGTTCATAAGTTTGGAAACACTGCACATCAGCTGACGATACTGCATATCAGCTGACAATAGACAACGTGAGTCAAGATTTGCCCGCCGATCAATAAATGATTATAATGTTAAAAGTAACGTGTTTTTCATGGAAAAAAAGTTATGGCCAGCTTGAAAAATCTTCCGCTATGCATATGAGGTAAGTAGCAATGATTTTTATTTGAAAACAACCGAGTTTAATGTGTCTCCGGCTTATCCTACTGTTACCGAGGGATGGAGAATGAGAACACATATGAAAGTACAGGAATTGTTTACAAGCCAGATATTATAGTGAAGATCAAACAAGGTAGAATACGATGGGCTGGGCATGTTCAGAGGATGGAAGAAGCACGGGTTGTCAAGAAAATATTCAATGGAAAACCGGAAGGGAGAAGGAGAAGAGGTAGGCCCAGGAAAAGATGGATAGAGGACGTGGAAGAGGACCTAAGAAGATCAG